>NW_005370328.1:2558778-2693032 GCF_000412655.1 Myotis brandtii
GGTACTACTGCCTCAGAAGGATCATGTTATGAACTACTTTTTATAATCAGGGCAAAATAATGTAGCTGCCCATATAGCAGCAAGATGTCTTTCACCTGTATGAAAAGTATGGTCACTGGTGCATGCAGCGTCCCGGATTGCGAGAGGGATGTCCGACTGCCGGCAATAAGGCGCAGGCCAGGCTGAGGATCAACCCCCCCCCCCAAGTGCACAAATTTCGTGCACTGGGCCTCTGGTATTGTTATAATCACCTAGCAGAGTCTCCTCCCTGCATGCATTCGGAGCTCAGTCATCTTTGGCCAAAGCAAGTGGACTTGTTGTGAGAAACCTATGGGGACTAATAATATAGCATGATTTGGAAGTGTCTATTTATAGCGTCCTGATGTTATCAAAGGCTGCCTGGCAGGTTTCAGGACTTCCTGCTAATGTATGTTGTGCATATGTAGCTGGGAGTTGTCTATTTCCATATTGGGAAATTAAAAGCATTGCCAAGCTGTGAATATGTTTTCATCCTGTTCCACTAAAAACAGATAGGAATTATTTCCATGTTTTAGCCCATCCGTACCGTATATTCTCTTTGGGGAATATTGAAGGTAAATATAATAAGCAATTTGGCAACGGAAGAAGGTTCTTTGTAGTAAATATTATTGTTCTTAATGGTTCTTTGTTGTGTGTGTTGTGTGTTTAAGAGTAATTATAACTAAATTTTACTGAAATTAAGCAATCTCTAGAAAAATTGGCCTCTAGTGAACTTCTCAGGAAAGCACGCAGTGTTGAAAGTGAAATAAATGTTCCAGTGCAGTTTTAGGTCTGAGTTCTCACTCCTCTTAACCTTGAGCATCACCCAGCTGCATAGGCGAGGAGATGAAGCACTGTGTCAGACAGCAGGACAGCCCTACGTCCCAGGCACGCCGAGATTTGAGGATGGGTCTGCCGAAGGCTCGGAAGGAAGGATGGTGGTGGGACCCGGGGAGGACGCATCAGGACGCATTCGATGCAGCCAGGCAGCCCCGCGTTCTCGGGGAGCTGAGAAATGGATCCCCAGATCAAAGTGGACACGGATGACTTCCCTTCCCCAGCTGCTTCTCAGGATGTTCTGACCGGTTGTGATTTAAACAGGCATTGGATGGAAAGCTGTTGACCAGCCTGTCAAGCAAAATGAGCAGAAATGGCCCCCGTTGTTGATAAATACCATTTCTTACATACATTTGACTGCGCTACTCATATCCAGAACTCTTTTTTTGGGAGAAAACGAGTGATTTCCTCCCAGTCTGTGCATCACAGAAAATTCAACTATTTGAGAAACCCGGAAACAAGTTGTAAATGATTCATCAATTGATCGGTTTAGATGTCAGCGCAGGATATTTACTGTTATGCATGATAATTGTGACGTGGCTTTCCGCTATCTTAGAGTGTCAGTCCAGTTACTTTAATCCCTGTGATGAGTGAATTAGAAAACATAATGTTATCTCCGGTAACATTTTTTTTTCATAACAGGAAAATGAATAAAGGCACGTGGGATGCCTCTTACGGTGGTGACAGTATAGTTCCGTTTAGTATTGGATATTTAGGAACCCCAGAAAATACTTAAATAATAGCAGGAGAGAATCCTTAGATATGTACTCATTTTAATACGTTTCCTTTTTATTCAGCAGCTAATAACTACACTCTTCTGAATGGCACACGCCTCGTGCACCGTGGTGAAGAGACCAACCTGTGGGTGCCCATTGACGGGCTGGTTCCTTTTACTAATTATACGGTAGAAGTGAATGCTTCAAACACCAGGGGCAGCCTGACAAGTGAGCCTACAGCGATTGTGATGCCCCCGGGGGGTAAGTCCATGAACAACCTTGGCTGTCTGGACGTGTGTAAGTCTCCACTGATCACCTTGTCTACTGTTAGATTTCGTTTTCTTTTAGAACTAGGGGCTCACTGGTATTACTGATTGGTTTATTGGTGGTTGTTTTGTTTTATTGAGACCCTGATATTGATATTATTTTATTGTTTTATTGAGACTGCTTTCATCTCACACCGTGTGTGTGTGTGTGTGTGTGTGTGTATGTGTGTATGTGTAGGTTCACACACCCCCCCACACACATATCTCTTGCTCTATACATGTTTAAAAGATTGTGAAATTTTTTTTTTGGTTTGAGACTTTATTTCTATTCAAAATTTATATTTTTCATTGGAGCTTTAATTTTCTAACACAAGTAGTTCTTGTCCCTGGTTTTTTGAAGAACTAATTTAGATGTATATCTAAAGCTTTTCTATTTAGCAAAAATGGGACAGTGTGTAGGTACTAGGATAGGAAAACTCTACTCACACCACTGGGAAAACACCTTTAAATGTCATGTCTTAATGATGAGAGTTCAATATTGTCACTTTCATGTGTGAAATGTGACACCATCTGGATATTTTTTAAAAAGGACCTAACTTATTCAGAATAATTGTTTTGATGTGCAGTTGATTCTAGCCTGTTTTAATTAATTGTTTTTAAATATATTTTTTTATTGATTTCAGAGAGTGAGAGGGAGAGAGAGATAGAAACATCAATGATAAGAGAGAATCATTGATTGGCTGCCTCCTGCACACAACCCTCCTGCTGCCACTGGGCATTGAGCCCACAACGAGGGCATGTGCCTTGACCTGGAATTGAACCGTGACCTTCTGGTTCATAGGTTGATATCAGCTGAACTACTAAGCCACCTTGGCCGGGCTATTTTAATTATTTTGGGGGCTCTATATTCAGAAGAAAAATCGTTCTTACAATTGACAGGTATAGCCTTTGAATAGAAAGTGTGTCTCATATAGAAAGAGACGGTTCTGAGCTGTGTGTTCAGGAATGTATGTTTCTGAAAACACCAAAGGACAAGGGCCTCAAGACACCCCTGTCTGTCTCATAGCCCAGCTCCGGGAACCACTGTGTTCTGGACTGAGGGGCAATGTCACTGTCTTGTTAATGGGAATCTGTAGGGCTGGGACCATCCCTCACAATGAATACGAAAGCCAGGAAGGCCTCCTCGCCAGAGAAAAATAAGGGATTCCTACCATTCCTGTGGAAGCCCCGTAGGAAAGATGCATTACCCGCCGCGTCATGAGCACAGCGCACTGCTATCCACCTTTTATGATATGATGGAATGGATGAATGAAGGTTTCCTGCAGTACTTGGAACTCTAAATGGCAGAAGCCGCGTTGTTTACGAAAAGAATGCTTGAAAGAGACTTTGGGGGCTGATCGACTCAGGCAGCCTCATATTTCATGAGCCCATCATAAAAATGGGAATTGGAGTTTGATAGGTGCTTCTTGAAGAAGTGAGACCAAAGAAAGAAACCTGGGGTATTTATAGCTTCCTCTTTGAACTCTAACCCAACGTGCTGGGAAGGATAGAAAACTGTGATGACTCTATACCTCAGTGTGTGATATCTTCTATTCACAGTGAGGAATTAAAGAGTAGTTAGTGCTTTAAGAGAGATTTTTAAGTTACATAGTAATATCCTCATAACAGGATATATGGAATATTTAATGTCATATCTTCATTTTATGGCATTTACACAGACTTAGTTTGTAATTTACATCAGTTTACATTGCATTTTCAAAATAGGGCTAATTTGATCAATTGTTTATGTGTTTGAGAATGTGTGGTCTAATATCCTGTAATATTTTTTTAATTTCTATATTGATTAAGTTATTACATATGTGTCCTTATCCCCACTTTACCCCCCATTCCTCCCACTCATGCCCTCACCCCCCTGTTGTCTGTGTCCATTGGTTAGACCTATATGCTTGCATATAAGTCCTTTGGTTGATCTATCCTGTAATATTTATGTGCATGTATATGTGTATATATAGGGTATCCCAAAAAATGCATTGCGACTTTAAAAGATGATAGCTCAATTGTTGTTTCTTTCATTTCATATTTAACTCATTGGAATTAATAATGGGTTAAAAGTGTGTGTACATTTTCTTGGGATACCCTGTATACATACACAAACACACACACACACGCATGCACACGTGCACACACATACACACGCACACACATACACATGCTCATAAATACACACAGAATTCAGTTAGATATAGCAAGCTTCTATTGCTGACTCAATGCACATGGTGTGAATATATCTGCCTGGGTTAAGTAAAAGGGCTAATATTCTGTGGTCAGGACGAAACTAAAATATTGTTTATGGTGGAATAGAACTGAACTTCCCGGCTTGGCTTCGCCCCTGTTCTGTGAATGCCTGCCTCCATCATTATCACGATAAGTCCATGTACTATAGGTCCACACTCCCTGGGCATGATGCGGTCATTCACTTTGTCTCAGAAATCCAGAATTTGAGAGATGGCCTTTCAGCAGAAGAAGATGTGAAATATCTTCAAAGACAGACAGGGATTCCCTCAAGTTTATGGCAGCCATTAGGCCTGTACTTTTCTTTCCCCATTATTAGATTGTTGTTGATTACAATTAGGGAACTTATAGCTTTGAAATTATCTTTTTTATGACCTTGTGGCAGTTTAAAGGTGATACCTCATTGATTAAATAGGTTTTAGTTCATGCTTCCTTTTACTTAATGACCTGAAAACATATTATCCTGATTTACACATAAAATCATGCTGAAAAGCATGTGGCATTCACGAGAATATGTGTGTTTAAGTAGAATTAAATTAGTACTGAGAGTTATTAAAGAAATCTTCCATGGCTTTGTCCAGTGAACTGTGTTTCAAACCGAAATGAATAATAAATGAACCGAAATGTACAGAAGCGAACCAACTTATGGGCAGAGAAGGCTCTATATGCTATTTACTTTTCATTACATTCGGGTTGTTATCATTATTGCCATTTACTTGGTTTCAGTATTAGATCTCTTTTATGGTGATGTTGAATTCCTACCGTCTTGCTATGTTGGATTATGCATGATTTGTAATGATTATATTCTTAGCCATGCTGTCTTCTCCGTGTAGTTTAAAACATAATAGAAGGTTTGGGTAAAACAAAAATGCTGATTTTTTTTTCTTTATCGAAGGGTTGCTATCAGACATAGCCTGGAAAACCTCGTTTACTCCCTGGATCTGGCCAGATCCTACTCACTTGTTTAGGTGTCAACTTAGAAATTGGTCCATCAGAAAGTCATCTTTCACCAAGCGAGGCAGGGATAGGGCCAGTCTGTGTCCTGCGGTCAAATCACATGTTATTGAGGTACCTGTCTGGCCTGTCACAGGTCACAAGATCCTACACAACAGGGGCCATTTCTTATCTGCATGTTTATCTTCAGCACCTAGACCAACCCTGACACATGGTAGGTGTATGACGAACAGTTGGTGAGAGAATGAATAAATAAATCAGTTGCGAGAGCTTAATTACCAAATTTAGATGGAAGAGTGTCATTGGTCAGGCCTGCCCAGGCCTCATGGTCTCCCTGAGCGACCTTATATTTATCAAGATGTGGAAAACATGGCCAGCTCAACACACTGTCGTCCATGTAGGAAGGCTTAGCCATCCAGATGCTAGGGGACCAGGCTGTCAGGAGGGCAGGGGTATGGAAGGTAAGAATACTCTCAAATTGCATTAGCTCCTCATGCTGGGAAGCCTTCCCTATAGTGGTTACTTCTCTTAACACTAGCATAGGGTGAAACAGGATGAACAGACCTTGGTTAGTATAGAAATTTAGAAAAGGAGAGAGAAAGGGACATGGTAGGAAACATTTTATGCTTGTATATCATCAGCCAGTTGTTGGTTATGAAACATATTTGATAATAGCTTTCTGTATTTTTCTAATGAGAAGAAATATAATTAATGTACTACTTCTCATATACCAGTGATACTTCAATAAAGCCAGGCGTTAAAAAAAAACAAAAAAACTAAAGTTCAACAATATCTAATGTCACAGCCTATTTGATTCTATCAGATATTCCTGTTTTACTTTGGACCCCCCCTTTCCAAAAGAGAGAGAGAGAGAGAAAGAGAGAGAGAGAGAGAGAGAAACATGATTAAACAGTCTGATAATCATGGGTTATTTTGAAGATGGGAATGAAGGCAAGTGAAATCATGAAACCAGTAGCTCAGCACACATATAGTGGCACATCACAAATAGCACACATTGTTTATTTTTAAAATTCATTTGAAATATGTTTTGGGACGCTGGAGGAGATGTTTTCTTTCCCCATGTCTGTGTATTCAGGTTTTGGTATTTCTACAATAGCTATATTTTTAGGTTGTTTGTAATAATATAATGTTCCTAGTTAGCACTAAGATCCTCTTAAAAATGAAGAATATACTGAAACTGAGCTCTTGAATAGCATTATGGTGCGGGTTCAAGAGTTCTAGGAAAAGAATTTTAAAAAAAATAAAAACGGAATCCAAATGTTAATCCATAAATATGAAACTTTCCTGTGACCTTTACCCCCTCAAGGTCCGAAGTTACTAATGGGGTTAGGATTTCAACTCTTAATGGGGGCTCTCGGTGCATTAGTGTTTTGCATGCATGGAATTCAGCATTCGGTTTAATAAGTGGTTGACATTGGTGATGTCCCTTAATTTGCTTAAATCTAATTGGCTCTTTTATCAGTCAAACCTGTATGGATTGGGGATTGATCAGAAAGCGTCAGCCATGACTCCGCATGTAGTTAAACGATGGAGCCACCAGTTAAAGCCCCTGATGCATGATAATAAGCAAAGGTAGAGCAAATAAGCTTAGGGGAGGAAGGCAAGGAGGCTTCCAAGTTTTGCAGGATCTTCAAGTTCAGAGCAAAGGCATTATCGAGTGTATAAATTTTAAATACACTGCGTGTTGCCTCCAGACTTAAACCTTTTTTTTTTTCCAGATGAACTGAAATGTTGTCTGAAACTGTCTTTGTTACATCAAAGAACTACTCAGAGAGCTAAGAGAGACAGAAGAAGCATAAAAGGGCATAGTTTAAAATGATTAGTGACAAATTCCATACTGATGAGTGCGAAACAGATTTTTTATGAAAGTTTTCTGTTTTTCCAAGAGGAATACTGGTATCCTCTGTGTCTTTTTCCCACCTGCTCTGTAGTAACGGACCGCAACTCAGAGCCACCTTAGTTAGTGAACTCCATCCAGTTTTCTGTGACAGTAAATAATTTTGCACTTACAGCTTCAAATGGAGGAGAATTATTAAAATCTATAAACTTCATGAAAATACTAAGCTTCGGGAATGTTTCTTCAAGCACGTGTTATTAGAAGCTACAAAACGGGGGGAGGCAAAAGGTTGTGAGTGGTTTGTCTTGGAATTTGCTTTAGTTCATCTCTCCTTGACCTCCCTTGCCAGCTAAAACACCCATGAAAAGTAGTAAAGTTCATTCGTTGTTGTTGTTTTTATTTTATTTGTTAAATGTATTGGGGTGACATTGGTCAACATGAACATATAGGTGTCAGGTGTGGGTTTCTATGTTACAAGATCTGTATGTTGCACCGTGTGCCGACCGCCCAAAGTCAGAACTTCTCCTGACGCTTTATATTAGGAACCCCTTCCCCCCCCTCACCCCCTTCCCGCTGGCAACCACCACTCTGCTGCTTGTGTTCATGAGTTTGAACTTCTCCTGATGCTTTATATTAGGATCCCCTTCCCCCCTTCACCCCCTTCCCCCTGGCAACCACCACTCTGCTGCTTGTGTTCATGAGTTTCAGTTTTATATCCCACATATGAGTGAAATCATATGTTTCTTAACTTGTTCTGTCTGACTTATTTCACTTCGCATAATGTTCTTGAGGCCCATCCATGTTGTTGCCAATGGTGCTATTTCATCCTTTCTTATGGCTGAGTAGTATTCCATTCTGTATATGCACCACATCTTCTTTACCCAGTCCTCTATCGAGGGGCACTTTGGTTGTTTCCATGTCTTGGCCATCGAGAATAATGCTGCAGTGAACATAGGGGTGCATATATCTTTGCAAATACATGATTTCGAGTTTTTTGGGTCTATACCCAGGAGAAGCGTTGCTGGGTTGTATGGTGGACTGGTACAACCACTATGGAAAGCAGTCTGGTGATTCCACAATAATTTAAGAAGAGTGAAGTCCATTTGGAATTAATACTTAGGCACATTGTAAACGCGTAGACTTGGGGATTCTACAAACCTAGTTTGGTCCCACTGCTTTCCCTCACTGGCTGGGTGATTATGGCAAATGCACAAATATATGTGAACCTCAGTTTGTTCCTCCATAAAATCGGTTTGATGAAATTCCTAGTGATCCAGGATTAAGTAGTAGAGTGCATGTGATGTGCTGAGCTGTCTTGATCAACATTTGGAGCTTACTATTTTCTTTGTTCTATTTTGTTCTAAGACTCTTTTTTGGCCTCTTGTGACATTGTGATTTATAATAATAAATCCATCTGTGATCCTCATCCCCGTTTCTGACACAGAGCCCCTTGGATTTTCTAAGTGATGAGAGCTAGCCTGGTATTTAGGTTAACCAGGGGTCCTGGTCTCAGTGGAACCAACCAGATGATGAGAAGGATAGAAATTTAATCTCGCCTCTGTGACCTCTGGGAGGGGAAAGGAACTTGAGATCAAGTTCAGTCCCTAGTGACCAATGATCTACGCAGTCGGGCCCATGTACGGAGCATAAGCCCATTCTCAGAATTAAGATGAGGGAGCTGTGGTAGCTCATGGACCAACCATAGGGAGAACAGCACCATTTTACAGCAGTATCCCGAAGAAAGTTAGGAGCAATCAGAAGTTCAAAAAGCAGGGATAGACAGACCTAAAGACAAAAAAACCAAAACACAACAACATGAGAATTACAAATGCAAACTCCATTTTATCGCATACTTTCCTCAGTCACTGAGAGCTATGCATTATTTCTATGCCTTTTAAAATGTCAAGGTGCTACACTTTTTTTATGAAATTATGAGTTCTCGAAACCAGAGAAGTATAGATCCCGCCACCGTGTTTTCCGCTTGTCAGCTGCTGGGAAGCCACTTTGATTTATTTGTAAGATATAAGTTCCGTCACCATGCACAGGTGGCCGCGGGGTATCTTAAAAAAATGAAAATAATGCAAAGGAATGGAAATGACAAAAACAAGCTGTAGGTTAGAGATTGAAATAGGCACACCATAGGCTGAGATGGTGTCCCGTACTCAGAGCGTAGAAGGGAAGGTGAGCTTAACTGCCTTGTGTAATGTAAAAGCCACAATTAAGACACAGGACTGTGAGGAATAGGATTCCTTGAAACGTTCCAGCACATAAACAGATGGTTTGCCTTCGCCTTCGGTGTATTAAATGCTCCACAATTTATATTGCATCCAGTTCCTATGCATCTGTAGGACAGTTGTGCATAATGTTTTACTTCTGTGAATGTCTCCCAAATGTGTTATTTTCCCCCTGGAATAATCAACCTGCTTGAAGTAGGGAGGTAGGTGAATTCCATGAATAAACCCTTTTAAATCCTTAATAACCGAATGCACTTTTGAAAACACACACCAGGCCATTTAGCTTAACCTGTGCTTTTCTCCCCAAGTATGTCATAAGAATAGAACCAAAGTGTATATAACTGTCTTAAACATGCTCTCAGAGCCTTTTAAGAAAAATCTTGCCTTTACTTTTTTAGAATTGATAATTTACCTTGCTGTGTGTGTGTGTGTAAAAATTATACAACGTGAGCCAAAGACAGATAAATTTCTATTTTATAATTTCTTCACTGTCTTGACAATGAACTTCCCACTTATAAAAACAACACTTTAGAGAGGAAGTGACTTCTGAGAAGATGGAGGGAACTTTGAAGTGTGCTTACCAGGAATGCAACAAGCCTCCAGCAAAGGGCTGTGCGCTTCCCACATTTGCATCCTCTCCTGTGGTTTCTATAGAAATAGAACCCCCTACCCCCCCCGCCACACACACACATAGTTAACCATCATCTCTAGTGTAGCCTGGGGCAGGAGAGGGAGACCTCCCCAATATTTTTTTTTCAAAATCACATTATTTCAACTTTATCAGGGGAGAGGGCTGCAGAGTATTATTCCTTTACATTCCATTGATATTTTAAAAATCCTATTTTTAAAGAGAATAAGAACAGTCCCCCTTTCTCTTTTTTTATCTTAGAATAAAGGTTTATCTATAACTTTAAGGTTTAAAAAAAAAGCATGTCTGTCTGACTGGCTCTGCAGTTTGAAAGCAACTTGAAGTTTTATTTGAATTCTTCCGGTGCCCTAAAGAAATTTTTGCTTTATTTTTTAAAAATAAAATCTTATTCTTTTCTTTGTCCTTTATTATCCTAGACAGACTCGATGCCAGACTTGCAGAAATTTCTGTGAGCATTTTCCTGTCTGTATAAAGTTTTATGAAAGTGAGATAAATTCTTAATACATCTTGGGTACTTAAAAGTCCCTATTTTTAAACTCTTTTCATTAGGAACTTGGAGGAAATTCTTATACCTCTCTAAAGAGGTATAGATCACCCAGAGTCTACAGGTTCTAAAGACCTAGAAAACTTAATGAAGAAAAGTAGATTGTTCAACTGTGTGTGTGTGTGCGCATGCGCACGCGTGTAAAATTTTTCTGGAGTTCCATCCTCAATCTACTGAACCAGAGGGCGGGGCCGAGTGACCTGTAATTTATTAGGTGTACCCAAGTTTGCAAAGCACTCAACTAGGTCATCTTTATTTATTTTTAAATTGATTTCAGAGAGGAAAGGAGAGGGAGAGATAGAGAGAAACACCAATGATGTGAGAGAATCATTGATCAGCTGCCTCCTGCACGCCCTATACTGGGGATCGAGTCCACAACCCAAGCATATGCCCTGACCAGGAATCAAACCAGTGATGCTCAACCACTGAGCCACACCCAACTGGGCTAAATACCTTCAGAGAAAAATGATCATTGATCCTGTCTATGACTCTGTGCCCCACTTAGAGTTGAGAGGAGGGATTACTGAGGGAAAGCAGGTGAGACTGGACCCCGCACGCCACTTGTCTTTGAATCTAGAAGCTCCTGATCCAGGGACAGAGTCCTTGCCAACGTAAGAGAAGCCAGCAGGTCCTCACAGTCTCCCTGGATGGGCAGGGGGTGACACCCTGGCTCACCAGTTGCAGGTGGCGGGTCCTGCCTGTGGCACCAGGAAGCAACAGGCCTGATGTTTTGTGCGCCGAGGAACACTGGCCAGCCTGCTGTGCAGACGCTGTCGCTAAATTTCCTCTGCCCTTAGATTCCTGGAGCATCTGTCATGAGGGACTCCACGTAACTAAGACCCGAGTCTCCTTCCTCTGGGAGTTTCTGTAATGAGCGTCTTGTGGCTGCACTTGCTCTGAGAGGGTTTGAAATGTGTCTCCTCAAGTGAGTTGTATCTCTATTCTGGATCCCATGGTTTGCTGGCTATTTGACCTTACACTTAAGATTTTTCTCTCTAGGAATTTACAAATGCAGCTCCACAGAATGGGCTGACAGTGTTCCATTGCCTGGAGAACAATTAAGATCATGCAAGTTTTTCTTTGGTAACAGTACAGGCGCCCCCCGTTTTATTGCGGGTCGGGCTCCAGACCACCACAATAGACTGGATGCCGCAATAAAGTGAGTCATCTTATTTTTCCCTGGTGGAGGGTCTTGCCTTCGGTTTGTAAAAAACACAATATCTGTGAAACGCAATCAGACGAGGTCTGCCTGTCATCTCTTTGAGGCAGCAATTATACAGTTAGTACGGCTGAGGCTCAGGGACTGTTGAGAATACACTAACTCATTTAATCGGCACAGACTCTGTGCGGAAAGTGCTGTTGTTATCGCTCTTTACACAGAGGGAGCGGAGGGAAAGAGGTTGGTGTGCCGCTAGCTGGTTAGTTCATGCAGCAGTCAGTGGCAGAAACCACATTCCAGCCTGGCGACTGGCTTCGGAAGCCGGTTTCTGAGCCACTGCGCGCAACGTTTATTTGAAGCCTCGTCCACTGACCACTCACATCCTCTCTCAGCAAAGGCGACACAGATGTCTCGGTCTCACTCATCAAGAGGGTCTGAAGATGTTGCCCGACACTGCAGTTATGTCAGGATACAGTCTTGAACGTACTGCTTGCTTGAACCATCAGGTGTCCAAAACTTGTTGCCAATGACCTAGAGAGCTGTCCTCCATTCGATACAAGACCCATGCATTCAAAGTGTAAAATCTACCGAGTGTCTGTCAGACTCTCTGCAGTGATGCTCAACCACTGAGCCACACCCAACTGGGCTAAATACCTTCAGAGAAAAATGATCATTGATCCTGTCTATGACTCTGTGCCCCACTTAGAGTCGAGATGAGGGATTACTGAGGAAAAGCAGGTGACACTGGACCCCGCACGCCACTTGTCTTTGAATCTAGAAGCTCCTGATCCAGGGACAGAGTCTTTGCCAACGTAAGAGAAGCCAGCAGGTCCTCACAGTCTCCCTGGATGGGCAGCGGGTGACACCCTGGCTCACCAGTTGCAGGTGGCGGGTCCTGCCTGTGGCACCAGGAAGCAACAGGCCTGATGTTTTGTGCGCCGAGGAACACTGGCCAGCCTGCTGTGCAGACGCTGTCGCTAAATTTCCTCTGCCCTTAGATTCCTGGAGCATCTGTCATGAGGGACTCCACGTAACTAAGACCCGAGTCTCCTTCCTCTGGGAGTTTCTGTAATGAGCGTCTTGTGGCTGCACTTGCTCTGAGGGGGTTTGAAATGTGTCTCCTCAAGTGAGTTGTATCTCTATTCTGGATCCCACGGTTTGCTGGCTATTTGACCTCATACTTAAGATTTTTCTCTCTAGGAATTTACAAATGCAGTTCCACAGAGTGGGCTGACAGTGTTCCATTGCCTGGAGAACAATTAAGATCATGCAAGTTTTTCTTTGGTAACAATACAGGCGCCCCCCGTTTTATTGCGGGTCGGGCTCCAGACCACCACAATAGACTGGATGCCGCAATAAAGTGAGTCATCTTATTTTTCCCTGGTGGAGGGTCTTGCCTTCGGTTTGTAAAAAACACAATATCTATGAAACGCAATCAAGCCCAGGACAAGCAGACGAGGTCTGCCTGTCATCTCTTTGAGGCAGCGATTATACAGTTAGCACGGCCGAGGCTCAGGGACTGTTGAGGATACACTAACTCATTTAATCGGCACAGACTCTGTGCGGAAAGTGCTGTTGTTATAGCTCTTTACACAGAGGGAGCGGAGGGAAAGAGGTTGGTGTGCCGCTAGCTGGTTAGTTCATGCAGCAGTCAGTGGCAGAAACCACATTCCAGCCTGGCGACTGGCTTCCTAGCTGGTTTCATGCAGCAGTCAGTGGCAGAAACCACATTCCAGCCTGGCGACTGGCTTCGGAAGCCGGTTTCTGAGCCACTGCGCGCAACGTTTATTTGAAGCCTCATCCACTGACCACTCACATCCTGTCTCAGCAAAGGCGACACAGATGTCTCGGTCTCACTCGTCAAGAGGGTCTGAAGATGTTGCCCGACACTGCAGTTGTGTCAGGATACAGTCTTGAGAGTACTGCTTGCCTGAACCATCAGGTGTCCAAAACTTGTTGCCAATGACCTAGAGAGCTGTCCTCCATTCGATACAAGACCCATGCATTCAAAGTGTAAAATCTACCGAGTGTCTGTCAGACTCTCTGAATTCTAACTTGACCACCACCTGAGGCATTGCCATTCATTGTCATTTGTGATTGCATAACCCCCGGAAAGCACCTCCTCTCCAGCCCCCGTTTGCTCATCTGAAAAAGTGATTTCATCATCACATACCCATCCTCACTGGGGTGGGTGAGGGATATGAAATGGGCCTGCACTGAGGTCGGCTGATACGTCAGTAGAGGCTCGACGGTTTGTTTAAAGAATGGAAAGCATGACATGTAATGAGCGCAACTTATACCTCTACCGTCACAATTTAGGCCGAAACTTAAACCAACCCCCACGCATCTGAATTTTTCTTCTCCTCCAGGATTCTAACAACTACCTCTAAAGCAAAATGTAAGGAAACAGCAGGCTGGTGGCGATGTGTTAAATTATAAGTGAGGACTAATTGGGGATCACAGCTGCTGTTTGGGGGCTCTCACTCGCCTGGTAGGCAACACATCCGCCGTCTCCCTGTCTCCTGTATTTGTACTCTCTGTCCTGGAAACCCCTTCCCACCGTTTCTGAAGCTTGATGTTTAATTTAACACAAACGTCTTTGAGAAGCACCACAGGGGGTTGTTCCTGGTCGCTCTGGCATCGCGGAAATTGAAATGTACATGTTTTTTCTCATTTATCAAAGACAGGCAAGAATCTAAACTGACATTTCATATCATCCCACGGTTTGCTGGCTATTTGACCTCATACTTAAGATTTTTCTCTCTAGGAATTTACAAATGCAGTTCCACAGAGTGGGCTGACAGTGTTCCATTGCCTGGAGAACAATTAAGATCATGCAAGTTTTTCTTTGGTAACAGTACAGGCGCCCCCCGTTTTATTGCGGGTCGGGCTCCAGACCACCGCAATAGACTGGATGTCGCAATAAAGTGAGTCATCCTATTTTTCCCTGGTGGAGGGTCTTGCCTTCGGTTTGTAAAAAACACAATATCTATGAAACGCAATCAAGCCCAGGACAAGCAGACGAGGTCTGCCTGTCATCTCTTTGAGGCAGCGATTATACAGTTAGCACGGCCGAGGCTCAGGGACTGTTGAGGATACACTAACTCATTTAATCGGCACAGACTCTGTGCGGAAAGTGCTGTTGTTATAGCTCTTTACACAGAGGGAGCGGAGGGAAAGAGGTTGGTGTGCCGCTAGCTGGTTAGTTCATGCAGCAGTCAGTGGCAGAAACCACATTCCAGCCTGGCGACTGGCTTCGGAAGCCGGTTTCTGAGCCACTGCGCGCAACGTTTATTTGAAGCCTCATCCACTGACCACTCACATCCTGTCTCAGCAAAGGCGACACAGATGTCTCGGTCTCACTCGTCAAGAGGGTCTGAAGATGTTGCCCGACACTGCAGTTATGTCAGGATACAGTCTTGAACGTACTGCTTGCTTGAACCATCAGGTGTCCAAAACTTGTTGCCAATGACCTAGAGAGCTGTCCTCCATTCGATACAAGACCCATGCATTCAAAGTGTAAAATCTACCGAGTGTCTGTCAGACTCTCTGAATTCTAACTTGACCACCACCTGAGGCATTGCCATTCATTGTCATTTGTGATTGCATAACCCCCGGAAAGCACCTCCTCTCCAGCCCCCGTTTGCTCATCTGAAAAAGTGATTTCATCATCACATACCCATCCTCACTGGGGTGGGTGAGGGATATGAAATGGGCCTGCACTGAGGTCGGCTGATACGTCAGTAGAGGCTCGACGGGTTGTTTAAAGAATGGAAAGCATGACATGTAATGAGCGCAACTTATACCTCTACCGTCACAATTTAGGCCGAAACTTAAACCAACCCCCACGCATCTGAATTTTTCTTCTCCTCCAGGATTCTAACAACTACCTCTAAAGCAAAATGTAAGGAAACAGCAGGCTGGTGGCGATGTGTTAAATTATAAGTGAGGACTAATTGGGGATCACAGCTGCTGTTTGGGGGCTCTCACTCGCCTGGTAGGCAACACATCCACCGTCTCCCTGTCTCCTGTATGTGTACTCTCTGTCCTGGAAACCCCTTCCCACCGTTTCTGAAGCTTGATGTTTAATTTAACACAAACGTCTTTGAGGAGCACCACAGGGGGTTGTTCCTGGTCGCTCTGGCGTCGCGGAAATTGAAATGTACATGTTTTTTCTCATTTATCAAAGACAGGCAAGAATCTAAACTGACATTTCATATCAAATGAATTATGAACTGTGTACTTTGTACCTAAGGGAACAACAAGTAAATTAGAGTTTGGGATTAAAAAGAGAGAGAGACAGAGAGAGAGAGAGACAGAGAGAAATAGGTTTTACTAAAACATAGAGGAATTTCTGTTACTGTGCCTGATGGTGGTAAGGCCAAACACAGTCTTATCACAGAACTCTAGTGAGTGGAAGCTGGCCACGTGGAAACCTGTAAGATTTAAATATATTGAGACAATTTCTCAGAAAGGATTAGACCTGGATCTTTCTCACATAGCCAAGCTTTATGAGCAGCGAAACCTTCTTAATAATCTGAAGTTAACTTCTACTACCATTTTTGTCAATCCTCCCTTTCTCAGGAAAAGAAATAATATTTTCAAATTCTTCCTGACACACTATGAGATTAGAAGTTGCTTAAGGGGAAAAAAATAGTATTCAGGATAAAAATGATATGCATGAATGTGCCATATTCTCTATGTCTTCTGTTTATCTGTAACTCCTACACATACATACACAGTCAGGCTCACACATAAGCCAGTGAAATTCTAGTGATTTTTCTAAAATCAGATTGGCTTCTTATAGCTTAGTAAGAAGAGTTTAATTTCTCCTCCTATTAGCGCTGTGACCTTGAACAAATTACCAAGTTACACAATCAGACTTTGCCTCATTTGGGGGGGTGGGGCAAGAAAGAGGAACTGCCTTATAAGGTTGACACAGAGAGTTAAGCCTGATACATGCATGCAAAGAGTAGAATGCATTGCTGAATGCATAGTCATTGTGTACTACATTCCAAATCATATCCTTCCACTAGATGTGAGAAGATTGGGTAGCAACAAATTATCCCCCCACTTTTTAACAGCTACTGGTTCCTTAAGCATAGAGAGCATTTGAATTAAACTTTTAAGGTGAAGGAAGATTCTATGCAATATACCAATAATCATTTTTGAAATTAATTGAAGATTCTTAGAAATTGGGGATGACCCAAGCAAAGCTATGTTTCAATTACAATGCTATTTTTCAAAAGTAGACGTTCTAATTTGTGCTGCATATAAATTGTAGAAGGGGTATTAATATTAACACATTTGTTTCCTGCTTCTGAATTCCCCCAGGTTCATCAACCTAAAACTAACACAATTCCTTGGTATTAATCTTGCATACTTTCTGATACCAATGCTGTACTCTGGATCATAATTGTGAGGACAAATTACTATAAACAAATATTCCGATTACACATTTTCTCCCATAAGCTCAATTGCATTGTTATTCATTATTTGGTCAAATGAGCATCATTTTTTAAAATTCTCAACTTCTAACTCTACTACTCCTGAGCTGAAATCAGTTCTTAACAGTCATTCAGCATCTTTGATTGTGCTAATGACTACTGTTTTATTCTCTCTGATAGAGAATGTGAAATTAATGGCGTGTTGAGGTAAGGAATGCCCCATATATAATCTGAGTGTTTTAGGGCTCCATCTCTTTGTTATTAGTTGAGTAATGAATCAACTTGAAGATTAGATCCAGTCCCACTGCTAAGGTGACTTTTATAACTAATCCCCTCTGAAGTTTCATCAGTTGTTCAAAGATCCCTTTATTGCTCGGCTCTTGATTCTATTCCAGAATAGTAAGTGCAGTGGCATCATAAGAAAGAGTCCAATTCTCAAATACAGTAGTTTATCGTCGTAACTACTTTTTAAAAAAACTATTGTTCTTGTTAGACACATCCCGCGAGGGAAGACTTAATGCACTCTCGCTAAAGAGAGTGGCTTTGACCTGTCTTGAATTTACTCATTTTAAAATCATGTATTAACCTTGCCACGCGTATCTATTTTTAATTTTACAAAGGTGAAATTCTTCAGAGAGTTATTTTAAATGAAGTGAATGAACAATATTTTAACTGAAAACGGCGTAGACTTAATCCACTAATATTTTGGTTGTGTATTTTTTAAATTATTTTTCCAATTGAAGATACATTCTTCCACAAAGGCCTCAAGTAATCAGATTCTAAAGGAAAAAGGAATTTAATCTGTGCTGCCTAGAAACTCATTTGGATGAATATGATGGTATTCAAAATAATAGGAATAATAAGAAATTCTCTTAGGAATACTAAGAGGAATTCAAATGTCAAGAGCTAAGGCTTAAATGGAGTGTCTAAATCGAGGAAATCTGTAAGGAAAAAGAATGAAATTTGATTGGTGGTTTGAGGCTTAACCCAAAAAAAAAAATTCTTCTAGGCGTTCTGACCACCAACCTCAGAGCCTCTAATTAGTCTGACAAAGTGACAGTTCGGTGTTCTAGTTAAACAACTAATGTACCTGATGAAATTCAAAATTCCCATTGTTCTCTGAGCACCAGGAGCTGCACATTCGCAGCTCTGAGGTATTTGGAAATTAACAGGGGGCTATGTCAGTCTGTCTGATGTTTCCAGCTTAACAAAGTCACTGAAGCTGTCCTGCAGAGCAATTGTAAGCAACTCTTTCATCTTAAACCACAAAGGGAGGTGGAGGTGGAGAGATGTTGCCTTGGTCACGTGGATGCTAATGTGCAATGGGATCTTCCATTTCTCAAAGTGGTCAAGAGCAATTCGTATTCCGTGGCGTCTCTCAATGCCGGTGCCCTTGGCCCACCTCTGACACCTCCTGCTATAGTCCTCCTATTATACACCGTAGCTGGGGACACCCCGGCTGCTTTTCTGTTCTAATTAGGGGCTTTCTTAGGGAACACAGGACCATTTTTCATCCCATGAAGAACAATCACTAGAGCCGGGTGAGATCTGCCAGTT
Organism: Myotis brandtii; assembly: GCF_000412655.1. Classification (NCBI taxonomy): domain Eukaryota; kingdom Metazoa; phylum Chordata; class Mammalia; order Chiroptera; family Vespertilionidae; genus Myotis; species Myotis brandtii. Next base: position 2,577,310 of record NW_005370328.1, read on the forward strand.
GGGTTTCAGAGGACATTTGACAGGTATTTGCACCAATTTTGATTGACGTAGCCTCACACCAGTCCGACATTGGTGAGATTTGGGTTTTCCTCAGAAATGTGGACCCAAAAGGAATCAGTGAAAGACCCAAGATACAGGTTTTGTTCAAGAACATTTTATTTCGTCACTGAATTGAGTAACAAAAACATGTTTTTTTAACAATTTTCATTTTAAGCACACCCTTCCTAACCAGAACTTTTCTCCTAAATACCCCTCTAAGTGGTGACAACCTTGAAGAAATCTCATCTTTTCTTTAGCTTGAGTCCATGAAGCCTGTTGCCTCTCTCTCCTCTGTCATCACTCTCAAGCCCTTTTATTAGAAACTAGAGGCCCAGTGCATGAATTCGTGCACCAATGGGGTCCCTCGGCCTGGCCTGTGGGATTGGGCTGAAACCGGTTCTCTGACATCCCCCAAGGGGTCCCGGATTGTGAGAGGGCACAGGCCAGGCTGAGGGACCCCACCAGTACATGATCAGGGCCGGGGAGGGATGCAGGAGGTTGGCCAGCCGGGGAGGGACCATGGAAGGGCTCAAGAGCGTGTCTGGCCCATCTTGCTCAGTCCCGATCAGCCGGACCCCAGTAGCAAGCTAACCTACTGGTTGGAGCATCTGCCCCCTGGTCAGTGCACATCATAGCAAGCGGTTGAGCGGCCTTAACAAATCATTAGCATACTAGTATTATGCTTTGATTCGTTGAATGGATGACCGGATACTTAGCATATTAGGCTTTTATTATATAGGATACTTTTAATTTGCTAACAGAGTGTAGATCTTAATGGCTGCCTCATTAGATTTTATGGTATGTATTTAGATTATATATACTTGTCATGTTATATAACATAATTATATAGTACTATTTCTAATGACATATAGTTACATTATTACCTATTATATGTATATAGCTACATAAATGCATGTAGACAAAGGCTCATTTTGATGGGGATACTGAGAAATGGATCATTCATACCGTACCAATAGGAGTATAAGTAAATGCAACTTTCTGGAAAGCACTTTGTCAAATTATATCTGAAATGGCAGCAACATTCATTCCTATTGACCCCATGATTCTAGAAAGCACACCAAAGATGCATTGATTAGGATACTCAGGATCCTTAGTATTATTTATAATACCGAAAACAATATCGTGCTGTATCCAGCAGAAGCCTCTTTGTTAAGTGAATATTCTTAGTCTACACTCTACAAGGAGACAGAGACCCTGCTTTGACGAAGAAATAAGACTAAGAAAGTACTATTTAGGAGTAGGACTTGGACAGAAAATAAGTCCAGCCTTTACTACAACTAATGTATTTCATGGTATCAGTGATTTGCTTTTACATTTATTTAATATGTTTAATGTTTATTTTCTATTATAAATCACCTCCCATAGCATGCTGTTCTGGTATAGAACTAGGGCCACTGTCTCTGAATCTCATCAATCCCAGTTTAAATTCCCACTCTGCCAGCAGCCCAGTTTTGTGATTTGAGATAAAACACGTCACCTCTCTGAGCCTCAGATTCGTTATCTGTATTACAAAGAATTGACACTGCAATTCTGTAGTGTGATTCTGAGAATTAGGAATATTTATGTTAAGGAACCTGGCCCACAGCATACAGGATCCAAGGATTAGCTATGGCAAGAGATTGTTTTGTGAACACGAAATCTGTTTTAGCCTACTTGTCACGATTTAATGCTGCTCTATTTGTACATCCTTGTGCTCAAGGTTGACTGTCCATTTGTTAGCACATCTGCATATTCCTCATAATTAATTTCTTTTTTAATGACATATGGTTTAGTGACTGGAAATGGAGTCTGGCCTTCTGTTTTCAATTTGTTTATGACTCAACGACTCAATATGTGTGTCTGAACTCTAATGTTCCATTCTGGAAACTGGAATTTAAAATCCTCCCTCATATGTCGCTGTTTCAGAAAACAAGAGGAAAATGTGTGATCGGAGGGATTTGAGCACATGCCAGGCCATCCAGGCAGGATGGGTACAGATAAGAGGTCATGGCTTCTCCCATGTGATGTGAGCAGGGAGACCTGAACGAGGATGCCAGCCAACCATCTCTGAGGTGCGAGTAGCTAGGGCTGCGCTGGGGTCAGATTCCAAGCGAAGCCAGCGGGAAGCTTCAGGGCTGCTCGGAATGAGGACACGTGTCCCAGGCCATGGAATTAGGCTGAGGACCTGATCGCCCCAGATGAACTAATCATTAGCATACTAGTATTATGCTTTGATTCGTTGAATGGATGACCGGATACTTAGCATATTAGGCTTTTATTATTGTGTCCCCGTGGCAGGGCCTCTTCAAGGCTGCTCCTCTGAAAGGCGGGGTCCAGAGTACATGCACATCTGAGTCCTGATTCCTGAAACCCTTGTAGCACTCACTGTATGTATGTAGGTAGGTAGGTAGGTAGGTAGGTAGGTAGGTAGATAGATAGATAGATAGATAGATAGATAGATAGATAGATAGGTTGATTTCAGAGAGAAGAAGGGAGAAAGAGAGAGAGAACATCAGTGATGAGAGAGAATCATTGATTGGCTGCCGCCTGCATGCCCCACATTGGGAATCGAGCCTGTAACCCGGGCATGTGCCCTGACCAGGAATGGAACCATGACCTCCTGGTTCATGGGTTGACGCTCAACCACTGAGCCATGCCAGCTGGGCAGCACTCAACTTTTTTATGCTGTGTACATATTTGGCGTTATAGTTATTTGAGTCACGTCTTATCTCTATTAAATGTCAAGTAGATCGGCCCATCCCTTTTCTATCTGCCCTGCCCTTTTCCACCCACAGCAAAGAGCCTTGTGCAGAATGGCATTCAGTGTATTTTATTATAGGTTTACATTGAATACAAACTATGATGGAGTTCTTTGGTATCTTAAGGCAATATTTTATTCCAGTGGCTCGAAATGCACACACATACACACAAAACATACACCACAGTGGTAACAAGTTGGTGCTATGAGAATCCCACTGAATTTATTTTGTCCCCAAGACTTTACTCTTCCAGCCACTACAACCTTAGTAAGTCACTGGTCACATGAAAAAAAAAAGTCTATTTTTTTTGCTTCATAGAGCTTTCCCCCGAGTTCTGTATATCTATATGGAGCAAAGGTTTGGGGCCTTCTGTTTGTTTGTTTTTTGGGGGGGAAGGGTTGTGGTTTTATTACCATTGTTTGGATAGGGAAGGATCCACAAGTATACATTTATCTAAAAGTTTAATAAAATCCTACATTTATAAGTTTAATAAAAGCATGCATTCAAAAGATTATACCACAAAAAAAAGATTATACCAGCTATACTAGTCCAATCTGTGATTTAATTTATTACTTAAAGCTTTGTATTCATTTTGCCTTCCAAAAAAAAAAAAGGTTAAATTTGAAATTTTATGAAGAACACCCTTCCTTTGAATTTATAGGTCGGGGTGGCTGTTTTTTCCAGTCGCCGTGTAGAATGAGTATTTACTGGGCAAGATGTGTTGATTCAGGAGGTTGTCTGTGGAGTGCTTGCCCCGGGAGGGTCATATTAAACTTGAGAGAAGTGTTTTGAGCAACATAGCATCTTGGAGGCCATATATCAAGCTGATAGATACGCGGCTCTCCTGCTACGGAACCAGGGATGGAATTATGGCCGGCTCCCAGTTATTGCTTCGGGGCTAAGGGGCCTCTGAGGAATAGGTTTGGATAAAAGGGGTTAACCAAAGGGGAAAGGAAGGTTTCCAGGATTCAGAGTTACCGAAAGCACGCAGAATGAAGAGTGCTACCTAAATAATTGAGGATGATCACTCTGTTTGGAAATATTTTGCAATGTTATATAACCAGAGTGTAACCAATTGAATGGAGTACTTTTTTTTGTTATCACTCAGAAGAGAACTCAAGATATTGTATCATTATTATTATTGTTTTTGTTGTCATGATGGGGTCTCCTTCTGGACATTTCTCTGTTCTTTTCTGATAGTACGGTGATGTAGTTTTTAACACTTGAAGAGATTATTTTGGTGGATATATTTATTACTCAAATGTCTCATGTTGATAATGTGTCAAAGCTGATTTTTGTTCTGATTTCTATTCTCCCGGCCACCTTCCTATTGTCATTGAGGTCTCTGCTCAAATGTCACCCAATGACAAGTTCTCCCCATGGCTTCCCTGTACAACCCGAACTGTTATAAAATAAGGAAAATCACGCACTTCTTTCCACTTTCCCTCCCCTTGCTCTGCTCTGCTCTCCTCCCGGGCACATGTCCCAGTGCGGTGTGATCTCGTGCATCTGTGTGCACATGGCCTGCTGCCTCCGTTCCCAGGGACGCCCCGTGGGGTCAGGGGCCACGTCTCCTTCACCCAGTGCTGTTCCCCCTCCACACAGGAGATCGCTGCTTCATACAGAGGAGAGGCTCAATACCTGGTTATTGAATAAATTAGCAAATCATTGATGAACTCGAAACCCTGACAACAAATTGATGGGACGTGTAATCTAATTCTTCCCTTTTCATCTCCGGTCATTCATTAACCTCTCAGTTCACAGGCAGGTTCTCCCGAGTTGGAGAGCACATAACACTCACACCACAGAGACGAATGTTATAAAAGAAGTTGAAAATGAACCCTGATAGTTGTTTTTATTGTTTTGATCTCTTCCCCTTCACCAATGGCCCCTACTCATCTTGGACCATAAGGAGCTTATATTACAGTAAGAATATTTCTAAAAATTACATCGTAGCACTGTAAGGGAAGTTCAAATTAGTCTAATAAAATAACAATAGGAATAATCATGACTAATAAATTAAAAATCGCCAGATCAGAGGCAATGTAACTTTAGGTGCTTTATTTACATTATCTCTGATCTTCACGGCAATCCTGCAAAAGAAAAAAATCTGTCCCCATTTTAAAGATGAGAAACATACCTCAGAGTCATTAGGTGATTTTGCTAAAGCCACAGAAGTTTGTGTCGTTTGCTTCTGAGTGCCTGACGGGCTTTAGAACAGGCTTTGATATGATAGGTTCATTCAAGTTATACCTGTTGGGGAAATAATTTAATAACCAGAGTCATTGTGTCAGCTTTGTAAGTAGAATAGGTTTTAGTTCTACTCTTTCCTGTTAGGCCTTCTAGAACTGTTTGAATAGGTTTCCCCGGTAGATTGTATCAAGCAGGTATACTGAATTCAGGGAAGATTCACCAGAGATCCCACCCGCCTGGGAAAAGCAACACGCATGCCCCACCTTGCAGCATTTTGGAATAAGGACGGAGTCACGGTGAGAAGGGGCGGCGGACTGTGTAAAACCCAGACGCAAAGCGGTTGCACTTTTACATTTTCATAGGTGAGAATCAAGGCTAGAGAGTGCTCATTGCAGCCATTCCTGTGTATTTATCATTGTAGGAAAACACGGTTACAATAAACCTCCCTCAACACGAAAATGACAAGCCCGTGTGCTCATGAGCACTGTGATTAAAGCGGCGAACGGGCGACATGGGAGAAATAAAACCCTGGACTCCTTCCCTGGTCGATTGCTTGATGATTGAGCAAAAGTTACATTGAAAAGGCGCTTCAGCATTGGCTGCACTAGACTCCCTCGGTGTTTTCAATTAGACAAACAGAAGTCCAGGTGGGAATGTGCTGCGCATTCGTCTGCCTTGCCGTGTGCTCGGGGGCTGGCTTCTGGGAGTGAAATCCCAATGCGATTGTGCTGAAGTGAACAATAGGGACCTACAGCGGCTCAGGGACGAAGATGTTAAACTAAATGGGCCATGGTTAACACGGCTGTGGATCCCGAGCGGCAGTTTTTCCAGGATACGGGGCATTTCGGTCCGTCCAGCATATGTTCGCCGCGGTTTTCTCTGCTCTAATTCATCCATGTGTCCCCACAGCTCCAGATGGCGTGCTGCCTCCCAGGCTTGCGGCCGCCGCTCCGACCAGTCTTCAGGTTGCCTGGTCTACACCAGCTCAGAACAACGCCCCCGGCTCAGCCCGCTACCAGCTCCAGATGAGGCCGGGCCCCTCCTCCCCTGCGTTGCTAGAGTGAGCATTCTGCCCCTTCCATCCTCCCAGCGGGCACTGGGGCGCGGTGTAGCCATAGCTTCATCTTCGTTCCCATTTGTGAAATGAAATTTACTGGGGCAACATTGGTTAATAGCCTTAGATGAATTTCAGGTGTTTGAGCAATAGGTCCGTTCTTATTTGTAACAAATAAAAACCACCTTTTGTTTTTATTTTTAATTGATTTTTAGAGAGGGGAAGAGAGGGATAGAGAGATAGAAACATTGAAGAGAGAGAAACATCATTGATCAGCTGCCTCCTGCATGCCCTCTACTGGGGATCGAGCCTGCAACCTGGGCACGTGCCCTGACGTGAAATCATACCGGTGACCTCTTGGTTCATGGGTTGACACTCAAGTACTGAGCCACGCCAGCCAGCCAGGCCACCTTTTAAAAGTTCAAACAAACAAAACAACAAGCAACACCCTAGGGCAGTGATGGCGAACCTTTTGAGCTCAGCGTGTCAGCATTTTGAAAAACCCTAACTTAACTCTGGTGCCGTGTCACATAGAGAAATTTTTTGATATTTGCAACCATAGTAAAACAAAGACTTATATTTTTGATATTTATTTTATATATTTAAATGCCATTTAACAAAGAAAAATCAACCAAAAAAAATGAGTTCGCGTGTCACCTCTGACAAGCGTGTCATAGGTTCGCCATCACTGCCTTAGACAGTGGTTCTCAACCTTCTGGCCCTTTAAATACAGTTCCTCATGTTGTGACCCCCAACCATAAAATTATTTTCGTTGCTACTTCATAACTGTAATGTTGCTACTGTTATGAATCATAATCATGCACTTGAACCCCCAAAATGCTGTCTGGTGAACTGTGGCTACAAAATTATAATACATATCCTACTAGTTCCATGTGGCAAACATGCTTAATGCTAGCATTGACTGAGTGCTACTGTCATATACAGCTCACACGAATGCAATATTGTGAACCCTCAGCCAAATGGCTACTCATTTTCAAAGAGGTAGCATGTGTGGACAAAAAAGTGCAATGCTTAACTGCATGTTGACCTTACCTGTTTATTTCTCTGAGTGTCTGAATCTCTCTAAAATGTGTCCCTATAGGTTATTTTCCAGTCCTTCGGCATCATTAAGCCATGAAGTGAGGGACCTCCAGCCGCACACGGAGTACGCGTTCCGGGTGGTTGCCTCCAATGGATTTGGCAGTGCGCTCAGCCCTTGGATTCTGTTCATGACGACGGAGGACAGTAAGTGTTCTGCACGCTACGCAGCCAAATGTCCTCTACACGGGGGAGTCTTGAATGTCTTTAGTTTTTCCTAAACTCATAAATAGTCCTCCTGTATTCTTTGGACATCTAGTGGCAATAGTCTTTTGTAGGGCAAGGGTGGTTAAATGTTCCAGAAAGAAGGAAAATGTGTGCCTGGAGGGTTGGAGGGCTGGGCGTACAGACGTGGCCCCATTCCATCCTTCAGGGTACCTCGAGGTGCCCTGCGAGAGAAAGCTTGTCAGGTTGTCCTCTGTGACCAAATGTTGCAGGGCTCTCTGCTCTGGAGGGGTTCCTGCAGGTAGAAGACCTGAACTATGGGCCTGACGGTTTGAGGATGCTTAGAGCACCATGATACCTTCCCCTGGAAGTAGGTTTCCTTGTACTTCTATTTGCACTTGACAGACAGCCTTCTGAACAGAGAAGTAGAATCTACTCACAGTGATTCTGCATCTAATACCTACAATAGATTGGGGTTGCCTTAGTCAACCCAGAAAGTTTGTAGTTTTTCATGGAAGAGCTATGTTTGCATTTATATGTTTTTACTAGGTTATATAGGAAATAAACTCATGGACATAATATTTAGTTTTATACAAACTACCTCTATAAAAGCATACCAGTGGAAGCAAAATTTTGTTTAGAGAAGTTGTAAATTAATGCAAGCCACACAGTGAATGAGGACACTGGATCTTTGAGCATTGATATTTTTAGGGTTAATCTTGTCAATTCTTTTAATCCGGGGCTTCTTAGAAGATGTTGTTCTGTTGGCCAATTGCCATTCCAGCTCTATGTCCAGTGAGGACTAGAGTAACTTTCTCAAGCCTAGATATTAGTCCAAAGGCATAGTGTTTGAAACAGTACCAGTTGTTTATTCAGTAGAATATTTATTTCTACAGTAACCTTAATTACAGTATTGTAGTGAGGAGGTGACATCAGATGAGATAGAATCAGAACTATTTTCGTTCCTCAAAGCTTACCTAATTTTACAAACATCAGTTATGAACAATAATATGTACTATTTCATCCATTTCTCCCTGGGAGCAAGTTAGGTCCTTTACAAGGGCACATCCCAAGTCCTTCTGGTCTTGAGGGTACCATTTAGCAAATTATCAGCACAGCGCAGTAAACACTGCCTAAGGCCCAGGAGGCATTAATGCGCCACTCAGCACACCTACTCCCCTTCAGGGGGACTTACATACACTCCGGGGAAGCGGACAGCCTGGTCACAAGCTCTATACAGATTTATGGTCTAGAGAGCTAACACTTGAAATAGAGTTTTAAAGAAATAATTGTTAAAACAATTGAATAAAGAGATGACCTGAACATAATTATTCAACCCACTGCAGAGGTGATTCCCATTGAATGCCACACTGGAAAAGGGAAGAAATGGTCTCTGTTCTCTGGCACTCATCATTTCTATGCCCATCAAGAAGGGGTGACTGTGAATTACCTTGGTGGCAATGCTTACTAAAAAGGGAGCATGATCTCCTGTCTACAGGCAGGAAGTTCATCAGGGCAGGAAATGAGCACTGGCCGCCCAAGCAAATGCGCGGGTGCAAAGGGAAGTTCTCGTGGACAGAGAAAAGGGCCGTGAGGAATTTTTTAAAATATATTTTTATTGATTTCAGAGAGGAAGGGAGAGGGAGAGAGAGAAACATCAATGATGAGAGAGAATCATTGATTGGCTGTCTCCTGCACGCCCCACACTGGGGATTGAGCCCGCAACCCGGGCATGTACCCTGACCTGGAATGGAACTGTGACCTCCTGGATCATAGGTCAACGCTCACCACTGAGCCCCCTCAGCCAGGTGATCTGAGGAATTTTTAATTAAACCTATTGGTGAGACATTGGTTAATAAGATTATGCAGGTTTCAAGAGTCCATCTCTATGACACATGATCTGTATATTACATTGTGTGCCCACCACCCAAAGTCAAATCATCTTCCATCACCATATATTTGACCCCCTTTACCCTTTACTAACCCCACTCCCCTTCCCTCTGGTAACCACCTTACTGCTGTCTGTGAATTTCAGTTTTATGTCACACATATAAGTGAAATCATGTGGTTCTTAGCTTTTTCTGTCTGACTTAATTCGCTTAGCATAATAGTCTCAAGGACCATTCAAGGTGTCCCATATGGTAGTAGGTTATCTTTTCTTTTTATTTTATTTTAAATCTTTATTGCTGAGAGTATTTATCTTTTCTTATGGCTGAGTACTATTACATAGTATATAGGTACCACATCTTTATCCAGTTATCTATCAGGGGACACTTTGGTTGTTTCCATGTCTTGGCCACCGTGAATAATGCTGCAGTGAGCATAGGGGTATATATGTCTTTGCAGACAAATGCTTTGAAAGGATGGATTGGTTAATGGAAAAGTCTATCTGCCTGGCCTTCGGGGCCTATAAGGCACCCTGCTCTTCCCAATGTGGAACTTCTTGTTCTTTGCAGACTGCACTCCTGCCTTCCTGAATTCTCCCATCAGCATACTTAATTTTCTGTCCCAAACCTTCAAGGATGGGTCCAGAGCTATTTACTGAACTATATGCTCCAATTCTGGAAGAAAAAGAATTCTTACTAATGTATACTCTCTGGTCCTGATCTCAGGAGAAATGGAGAAAAATAGTTTCCCAATATTGGTTCTCCTACTCTCAGACGACCAAGTAATATCTTTTCCATTTTCACACATACTGGTCTTCAGCAGTTCCTTTTATTAATCAACTAGAGGCCCAGTGAACAATCAGGGCCAACCAGCCAGGGGGAGGGACCACAGGAGGTTGGCTGGCTGTGGAAACTGCCAGCTCAGAGGCCTGGCAAGTCAGGTGGGGAACTTCACTGAAGCAAGCAAGCCTCATGTTCGCTTCCAGCTGCCTGGCTGCCGGCCGCCATCTTGGCTGACAGTTAATTTGCATATACTCACTGATTAGCCAATGGGAAGGGTAGCGGTCGTACACTAATTACCATGTTTCTCTTTTATTAGTGTAGATGACGCCTGTGTTACCAGCCTTTTCTTATTTCATCAGTTGCCAAGGAGCTGCATGTTCATTTTGGTGCAAAATCATGGTGCCCGTTCTTCCTCTTTGTTTTGGGATAAGCTGTTGAACCCTTTTCATCATCATCAGATTAATATTTCTTTATCTTTATTTTATGGATCCTATTACATTTAAGTCTTTTATGATGAGCTGTCAGAAATCCTGTCGGCAGGTAGTTGGGGTATAAATAATAAATTGATAGATTTCATGATTAAAGGGACGAAGGACTCCATCACTCTCCACTTCTGCTAGCATATCAGTAGTGAATATCAAAAGGCCACATTAACAATTAGCATATAACATATTGCTCTGTGTAATTATGCATCCATATATTTGCCACCTTGATTTTTAATTCATTGGGAAATTCTGGGAATATTTATTTGTGGAGTTGATATTACTGAAAAAGGGCTTTGAAACTGAGTGAGTTTTTAATGAAAATGGTAAAAAGTTGCTTCAGGCCAACAATGAGGACCTAACAGGGAAACTGAGCAGTTGCAGGTGACTAATAGCAAGCGAGTCTAGAAGAGGTGAAAACCACGGGAAAGTTAGACACACACAAAAGGCGTGAGTGGGCCCACCCGTTCATTCATACACACAATTACACACGTGCGCGTGTGCGCACACACACCCTTCCCAACATGCACACCTGAGTATGAAAATAAGCAGACCCCTTCGTTAACAGCTTTGTCTAAGGCTGGGGTTGAACTTCTGAAGCCGTGGAGCAAAATCGTTTCCCATAAAAGACAATTTCATTTGCCAAAATGAAACTACTTTCTGTTATTGATGCTGTAATAATGAAATGGCCTGTACTCCGAGTCTGGATCTGGACAGAGAATGCCCCGTTCCCGGCTCCGGGAGGGAGTTCTCCGAACAGTCGTGCCCCGGGTGCGGCCGTGTGGGTGTATTTCCATCCCTGGCCGGACTGAGCTGTGTGGCTGTCATACTTCCCAGTGACAGCTGCATTGACAACATGTTACACCCCACATTGATTTTACAGTTAAGCGGCGGATGGTGATATATTGGGATTTTAAGAATTCAGCTGAGAGGCTGACTTTTGCCTTTTATCATTCCATTAAAATTTTATAACCATCTTTTTCATGTCATTTCACCCATGAATTCTTCCTTTAGAAAGTGATAGCTACCGCCGTGAGCATAACTTTGCCCGTGTTCAGAGCTTTTTATTGTATTAGCAAACTGCCCCAATTACAGTTATTACTCATGTTTTACATAATTGTGCTGACCCTTTCCACCACGCAGTAGCATGCCGGTTGATTTGTATATAGAATAAGACGATCCGGCCTGTCCTTTTAAAGCACACACTTGAACCCGTGCCAGGAGTCGGGTTTTAACACTTGCCTGGCCAGAGGAGCTAATTAAGCTGCTTTCGGATCCCTCTCCTGAGTCACACAAGTTTAAGGACCCTTCTTGAGACAGGAGCAGGGAGCCGACTCCGAGCGGAGAGCTAATAAAATGCGCTGGCTTTTAAGGGGGGCGAAATCATGAAATTGACATGGAGCATCTTCTTTCCCAAGATAAGAGATCATCTTGAGGGAAAGCCTGTGTTCCGTGGGGGCCTGAAGTACAAGTTCATCTCATTATCATGGCTGTTTCACTCATAACATAGCGTCTTATCCGGGAGAAATGAAAAGCGTATCCCATCAAAACACATCAAACCGCATCCTTGTTGTTTCTTCCCCTTGAAAAAGTCCCCAGTTTGAGAGGGCACATGTGAGAAATAATTATGCAAAACCCTGCTGAAGCCCTAATACAAAATATTCTGAGTTGTAAGTGTATGTTGCTTTTTTTTTTTAAGGGAGAAGGGTGGCATGGAGTTAGATATGAAAGCCTTGGATCCAGCGTTGATTTTATGAACCCCAATCTCAGAGGATTTAGTTTCTCAAAACAACACTGACACCTTACAAGATTCACGCTGGTTTTTTGTTGGGAAATAGCCAAGTTTGGATGACACGTACAAATAAGAAAGGAATTCCTATTTTGATATAATAATGGCCACTTCTACTGTATACCGGAGGGCAAACGTGAGAAATGTCACCGTGGTTTTAAGAAAGCTTTAACATGAAAGCTAGTCTCAGACTAAAATGCCAAATGGGATCCCTACCAAGATGCCTGGACGTGTAGGGGTTTTTCTCTCCCGATGGGATGCATTACCAAATCGTCAGCAATGACTTGATGTCAGGGTTAGTGCTAGGCAACATCTTCCCTCTCAAATAGCCATTTCGATTCGACCATCAGTCCAGTTGGTGACAAATACATGGACAGCGTTGCATGACACTGGGCTTGCATGACCTTAGTCACTGGTTTTGTGAAGCAGCTGTTACATTTAAAACAAACCTTGAGTGTAACACTGAATCGCACCTGTGCGCACACACTCATGTAATCAATGCTGTTTGGGACAATTACTAAATCCAAGTATACTTTTTATAAATATTTTTTTAAAAAAATCTAATGTTCACAGAAAAAAAATCTCATAAATGTCAACATCGCTGTGGGCAGGAAAAGGAGAATAGGGTATATTCTTGATCTGCTGTAGCAACTGATAGATTTCGGGCCGTGGTTTATAAGAATGCTAAATGTTCCGGAATTACAGCTGTTACTGATCAGTGATTGAGCAGATTTGTGTTATTGCACCGTGTTCTTGCTTGTACCTAGAGAGCAGTAAAGCCTCCGTATAATAAAAAGCACCTGCATTTTAAATGAAATTTCAATTGAAAAACTTAACAGCCCTTCACATGGCAGAATTTAACGCAGCCCAGTAAAGCTTAAATAACACTTTGCCTCCGCGGGCTGAGGGGCTTGCATTCAAGGTGACTTGATGGTGGCGCGCGGCGAAATTATTTACAATTAGGGAATTTCTCTGGAGGGCTGCAGGGTACTTGGCGTTCCGCGGCACCTCGCGGGCATATGGCGGGCCTTCTTCAGTATTCACGGGGCCTCCCGAACCTTTCTGATAATTGAATCAGTTAGAATGCTGAGTGGAGCGAGCGTAAAACCTGTTCCCCCAAAGGTCAGGTCTGTGCATTGTTTATTTATCAGTAGGTGAAAGAGCTCCATCGGCAGCTTCTGTCACAGCCGGAGTAAAAAATCACCTGTAATATTAACAGGGAGTAGATAAATTGCCAAACACGGCCGGGAATGATAAACAGAGCTGGGCGTAACGTGGAATATGGAGTGAATGGTGTGGGGTGGGGGCAAGGGGAGGGGGTGAATGGGCTATAAACCGAGTTTGTTAGGATAGTGCTATCGATTATAATTAGTGACTGGGGCTCTTGAGGAAAAACCCATGGCAGCAGCTAGAACTTGGGCTACAACCGCCCTGGTGTCTATTTCTCCTCTAATGCCTTGATTTCCAAAAAAGTCCTTGGGCTATTTCTTAGCATGAACCTTAAGAAAAAGACACAATCTGGATAAAGCCATTTTAGAAAGGAAAACGACGGTCTAGCTCAGTGCTACTCAGCAAGTCCCTCTTGCACGTTTGTGAGCAACGCCATCCCGGTCCCTGTCTTTACTCCTTGGCTTTTCCCGGGTGTCCCATTCCGTGACCTTGTGGGAGGGTTAGTGCTCCTCGTAGCTTTGTTCTCAGGAGACGTGGGGCGTTTCCAGGCTGTATCACTTTTTGGGTTTCATTCAACCCTATAGGACCCGGACCTGTGGACCCTCCGATCCTCCTGGCTGTGGACCCGAGAGCGATGCTGGTCACCTGGCAGCGCCCTGTAAAGCCCAACGGGGTCCTCACGCACTATAACCTGTACCAGCTCGGCCAGCTCTTCCTGAGAGCTCCTGGCGATGCCACGAACCGCACCGTGACCTGGCTGCGCCCACACACCGCCTACGCCTTCCAGGTGGAAGCCTGCACCGCACGGGGCTGTTCCCTCTCCCCCCGGTCCCAGGCTGTCTGGACACCCCCAGACGCGCCGGAAGGCATCCCAAGCCCCGAGTTGTTCTCCGATACCCCGACATCTGTGATCGTCTCATGGCAACCGCCTGCCCACCCCAACGGCTTGGTGGAGAACGTCACCATCGAGAGGAGGGTCCAGGGGAAGGAGGAAGTCACTGCCTTGGTGACTCTCCCGGGAAACCATTCCACGCGGTACATGGACAAGACGGCCGCCCTCAGCCCGTGGACGAAGTACGAATACCGGGTCCTGATGAGCACTCTGCGTGGGGGCACCAACAGCAGCGCCTGGGCGGAGGTGACCACGAGGCCCTCCAGGCCCGCCGGGGTGCAGCCCCCCATGGTGCGCGTGCTCGGACCCGGGGCAGCCGAGGTAAGATACTGGGTGTTCTGTCTGCAGACGTAGGCATGGGCCCTGGATGGACTCTGTGATGAACAGAGCCACCTACTGACAAAACGCACACATTGGTGGTTTTACGCATGCTCTGGAGAAACTGGGCTTTGGCCCTTGGCCCAAACGCTCTTGAATGCGATGTCCGTGTTTCATTTCTCCCTGTGTCCCCTTAATTACCTCGTGGTGATGCTTGTGTTGGCCCTCACACACCTGAAATACTTTGAATACCACGATGGGATGCTTAGCCTAACCACCACGTCAGATTTAAATAGAGCAGAGAATGAGGGGGGCTGGGGAAGCTCGGAGACCTGGATTAGCATATTAACCGAAGTCCCAATGACCCAAACTCTGATATATTTTCTTAATGATCAAAGAATCAAAATGATGGGGAACGGCATTAAAATAGGGCATTACTGGGCGATCTAGAAAGCGTTCCGTTATTCGCCTTGTCCTCCTGGGAACGCTCCAGAGGACGGGCTAACTGCCATTGTCTTGGCTGGCATACAAACTTCATTCAAGGGAAATTAGTGTAACCAAACAGGAGGGAGTTGTGTAGCTGCGGAGCCTCTTTTGTGTAAATACACACATGCTTCCATGGCTCCGGGCTTGTACTCCTGCCAAAAGCATCGGTACAGTAGCTTGCTCACCAGAGCACAAAACAAAGGACATTTGCATAACAGCAAAGTTCATCTGTTGAAATTATGACTTGGATCTACGCGGTGCCCGCGTGCGCTCTCCCCCACCCACACCAAACACGGGGTGATGCTCAATAGGGGAAACTGTGGAAGACATTTGATGTAGCCTCCAAGCTCGATGCTATGTTTAAAAGCCTTGATGACTTGGTTGCCATATGAGACTGTTCAAAGCAACACCTGTTTTTGATAGGAATGTCAAAAGTGTCTAGAGTTCTGTGGGTAAAACACCAGAAGGAAGTTCATTGGAAGTCCATGATATGCACACAGTGCTTATTATACGAATGGGGTAAGCTTAAGAATTGTTCTTCGCTCAAAGTAAAAAGAAAACCCCCAAACAAGCCTGGAGTTGTTAATCATTGGGGAAATGACTATGTGTCTTGATCCTGGGGGACTTTTGCAGAACTCGGGTAGCAGGCCCCATCAATATGATGTGATGTAATCACGGTCCCCTACACAAAGGCAGAGCTGTGTGATAGGCATCATTCTGGATTCTCTCCCAACAAATATTTCATAAGCAGGCCTGAAAAAAAAAAAAGAACAAAAACTTTTAAAAGAAGGATGGCTCAGTGCACAATGCTGTTTCACTTATTCATCAGTGATGATCACAAAGCCTCCAAAACAAGTTGCCTGGCTTTTTCTTCCTTTTTTCCCTTTAAATTCCCTCTTTTCTTCGATTTTGTGACCTCACCTAGGAATAAAACAATACCCATGGCTTCTCCGCTCACTCGAGAGACATTTAGATCACCCTGGCCAGCGAGCTGAGTCTCTAAGGCTGCCACCAGGAATAGTGGTGTCACCGGGATCGTGTCCAG
This sequence comes from Myotis brandtii, assembly GCF_000412655.1. Classification (NCBI taxonomy): domain Eukaryota; kingdom Metazoa; phylum Chordata; class Mammalia; order Chiroptera; family Vespertilionidae; genus Myotis; species Myotis brandtii. The sequence continues at coordinate 2,593,469 of NW_005370328.1, forward strand.
GCACGGCTTTGCTATGGGGTGTACTTTAACCAATGTAAAAGGAATTGAGTCTTAATCATCATTCTCACCTATTTTTTGTTAAAATATTTTAAATAATTGATTTTAGAGAGGAAGAAAGAGAGAGACAGAGGGAGAGGGTGAGAGAAAACGAGCCTGACAGGGAATTGAACCGTGACCTCCTGGTTCATATGTCAATGCTCAACCACTGAGCAACACCAGCTGGGCTATTCCTTATTTTTTTACTATTTTCTTCTGACTTTGATTTTGTATGAGATTACAAATGTAGATAATTCATATACCCGTTTGCAGAAATGTGTCTTTTAAAATTTAAAAAGAATTGCATGCTAAGGCTAAATATATATTTCAATCAGCCATGATCACAGTTACTTACTGAACTCTGCAGGCATGGCAGTACATGGGGACCAAACCCTGCTCTCAGGAAGCTTATAGTCTATTTAGAAGCTGAAAGATATACTCTAAAATGTCAGGGACATCGAGAGGCAACAATAAAAGATGAACGCGGGTGGCATATGCATAAGTGATACTTCTCATGGCGTCTGCGGGCATGGCGGTACATGGGGACCAAACTTGGACCCTGCTCTCAGGAAGCTTATAGTCTGTATCTAAGAGATATACTCTAAAATGTCAGGGACATCGAGAGGCAACAATAAAAGATGAACGCGGGTGGCATATGCATAAGTGATACTTCTCATGGCCTATGCACTTTTTCCAGGGTCTTTTTCACTCCAAGAGCACGAATGTGTTGCTAATGTGCCCCTGCAGAATTTAGCCAGAAGACGAAAGGACCGTTGCACATAGGATTCCATTATCAAACCTCATTGTTACGTCTGACGCTCAAGCCCATGAGTTTAACAGTCATCCTTTGCTCGCCTTTGTCAAAGCTCTCTGTGCATCTCTTGTCTTTGCAAATAGGGGATGTTGTTTTTACTTTCTTCATTATGCACAAGTGAAATATAGGAACCTGCTTGTGCGTCCTCAGAAAATGCAAGTATTGATCCCCTCATCACCATGTAACACAAAAAAGTGGTTACACGTTTAGAGCGCACACTCCTGATGCGAAGCAAGGGGTTCTGACGTTTCATTTAATTGAGTTACAAACAGGAAAACCATCAGCCCCTGCTGCTCGCTGCCCCGTGGATGCGCGTGGACGTGTGAATTGTCTCCGTGTGAGCTCTGTGTGCTCCAGGTCCCCTGCCGGGGCGATGAATCACCAAGGTGTGTACTGGTCTGACAGGCCTAGAAAGTATCAACATGGAAAGCCAAACCCAGGGATTGGCATTTCCCTTAGTTCCTGGAGGTCGCTAACTGACCCCAACCCTCACCTCTGCCTCATGCAGAAATAGGCATTTGCACCCGACTGGCATGGCTCAGTGGTTGAACGTTGACCTATGGACCAGGAGGTCACGGTTCCATTCAAGGTTTGATTCAAGGTTAGGGCACGTTCCCAGGTTACGGGCTTGATTCCCAGTAGGGGATGTGCAGGAGGCATACAATCAATGACTCTCCCTCGTCATTGATATTTCTATCTCTCTCTCCCTTTCTCTCTGAAATCAGTACAAATATTTTTTTTAAGTAGGCATTTAGCAAGCAACTTCACTGAAAACCAGACAGAGGGACATTCCAGGCCTGATGAACTTCAGTTGCTCTGTTCCTGTGTCATCACACTGATTCCATTTATCTTTTCCTCCAGGTCACGTGGAAACCACCGCTCATCCAGAATGGAGATGTGCTTAGCTACGAGATCCGTATGCCCGACCCTCACGTCACAATCATGAATGTCACTCCTGCAGTGTTAAGCCACGTCATCACTGGGCTGACTCCTTTCACTGATTACTCGGTCAGCATCGTGGCTTGCTCAGGGGGGAGCGGGCATCTAGGAGGATGCACAGAGAGTTTGCCCACCCACGTTACAACCCACCCCTCCCCACCTCAGGGTGTTCAGCCGCTGTCCGTGGTCCCACTCAGTGAATCGTATGCTGGGGTTTCTTGGCAGCCACCATCCAGGCCAAATGGACCTGGTTTGAGGTAAGAAAAAGGGACTGTGCTTTGGATTTTGCTGTGGGCTCATCTCTCCAGGAAGGGAAGGAAGGAGGCTGTAACTCACGTATGAACGTAGAATCAATTCCTTATCGGCTATCCCCCACTCATAAATTTCATACAATTGCATATTACGTTTCCTGACTTATACAGAACCATACACGTTCATCAAGGTAGAAATCTATTAATTTTAAAATATGTTTTTATTGATTTGAAAGAGGAGTGGAGAAGGATAGAGAGAAACATCGAAGAGAGAGACGTCAATCGGCTGCCTCCTGCACGCCTCCTACTGGGGATCGAACCTGCAACCCGGGCATGTGCCCTGACTGGGAATTGAACCAGCAACCTCTTGGTTCATGGATTGATGCTCAACCACTGAGCCACACCGGCCGAGCTATATCCTAATTTTGTGAAGAACTAAAAACCCTTGAAACAACCACCATTGTTCTCTAATGATTCTTGACATAGTCCTTCCTTGATTTTCAAAGTGTATTTTTATTAGATGTCAGGAAAACTTGATGCATGTTCTAAAGGATACATTTACACAAATGTGTTTCAAAATTCCAAAGCCAGCACGTAATCCTTTGGTATGCTGTTATTACCTGGAAACCTGTAGAGAATGTAGTCAGGGATACAGATAAGAAGTAAGAAAAGAGTGGTTCTGAAGTGGCTTGACCCTTAGCCAAGGCTATGGAGTTGATAATATTATCACTGTTTATAAAGTAATGACGGTTGACGCCTTAGAAAATCATTAACTTCATAAGCATTTTGTATTTCTACTTTGTGTAAAACTGGCAAGAAAGTCTTGGCAAACCTGACATGCAAGAAATCTAAAATGTGACCGTTCTCACTGATAGCAGAAAAGTGTGAATAGAGTTGGTGGGTTCAAAATAGTTGACTGTTTGAAACTGGAGTCAGGAAAAAATAATAATCTCGAAAAAACTCTGTAATCGTAAATGAAGATGTGTTCTTTACATTCACATGCACACATGACATACTCATCCCACGGAACACCGGAATTTTGGTAATAACGTGAGTTCAGATAATCCCAGTGTTTCTGCTTGTCTTTTGCTTTAGATATGAGCTTCTGAGACGTAAAATCCAGCAGCCACTTGCATCAAATCCCCCAGAAGATTTAAATCTGTGGCACAATATTTACTCAGGAACCCAGCGGTTTTATGAAGATAAGGGTCTTAGCAGGTGAGATTACGAAACTATGAAAACAAGTGCTAGCATTGAGCTCGGAGCGTGTTGAATAGTTCAAAGTACCGTCGCGTCTTCACTGTGTGCGCATGTTATCAGTGACGCCGTGAAACGCGTTTGGTCGTTATCTGTGCCGTTAGTCATCGGGCCGAAACAGTCAGCCTGTTTCACGTTTGCCGTCTTAAAATGAGCCTTTTGAGCTCGAACTTGGGGATGTTAACTTACTGCCTCTGCCACAGCTCCAGCAAGACAGAGATTAATGTAAGATTAGAGGAACTTGGAAATCTTGAACATATATGAAACTGGGGTGACAGTGGGCACTTGTCAGATGCGCGCTGTTTCTGGAGAATAATTGCGATACATCATTACTGCCATCCGCAGAAATTATTTAGTTAACAAGCTGGGCACTGGGAAGAATTCGGTCTAGAGTTCGGGGAGATGAGTAGCCAGCAGGCAATGTCAGGAGGAGATTGCACAGGTGCGAGGGGAGACGTGAGTGCTGGTCCATCCTGTGAGAGAGCTGGCTTGGTGACCTTAGGCAAGTCACTTTCTCTGGCTTCACTTTTGTTGTTTATAAAATGAAGGGATTCAATGGGATTAGATGATTTCTACCCCTTCGTGAGTCCAAGCAACATAATTAAATTCTAAAGCACCACAGGTATTCCTTTAAGAAAACGTTGCAGACACCTTTTTTATCAGGTTACTTCTGTAGGCTCAGCACTGAGTAGCTCTACTCTGAATACTGAGCACCGGCCTCGTGTGCCACCGCCTCCTCACCTGGCCTCTGTGCTCGGTCCACATCAGCATTTCTCCTGGCACAGCTCACATGCACCCCTTGCTCCCAGCTGCTACCATTGCTGTCATCTCCCCGTCTGAGTGATCATCCTTTGAGTCTTGAACTAGAAGTTTTCTATTGGGCTTCCCCGCCCTCTCTCTTCCTGGACTGAATCAGCTGAAATATCCATCTATTCATTCATTTATCTAAATCATCTACTCAGTAAGTAAACAGATTAAAAACCATCATCTCAACTGAACCTGGTTTGCTACTTCACTTGAATAATAGCAACTGAACCTTGAGAGGAGTATGGTTCTAGAAATAAGATTTTAATATATATTATGTTTTACAAGGAAAAACGCCATAGTCATGTTTATAACGCAATAAGTTTACCATTTTCTGTGTGTTGGTAAAGGGAGGGCCTTGAGGATGGTCTCAACAAATTAATCATTTAGGGAATAACTCCGTGACAGTCTGGGATTTCTAAATTGGCCTTCAAACAATTGGTTTTACTAGTTACAGTATAGACTCAATATAAGTTAGTTCACTGTTCAGATTTCAAAAAAAACCTGTTTCCTACAGGGTTTGAAATGGTACATTTTTCAAGACAAACGTAGGGAACACAATATTTTGAGAAGTTGGTATCCGTAAGTTTTGCATGAGTATATGAAGCCCATTAATCTAGCATTTTTCTTTTAAAAGTATTTTTTATTATTAGCTAAGTGGAATGTCTCTTATGATAATAATAATCAACATCTAAGTCCATCTCAAAAACCAATATACCCGAAGTGACTTTAAAAACACTGTAAGCACACTAACACATTCTTTGTAAATGTAAAGTGAAATATATATAAACTGACATATAGAGCCATGGGTCTGTATACTTGCATAAAGATTAGGTTTCAGGTACAATGAAAACAGTGTAAGGAAGTATTTTATTTAAGATCTCAAGGTGCTATTTCCTTAAATTTTAACTTCACCAGGGAAATTAAAGAAAATGCTGAAGACAAATGCATGACGTCAAGTAAGATGCCTACTGATTTCTCATTTAAATAAAACCATTTAAATAAATGGCGAGAATTAAATATTAGAAATGAGGGAACTGGAGACTCAGTCACCTTAACTAGCTGTGTATCCTTAGGCAAAGCCACTTACCTTCGCAGGGCCTCAGTTTTCTTATCTGTAAAATGTGGCAGCAGCTAATTTTATTACTTGAAGCAAATAAGCTCTAAAGCTATCTCTAAAATTGTAATATCACTTTGAAAACGGTCATTCTAATTACGCATATCTACGTGACCTACATTTCTATTACGCAGGCATAAATTGTGCATTTCACCATCCCTAAATTATAATGAAATAGCTTCATGTATCACTGGAAGAAATAAGGACTTGCAGAATTTATTTACAATTCACCCATTTAGTGCCATCTGGTGCTGTTAATTTCACTTATAGAAAAGAGTCAAAAAAATGACTCACTTTAAAGCCATAAAGATTACTTAATATATAACATCAGATATGTGGAAGAAAAATTCAAATTTTGTAGGAGATTAGGCACCCTGACCCTAGCTAAATTTCTTTTAAGCCACGTTGTGGAGTAAAACACAATTAAAAGTTATTTTACTCAGGAGGAGAGCTAATGAAGCCGAGGTCGCAGGTTCAATTCCCATGTGAGCCATTAGCTTCATTTCATTCGATTGTCACAGACTTGCTACCCTCTTAACCCCAACTCCCCATCCTTCCAATTCCGACTAGTGGTGACACAGGAAATTTGGCGAGACTGTTTGGATGTGTAAGCAAAAATCCATCCCCTCCGCTAGAAAAAATACCCCAAGTTCAAGCCCCAGTGATATGCCGGCATCCGAGTATGGACAGATCAGGTTCTCATTATGATTGGCATTACTGCTGTCATTGCTATGATGGTCAGAAGAGCAGGCTCTGGGATCTGACTGTCCAGGTTTGAATTTGTACTCTCCCACCTACTGCCTTGACGACTTAAACAAGTGATTTAACTATGAGACTGACTTTCCTCCTTTTCAAAATAGGTATCATCATAGCACTTTCTAGTAATTGTGAGGAGCTAATGAATTAGCACATGTAGGAACTTTCTAACACGCGTTAGTCAGTAAATACTATTGTTACTCCTTCTCACGTGTCTTAGTCATGTAGACCAGTGGTCGGCAAACTCATTAGTCAACAGAGCCAAATATCAACAGTACAACGATTGAAATTTCTTTTGAGAGCCAAATTTTTTAAACTTAAACTATAGAGGTAGGTTCATTGTTATTAACTTAATTAGGGTACTCCTAAGGCTTAGGAAGAGCCACACTCAAGGGGCCAAAGAGCCGCGTGTGGCTCGCGAGCCGCAGTTTGCTGACCACGGAATTGTAGACTATTTAGCACTTGCTAAAAACCATAGGTAACCCTGTTCCCTTTGGCTCAGTGGATAGAGCATCGGCCCTCTTACTGAAGGGTCCCAGGTTCAATTCCAGTCAAGGATCGATGGCTTGACTCATTTATTGTGTAACTTGGAAAGTCCCCATCACAGCCTCAGGCTTCCTCCGCCTACAAAGCAAGACTCCGTTTCCACAGGGTTAACTCAAGTAACTGTCTTCCCAAGAAGGCAGAAGATGGCTCACTGCGGCCAGACTCCCAGCAGGGGGGACATTGCTCTCTTCCCCAGTTAGGATTTAATTTAAGGGTTTATCTCTCTGGGAAGAAGCGTAGGTACAGGAAGAGGATGGTGAGGAGAGATTCTGATGTTTGAAAATGGATGTGTTTCCCAGAATGGGAGCGTGAAACTCTCTGATGGAATGCAGATAGAAAACTGGCCAGATTTGCAGCTGCAACTTGAACGGGTCTTAATCCTCATCACTTTCCAAAACAGTGAGAGGGGGAGACAATAAACCACGCCGGTCTTTAATAGCCGTCTGTGCTTCGTGGTCCTAATAAAGTACTTTCCTGAGACTGGTTAAGGCTCAAGAGTTACAAAAAAATAAGGAGAGAGTGTGTGTGTGTGTGTGTGTGTGTGTGTGTGAGATTTGCAGCTGCATCTTGAACGGGTCTTAATCCTCATCACTTTCCAAAACTTTCCTGAGACTGGTTAAGGCTCAAGAGTTACTAAAAAAATAAGGATTGTGTGTGTGTGTGTGTGTGTGTGTGTAGAAAAAGAAGATAATGTATACTGTTAAGAGGAAAAAGAAAATTGTGCATTTTGTGCAGAAAAGTCCTGTATTTTTGTGGAACAAGGAAATTGTGTTTTGTTTCCTGTACAAGAGAAATGTATATGTGTCTCTTCTACAAACCTTGTAGGTTCACCACATACGCGTATAAAGTTTTTGTCCACAACAGCGTGGGTTTCACACCGAGCCAGGAAGCGACGGTGACGACGTGGGCTGGCCTGCCGCAGAGAGGAGCCAGGGTCTCCGTGACTGTCCTCAACCACTCGGCCCTCGACGTGCGGTGGGATAAACCAAGTAAGCAAGCTGCTTGTCATGTGTTTATCTCCCCTTAATGCGTTAGGACCACCGTGAATTTGAAATGAACAGGTTCCAAAGCCAAAACAACAAAAGCCGAGGTCCCTGTGCTGTTCTTCAGAGGCCGACTCTCTCTCCTCCTCCTCCTCCTCCTCCTCCCAGGCCTTCCCTCTCTTGCGCTGTCCCCTTTGGGTTGGACTGTGGTGTCCAGCAGCTGTGATGGAAATGCCCGGGTATTCACTGGAAACAGCATCCCATTGTACGTGCACCTCCCTGCAGAGAACTCGGCCCTGCGTCTTGTTACTCACGCCTTATTAGCGGGAGCCATTTCCGAGGGGGGCGGTAATGTGAGTGAGTTTTCCCATTGCGTCCTTCATCCTCGGCCCTGGTCATAGGCGGGATTCCAGCCCGAGACAGGAAGAGAGCCTGGCCGTCAGCACTGGGCGTGCGTCAGTGACACAGGGCTCACCCTGACCCCATGCAGATCACCTCTGTGCAGGCGGTGAGGAGCGTTTGCAGATGGATCCGGTCTTCCCTGCAACTTCAGAAACTGCAGTAGCTGAAATTTCAGATCTGCTTGGTCGGTAGAGGAGCATGTAAGAGCTGACCTTTAATTCACAGCGATCCATTATCTCCATCAGAAAATAACAAAAATGCCCAGCCAGTGTGGCTCAGTGGTTGAGTGTCGACCTATGAACCAGGAGGTCACGGTTCGATTCCCGGTCAGAGCACATGCCTGGGTTGTAGGCTTGGTCCCCAGTAGGGGGTGTGCAGGAAGCATCTGATCAAGGATTCTCTCATCTTTGATGTTTCTATCTCTCCCTCTCCCTTCCTCTCTGAAATCAATAAAGATATATTTTTAAAAAACAATACTGCATCTATCACATCATAGATATATGTATTATAATCATTCCTATAAGCATTACTTCAAATCTGGCAAATAATTGAATCAAAACTTGCTAGAATGTTACCAAATATTGAGAAATATGGGACTTGCAAAGCCCCAATTCAACTATATGTTTAACGCAAGAAAACTGCACCCACTCGGGTTGTCACCTATAATACAGAAAGGTGTGAACTTACTCCCCGTTAGGATTCTGATCCAGTCTTGAGTTTTGTTACAGCATAAGAGGAGACACACTTCCTATTTCATTTTAGAACCTCTGTGTGAATCTGCCCCAATGTTGTATCAGTTGTGAATTGAAACCAGTATCAGGTGACATTCATTGTAAATTAAAGTTAGTACTGGTTGTGTTGATCTGTGGTGCCAGTAAGTCATCCACTTCTGCAAAAGACTATCATTCTAGGGTGTTTATAAGGTCTTCGGTGTCCCTTCTGTTGGGATTTTAGCTGTTTAGATGGAAGAATGTCGGTCAATTGACACTTACGATGCCCTCTGAGACACCTCTGGGAAAAATACACAGTTTTCATCTGGAGCTGGAGTCTTCTGTACAGTAGAATACATTTTCTCTCATCTCCCTCTTCCTCTCTATTCTTTCCCTTCCTGGTCCATCTTAAGTGCCTCCTCATGAAGGCAGGCACCCCCTTCCCCAGCTGACATTTGGATGCTTCTGTTGAGGTCCAGCTGCTGATCCATCTTAAGTGCCTCCTCATGGCACCCCCTTCCCCTGCTGACATTTGGATGCTTCTGTTGAGGTCCAGCTGCTGAATTTCCCGCCTGTAGGCCCCTCATGTTATAACTGCATGCCTGAAGAGAGCCTGCTTATAAAAACCGACAGACCTAATAGATCTGAAGCAGCTCGCTGAGGTTTCATTACCTGGGTCATCCGCACCTCTGACCTTCGGGATGTAGGTAATGCAATCTGCCGCTATTCCCACTCATACCTTAGACATTTTTCAGGTAACTGTGGGCACCAAGGTTACCTCGTGGAGGCGGGTCAGCGATGGGAAGGATTGTTGCATAATCATTTTCCTCCCTATGCAACCTACTCTCCTAAGGACATTAACTAGTCATGCCTCTGGGCAAGGCCGCCTACTTCTTGCAATGTTAGTAATTGTTCTCTTGCCTGGCTGGCATGGCTCAGTGGTTGAGCGTTGACCTATGAACCAGGAGGTGACGGTTCGATTCCCGGTCAGGGCACATGCCCGGGTTGTGGGCTCGATTTCCAGCAGGAGGCGGCCAATCAATGATTCTCTCTCATCATTTTTATCTCTCTTTACCTCTCTCCCTTTCTCTCTGAAGTCGATAAAAATATATTTTTTAATTACAACCATAAGGAAGGTTCCATATGCTTTTACCTCTCTCCCTTTCTCTCTGAAGTCAATAAAAATATTTTTTTAATTACAACCATAAGGAAGGTTCCATATGCTTTCTTCCATCCCATTCTAGGAGTAGCAAATCATAGAGTTTATTCTGTCTTTTTCCCCCTGAGGCCCTTTTAGGTCAGCCACATTGAAGGTGTTGTGTGTTTATCGTTAACAGCTTTTCAAGACCTACAAGGTGACGTGGAGTATTATACGCTTTTTTGGAGTTCTGCTACCTCAAATGAATCTCTGAAAATCCTCCCAGATGTAAATGCTCATGTCATTGGCCACTTAAGTCCAAACACGGAGTATCGGATTTTGATCTCTGTCTTCAACGGCGTCCACAGCATCACCAGCGATGTCCTGTATGCAACCACTCGCGATGGGGGTGAGTCCAGGTGTCGAGGGATGCTCGCTGGGCTTCAGGGATGCGAGTGAAATTGATTGATTCTTGCTGAGGCTGAGATCAGTCAGCCCTCCATTATAAAATTTCCGGTGTTGGAGGGGAGGGGGTCGGGGCTAAAATCTTAAGTGCTTGCTGTCATCGAGTGGCGGATCAATAAGCGGTCCCATTGAGACAGCAGCCCGGGCTCTCATAATGGGACATTAGCCCCGTTCGTTCCTGTTCTTTTCCGTGGATGCTTAGTTTGGAGCCGAGTTCCCATCAATAAATGGTGACATTTAGAGACTTTTTTCCCCCCACAAAGATTTGCTCTCAGAAACAGGATGCTTTTCAACGTGGCAGCCAAGCCCAGCGAGGGCCCTCCCTGAGTCACCAGAAATGGTGGGTGGAAGTTCAGCCCCTGAGAAAAATTGCCTGTGACTCACTCCGAAGCCAGCTAGCGAGGGGGAGGATGCAGAGAAAAGCAACGTGTGCATCTGAAATGAGTTCGGAATGGTCTTTCTAATCTTTTTGGCTTTATAAAGTCTCATTATAAACATTATAATATCATTACCTCCCAAGCAAGTGTTCCAGGTCATTAGGAGAGCACTTTAAGTGAGGAACCCATTTCCCTCGGAGGTGCCAGAGGTCGGCACCTTTTGTTTATAAAATAGAATGGATCACAAGGACAATTTTTCAACCAGTTAAGATGGGTTCTTAAGATAAAAATAGGTCTCCACATAGTTATTTCTGACACGCTCGAATAATTGTGTAATTTAACGCCAAGCAAGACTTTTTTTCTAATGCTGGATTTCATCATTACCTATGGTAATCAACATTCGAAATCATTTGCATAATGACAATATTGCATTATCGCTTCATATTGCTTGAGTTACAAGCTAGTCACAGCAAATGATTTTTCACGTCCCACCAGCCTCGATGTATTTGAGTTTTATTTTTTGCTTAAGGAGCGAATTTCCTTTTCTCCCCTCCCCCACCCCACCCCACCCTCCTTCCTGGGAGGTACGAAGTGAAGGGATGGGAGAGGAGACAAATAATAGCTATGTTAGTGGTGCAGATGGGTGAATCATTTATCATCGTACCCCACTGGTCACAGAGCATCGAAGATTAGCACTATGCCGGTGGTGGAAAGCCTTTTACCACCAATTCTCATGGTTTCTAACTGAGAGTATAATAAGCCTGTGATAACTTCATCAGTGGAGAGCCGATACGCAACGCCCCCTTCGCGAAACCCAAATACTCATCTGCATTCACTCTAATAAGTGCTTTTGCAGAGACAGCTGGAGTTTATTCCATTTTTCCCCTTTAATTCCAGAGCCTCAGGGCATGCCTCCTCCAGAGGTTGTCATCATCAACAGCACAGCTGCACGTGTCATCTGGATGTCGCCTTCCAGCCCAAATGGCGTCGTCACTGAATATTCTGTCTGTGTAAACAACCGGCTCCACAAGACTGGGATGGATGTGCCCGGGTCCCTCCTCCTACCAGACCTGTCTCCCTTCACTGTCTATGACATTCAGGTTAGCACCTTGCTTTTTGATCGTTATGCTCATGGGTATGTTAAAGAAAATATGCTGGGGGGTGTCTCCAAGTGTATACCTTCCATCTTGGTTACAGGTGATGTGTTTGGTGGGGAAGGAGAGAGGAAAGAGGGAAGCTGATCAGGGTTAAACCTGTGCACGGTGGGCAAACAGGTGAATCCCTGGAGAGAAGAGAGTGATGATAATATGGGAAAAAGTGTGATGAGGACAGTGACATACATTATTTTTAATTACCCCATGATTTCCATGACTTCACCCGAGTTATCTTAGCATTTATAAGAATGAGAAAAAATATTGACATATTTCTCCAAAGTCAAAGATCTTCTGGAGAGATTCATTTGAAGACCCCTAAGCTGTTTAGAACTTAAAGGTATACTTCATATTTAGATGACAAGGCGATGGGGTATATTAAAGCCCAAATAAGGTTTCTCCTATCTTACCAACTCAGTCAGATTCCCTGATTTCTCTGGCCCTCAGTTTGCAAACATATGAAAATGGAATTGTGAGGACTCAGTGAAGTTATTGCTGTAAGTACCCATCATAACGTTTGGCACGTATCGTTTACATAATAAATTCAGTTGAGTTGATTTTGAGTTACCTCATTATGCACAGAGTCAAATGTTCCCTAATATGCATGAAGTTTTATTGTCATTAATTCCATTACCAGCAGGTATATTTTAAGTTCATCTGCCTTGAGGTGATTTGGGGTTTAATTGGATGGCCTTGATAGTGTTTAAATATCTACTAGATATTACCTCAAAATACTCGGTGGCATCAATGAATGGAAGTCAATTAGCATTGGGAAAGGAACAGTTAGTTCCTCTTTGGTTTATCCTTGAATTGAGAACAGAATGATGTCATTTCTTGGATGTTCCAGGCTCGATCTTTTGTACATTCAATTCTCTCTCCTCTTGCTGAACGTGTTCTTTTGTTTTAATAATGCTTGATGAACCCAATTTTTAAACCCTCCTCGGTTTTTATTCAGCTGCGGGGGCAGAATTTAAAAAGTAAATGATGAGTTTCTACTGGGATTAAGGTAAAAAATACTGCATCAAATGGATATAAAAGAACTCAGCCGTATTGGAAGTCTTCTCTAGGTCTTGTGTGTTTTTTTATTTTTTATTAGACATTCGCATCTAGGCCATGTGTTGGAAAGTGTCAGGACTCCCAGAAGGTACCATTATTATACTACCTGGTTATGGCTCTGAGAGCAGTACACAGTGATGACTCTTATGCTTGCAAACTGTCCCCTAGGCATCTTCCATCCCTTACCTGGGCTCCGAATATATCAATATGTCTGTCTCTTTCCGAATGGTTGGGAGGAGGGACTACACATCACCATTTAAGTCACTAAATCAATTGTCCTGAGCCCACTTCTGCACTCTATTCTTGCACTCTATGACTTGTCCCACTGGAGTCAATTAACACCAAAAATTAATATTTAATTAACCCCGACAGGCTGTTAAGAGATTCATATGACATGAAGGTGGGTGAGATTCAGTCATTGACAGTCTGGATTTTGAAAATAATTGGATCCATGCTTTTCTCAATTACTATTTGCAGGTCGAAGTCTGCACAAAATATGCCTGTGTGAAAAGCAATGGAACCCAGGTCACCACCATGGAAGACACTCCAAGCGATATGCCAGCACCCACAATTCATAGCATCACTTCGAGGTATACATGTTTTTTGTCACTCAATCTAAAGAACTGAACATAAACAATGAAAATCAAAATATAAGATATCTCAGCCATGACAATGTCATTTGAGAAGTTGCTATCAGCGTGTGTGTAGAGTGAATTTTTGACATTATTTGGTTGATCTTCACTGGACACGTCCCATGACATTGAAGCTTTGATGGCCCTGTCCCTGTTTGCCCAGCTTCACTTCTCTTTATTTAGTAACCTGTGAACAAACGCCGAGAGCATGAAAGAGTGTCTTTATTCCAATGTGTCCTTCAGTGAATCGTTTTGTGAGAGACGGAACGCAATTTTAATTAGAATGACTCCCTTTCTGACTGAATCTCTTTGAAAATATTAGACTTCCATCTATCAGATTGCCCCAAAGCTACAAATATCTGTAAAATAAATGGGGGAGATAATGTTTGGATAACCATTACCAATTTTATCAGGTTTGGGGTAGAATCCTTTTATTTTTTTTGTAGGCTTTTGTTGTTGAGAAATGGCCATAAGTTGAAAGTGCGTCTCTTTTCAATTCAAAATTAGCAATAACAACAAAACTAAAAAGGAGATTTAACATGATTTCCCAATTCAAGGGAGACAGCAGTTGTTCATTCCTCTATATCAAGTGGAAACTAGAGATAGAAGTCTGGGCACTTTTCACATCATACAGGAGTGGGCAAAAGTAGATTTACAATTGTGAGTATGCAAAACACAGTTTATTCTTGTATTATTATTTTCTCATTATTGTATTATTTTTCATATGAACAACTATAAACCTACTTTTGCTCCAGCCAAATGACTGACCCTTCACACACACACACACATACACACACACACACACGTACATACACACACCACATACACATACACTGACTAAAATAATCAATCTATTCTAACATATTTCCGTTCTGAAGGATTCCTTTATGGCATATTAAAAATTTTAGGTCTTTTTAAAAATAAGTTTAAAAAATGCCTGTACTAATTTTGAGGACAAGTGATTAAAAGCAATTAGAAAAACCCAGGTAATTGGGTTCTTAGCTGTTCAGGGCAAAATCATATCGTCCCTTCCTAAGGCACAACTTCTCTCAAACACATGAGAGATAGCTATCTGATTGGTGGTGTGTTAATTAAGTGATAACCTCCTCAGCACATTTCCCCCAACTTTCCAGAGGATTGCTTACTATCCAGGGGGGAAATGGTCAAGTTAAAGGGACTCCGGAGACCTTTATTCTTTCAGCAAACACATCTGTGGCTACAGTCATGAAAGAGACAAAAGTAATACAAAGAAGAATAAGGCATGGTTCTAAATTTTCACAGTTCCCGCCTACTGTGGGACACACGTGCTAAACAAATGTTTTTAGGACAATGTGAAAACCCGCAACAGAAATTCACAATGTGCACGAAATGCGTAAAGAGAAAATACCAAACTCTACCCCTGATCACCAGTAAAGGCATCATGGAAGATTGAGAGGGGCGGAGAAGATTGTCAAATTCCTAGCCTGTTAGCATCCCCATGACCCAAACCCAGGTGAATGGCACAAGGGAATATAGCTTAGATTACATATTATGTGTAACTAAACATAGTATATAAGCTTTATTAGAAATTTAACAAATGCCCATATGTGTCTCTGTCTCTAGCATATTTTCTTTCCTTTAAGGAGATTCTTGCAGATGATAACTGAGGGAAAATATTTTGTAGTTGTGGTTGATGATTGCTTATCCCCAAATATATTAAATTGATGGCAAAAACATTAGAAAGGATATTAAACAACCGAGCAAGGAAAATGACAGCGCAGATAACAGAAGAGAGATTTGGACACAATTCTGGAAGCAGTGCTTGGCAGGGAGAGGCAAATGGTTGTTCAGTGGAGAAAGTGACAACCAGAGTGTTGGTTGGCAGAGGGGGATAATGACATAAAACAAGCTCATTTGCACTGCAGGGAACCCTAGTGTCTGAGGTCTTGCAAGCTTTGAGGCTTGTGAAGACGGGGAAGCTGGGATAAGGGTGAAAGCTGAAATCCTGGGATTAGCTGAAACTCTGATGAAAAAGTGGTTGGAAACTATAATTACTCTGGGTTCTCCAGAGAAACAAAACCAAAAGTGAAGACTCGGGAAAGCTTTGGACCAAGTTCAAGTCCGGAGGTTTTGAGACTTGGAGGAGCTGATGGTGGAAATCCTAGCCCAGGCCTGGGAGTGGAGAACTGATGGCTTAGCTCAAGTGGTTGAGCAGACGGAGGGAATTCTCCCTTCCTCCACCTTTTCGTTCTGTTCAGACCCTCCGCTGACTGAGTGATGCCCACCGACTTGAGGAGAGCTACCTTCTTTAAGGAATCCACCAATTCAGATGCTAATCTCGCCAGAAACATCCTGAAATACCCAGAAATATGGTGTAGCCAAATATCGTGATACCTTGTGGCCCAGGCAAATTGACATATAAAATTAACCATCACAGAATTCAAGGTTTCGACCTCTATATTATGCACCCAGGTGTCGGTTTCTCTTCCTCCATGTGGCATAGTCCACCTCCCAAAGGTCAGAAGTGTATTCTCTAGAGCAGGGGTCCTCAAACTACGGCCCGCGGGCCACATGCAAATACAAATACTGTATTTGTTCCCGTTTTGTTTTTTTACTTCAAAATAAGATATGTGCAGTGTGCATAGGAATTTGTTCATAGTTTTTTTTAAAACTATAGTCTGGCCCTCCAACGGTCTAAGGGACAGTGAACTGGCCCCCTGTTTAAAAAGTTTGAGGACCCCTGATCTAGAGAACAAAGAACAGTGGAAAGCTTCGAGGAGAAGCCAAGTTGAAAATCTTGATAAAGAGGAAGACTATGGCTGCCTTCCCCAGCTCTGTCCTTAAAAACAAGTATCCAGTCATAAATGCCCTGACAGGAAATTGGACATTCTTCTCTAGAAAAGCTTGCATGGCCCCAAATGAAATATTTCCAGAACTTTGCAGGTGGGATCCCCTAATGGAAGAGACATTCATAGGGAAGTATATCTATCAGCAAACCCCACTCATACATAAAGCTTTGGGTCAGCTTTTTTGGAACATAGCTCTCAAAGATTAAAAGAACCAAAAATAAAAGCAGAGAAATAATTCAATAGATGCAGAGGTAATGCTAAGTAAGAAAAAATTATATTAGCCTCAAAGTGAAAAAAAAAAGATTCTCTATCTATGGAACAAACAAAATTTATTTGGATAAAAAAAAATAAAGAGAGCCCTAACCGGTTTGGCTCAATGGATGGAGCATCGGCCTGCGAACTGAGGGGTTCCGGGTTTGATTCAGGTCAGGGGCATGTGCCTTGGTTGCGGGCACATCCCCAGTGGGGAGTGTGCGGGGGGCAGCTGATCGATGTTTCTCTCTCAACATCGATGTTTCTGGCTCTCTATCCCTTTCCCTTCCTCTCTATAAAAAAAAATCAATAAAATATACTTAAAAATAAATAAATAAATAAATAGAAAATTGGGGAGAGGACCTCATGAAAATTAAAAATGTAACAGCTGAATTAAATTTTTTGAAGAAACAGGAAAGTCTCTAAAAGTGCAATAAAAAGCAAAGATGAAAAAGATTCTCTATCTATGGAACAAACAAAATTTATTTGGATAAAAAAAATAAAGAGAAAATTGGGGAGAGGACCTCATGAAAATTAAAAATGTAACAGCTGAATTAAATCTTTGGAAGAAACAGGAAAGTCTCTAAAAGTGCAATAAAAAGCAAAGATGTCAAGAAAAAGAAAGTAATTATTGAGGAAATTGGGGGGAAAAAATCTCCAGGATATCTAGTATGTGGATAATAAGAATTCCAGAAGAGAGAGCAGGAAAGAGGGGGGAAAGTTAAATGATAAGAAAATATCCCAGAACTAAACACACCAGCGTGCAGATGAAGAGTCTGTAGATACCAGGATAACCGCTGAAAAAAGAGCCACATAAAAAAGAGCCCCACCCTAACTGGTTTGGCTCAGTGGATGGAGCGTCGGCCTTCGGACTGAAGGGTCCCAGGTTCAATTCCGGTCAAGGGCATGTACCTTGGTTGTGGGCACATCCCCAGTAGCGGATATGCAGGAGGCAGCTGATGGATTTTTCTCTCTCATCAATGTTTCTAACTCTCCCTTTCCCTTATTCTCTGTAAAAAAAAAAAACAACAATTAAATATGTATTTTTTAAAAGAGCCCCATAAAGGGACATTGTCAGGAAATTTCCAGATCCAGAGTTTCCTGCAAGATAACACGGAGCATTGGAGTTTGAACAGCATTGTCCATCTTTTAAACAGCAGCATTCCTGGCCAAAATGTAATGCCTCCAAATTCTGAACTAAAAAGAAACCGATATATTTCATCTTCTCATTCCATACTCGATCGAATGTCACTTACATTTGGGCTTAGAATAAAAGCAGTTTGAGACTTTGTGAAGAGAAAAAGTTAAAAACTGACAAGGATGCGAGGAGAACCCCCTAGTGTCAACAATGAATGCAGCATCTGGAAGGATCCCGGGTTTTCTGCATTTGCTTACTTATTTTTTTATTATTCTCTTGCATAAACAGTAGCATTCGTGGCCAAAATGCAATGCCTCCAAATTCTGAATTAAAAAGAAACGGATATTTCATCTTCTCATTCCATACTCAATCAAATGTCACTTACGTTTGGGCTTAGAATAAAAGCAGTTTGAGACTTAGTGAAGAGAAAAAGTTAAAAACTGACAAGGATGTGAGGAGAACCCCCTAGTGTCAACAATGAATGCAGCATCTGGAAGGATCCCGGGTTTTCTGCATTTGCTTACTTATTTTTTTATTATTCTCTTGCACTTTACAATCTATTTTTAATTTACACAGAGTAAGATGTACTCTTTTTTTGCTCCAACTTCTATGAGTTTTGACAAATGGGTAGAGTTGTGTAAATACTACCACAGTCAAGAGATAACGGAGTTCATGTCGAAATATTCCTTCACTCTACACTGTTGATAGGAAAACCGCTCAGTGAGATTTTAATAGCACGTCAGCCTGTCAGATTGCACATCCGGGGTGTGTGATCTTTGCCTTTGGCCTTTCACACCTGGCTTTTGACAACAACTTCTTCAGTTCAAGCACTCACACGTGTTTTCCTCTTACATGTAAACCAAAGATGCCTTCGCTCACACATAAAGATCAGATGAACCCTACTCATTCTCTAGCCTCCTCCTCCAGAAACACACTGTGTCTGTGTCACATTTTCCATACTTGTCATATTGTCATCAGCAGCTTCTGGATCCCCAAAGAATACTAACTACTGATCGATAGCCCGGACATGTCTGGCCATGGCCTACAAGTGCCCTGGGTAGTTCATTTATTTGCCTTGGTGGGTTGGTTAGAGTGGAATTTAATCAATAGCTGATTCATTAATTCTGGTCCAAAGCGGTGAGGATAGACACTGCTTTGGATGAAGAGAGCTGACCAGCTCTAGCTTTGATTGAAATATGACAAGCGCTGTAGCCGACAGCTACCCTGGGCACCGGGCTGCCTCTGACGTTTACTTATTTATGCTCCACCAATGCATCCGATAAGGAAAAGCAGAAACAAGGAAGAGATTTTACTACATTACTGCTCGTGTTTCAAAATGCATGATTTCCCGGCATGAGGCTCAAGGGAGAGGAGAGAGAAGGCAGGTCGCGTCTCTGGCTGCCTCTAATTGGAACCGTGGCAGTGTTTCCCCCAGTTCCACATCAGTTTGGGGCTGTATTATTGATGAGAAGTCTGGGGTGTAATGTCTTTGTAGCATTCACAAATAATTGTTTAAAAATTTGCCTCGAGCTACTGAATGATATAAATGATAGTTTTACACACCAACTTTGCAGGAGTCTTTATGGTAGCAGCTCAGCCTGGGTGCCTCCAAATGAAGGTTGAACACCTGTCCTAGTTTACAAATTCCCCCTGTATGTCCCAGGTACTTAGTGTGGGGTTGAATAAGGCACGAGAGTCATAGCTTGTGGAAGAAGATTCTTCCCCTTTTTGCCTCACCAAATTTGAGGTGCAACTTTGAAACCTCTATATTTTCATGACATTGGATATCAAGGAATCTCCCGTATCCTTAATTTTCCTCCCTGATTTTTTTAGGGACTGACAACTTGAATGCTGAATTTAAAATTTTACAGTTAAAAAAATTAATCCACCTCTTCTCTTCTTTCTTTTTCTTTTCTTAATAAGCAGAATATTGGTCTGTAGGTGTAGAATGTCCAATCACTCCTCCTTTACCCATATTGTCAATATCCTCTCTCAGCAATGTGGACAATGGCAAATGGCTTTTAATTTGGACTGGAATTTTATGCTCAGTTCTTGAAAGGGTGTGGGAAGAACTCTTGAGAGAGACAACGTGGAGGGTGTTTTGTATTATTGTACAGATGAAATCAGTAGTCATAATTGCTTTGAGGAAATTTTATTGTTGTGATGGCCAATGAGTTCTGATGGTCAAACTCATTGCTTGGTGAGGAGATGTAACAGAGTATTGAGCTCATTCTTGGGTCTCTTGCACCACGAATTCCTTTTCTTCACCTGCCTCTCTCTCCCAAACTCCTGATTTCTCTGCCTTCTGTGGCTCCTATAGAAGAAGCTCAATGACTGAGGTCGCCTTTGTGCAACTCTCAGCAAAATCCAGTTCTCCCTTCTAATTAACTTCGATCCCCGGCTCTCTGAACACGCATTGGTTCCTTCCATTGGTTCCATTCCAAATCCACTCTTTAATGGGGGGTGTCCTCAACAGAATCTCAGAGATGTCCTTCCTCCATTTCAAATTGTCACCCAAAAAGATCTCTCAATATCACCCTCATTGCTTGTAATGAGAAACGTGGAGGGGTTGAACCCATGACTCCTCAATCATTTATCTACCTGTACCTGACTCAGATTCTCAAAAGCAGAACTGTTCATGGCACTGCTAAAAATAGAGGTGGTCTCATTTCAGTTACGCCGTACAAGGAAGACAAGTACGATGGCATGGTGTTCTACACGTGTTTTCTGGACTTCACTGATTCACTGGCTTTTGTGGATAAGTCAGACCCTGGAATGTCACTTACACATAGTCTTTTCTGTCGTTGATTATGCAGTGAATACAAAAGAGGTATCTTCAAAATGGGAAATGAATTCTGGGAGTTGGACAAAGACCACAGAATAAGAATGGTGGCTATACAAGTCTCCTATGAAACTGTGCTCTTACACGTGACATTAGTGAATGTGTTATGTTTGTGCCCTCAAAAATGAAATAACAACTTTCTTTTCTTTAAAAGCAGTCTATTAAGATGTCAAGGTTTATCATGATTGCTGCTTTTTAATGTAAATGTTTGGGCTTAATTGAATTCCTGATAGGGTCCAGTAATTTGGTCTGTAATGATATATTTCTCCTTAAAGTGAAAAATATGACAAAAATATTTATTTTACACAATGACAGAAAAGTGGCTAACAGTTATTCATGAGATTTTTAGTGTAAGATCTTTAAAGATACGGACTAATAAACTCATATGCTCTTTTTTAAAAAAATATTTTTTATTGATTTCAGAGAGGAACAGAGAGATAGAAACATCAATGGAATTAGTAAATTGTTATGATTGGAAATTCTACAACTGCACAAATAGGGTTAATTTTGAATGTCAGCATTCCACCCTTTAAGAAAACAATAAGAACAAAAAAATTTTGTTACCAGAAGGTCACAGATTAGATTCCTGGTCAGGGTACATGCCAGGTTGGGGGCTTGATCCCCAGTGGGGGACGTGCAAGAGGCAGTCAATCAATGACTCTCTCTCATCATTGATGTTTGTATCTCTCTCTCCCTTTCCCTTCCTCTCTGAAGTCAATAAAAATATATTAAAATAAAGTTTTTATTGATTCTCCAAAAATGTGATATGGTAGTAGCATATATGAGTATATATGTTAACATATACATACTCTCTTACTGCAGCTTTTTGATTAGGAAGTTAACAGATGTAAACATTTAGAACAACCTGGAAGATAAATTGAAAAGTACATGAGGTTGACAGCAGCAATGGTAAATGTTGTCTTTGCGGAAATATTAATTATTCTCTCTGTTACAGATCCCTTCAAATTGATTGGACGTCCCCAGGGAAGCCAAATGGCATCATTCTGGGATATGATGTCTTACGCAAATCATGGACCCCGTGCCCTGAGACCCCGAAAGCTCACAGCAGTGAGCTCTGCAAGGCAGTGATGTGTCAAAAGCCTGAAACTACCTGTGGACACAGGTGCTATGATCCTGAGGCTAAGGTAAACCTCTTCAAGCCCGTCCCTGTAATCTCTTTTTCCCACCGAACACTCCAGGTGAAATCACTTGCTTCTTAAGCCATGATTTGTCATGATCGGTATTTCCCCCAGTCTATCAAGAGACCCCACGGCAAAGAAAGGATGCTTATCAAAACCCTGCCATCCTCACGAGCATTGTAGCCTTCTCATTTTTCATCGTCTCCCCAGGAAATATTAGTTTATTGAAATAGTAAGGATCCTCCTGAATGTGTATTTGATGGAGTGACTTGAATTTTTTTTTTTGTACAACAAATCCATTCAGCGACAAGTGGGTGTTTGTTTACATGACACTGATGAGTCACTGTGAGCAGGGCCTTTCAAGGTTTGTCAGAAATATTTTAAAATTATGGCCATTTGCAGATTAATGTTCCTGTTAGTTGCAGTTTAGGAATCAGATCAATAGCACAGCCAGACGGAGGAGTTTGTAAATGGCCTTTATTGACAAACGATGCAGAAAATTCTCAGTTTGAAGGTAGAATGAAAGAGCGTTCCTATTTATCAGCAGCATCGCCCCTTTAATGACAGAAGTAACTACTACATCCAAAAGATTCACTGCAAAAGGGTGCAATAATTAAGAACGTGAGTTTTTGCAGCAGTATGGGTAAAACACAAATTACTAAGCTGACACTGGCTAGGTAGTAGTCATCATCTAAGAAAGGTTATAAAACCAGCTGTTACAAACTAACCTTTTTTATGCTCAGTCTCCAAAATTGTCACTATGACTAAGTTTTACATCATTTCAGGCTACTAATTGTGCAGTTGGATTCTCAGAGCTACCTGAACCACCACAGGGATAGGCTGAATTTAAGACTTTAAATTTATTTGCTCTTTCGGAACTTTTCCAAAATGAATGAAGTACTAAGCTAGTGGCCCTTTGGAAGACTGGGGGATCCCACCTTCTTCTGCTCCTGTATGGAGCTTGAGTCAAAGGTTGGCGCAAGCTTACAAGAAGCAGTGAGCAAAAGGGAAGGAAACACGTTGTAAATAGTGGTGGATTTGGCTGTCACAGGAAGGCTCTATCTAGTTCACATCACGTGCCAAGTATAGATTCTGAGGCAACACTTTAGCAACAGCTCAGGGTTTCATCTGTTCTATATAGAGTATCCGTTTCTCAGACCTCCAGTGCATGCAAATAATTATTTGATTGTTCAAGCACATAATTCCTTCCACAGCTCCTGGAGAAAACACACATGGTTAAAGGGCTTGTCGAAATTAATTTCCATAGAAATGTTCTCTTTTTAATGTGACACATATATATATACACACACACACATATATATATATATGTGTGTGTGTGTGTGTGTGTGTGTGTGTGTGTGTGTGTGTGTGTGTGTGTGTGTGTGTGTGTGTGTGTGTGTGTGTGTGTGTGTGTGTGTGTGTGTGTGTGTGTGTGTGTGTGCATATACTATAAATGTAAATGTTGAACTCTTTTAAGATCCCCTTATCTGAAGTTTGGGTTAATAAACATGTGGTCATAAGCATTATAAGAAAAATGTCATTTATTTTTTAACAAAAGAAAAAGATCAATGAGAGGTTTCCATAGATGTGGAATTAAAATAAACAACCATTAAAATAAAAGCATATACATGAAGGAAATTGTTCATTTATAATTCTAAATCATCTTTCCATTGGAAGCACTGACATTCAAAATGTCATTCATGTTTATGGAATGTTCTAATAGAGCACAAAGTATGGTTGAAGGCTAAGAAGTTATATTATATCAACTAGCATTTAGGACCCGAATGATGCTGGGGAAATGTGTGTTTCAGTGTTTGAATTTTTATCAAACATATGCTGTATTTGGTCTCCTAGCACTGTCTGTTAGAAAATGATTATGTCGCAGGAGATATGGTGGTAAAATAGTCTTAATTAACTGATATTCCTTTAAATCCGGCTCCCAACCTTCAGGTTTGCTGTGCTGGCGTGCTCCATGAGGCCCAGCCCGGACACCACTGCTGTGAGGAGAAGTATATCCCTTTGGTTCTGAATTCAACGGGAGTGTGTTGTGGCGGCCGCATCCAACAGGCACAGCCAGACCACCACTGCTGCGCAGGGTATTACGTTAGAGTTCTGCCAGGTGAGGGTTGTCTCAGGGATACCTGTCCATCCTGGGAACCAGAAAAAGCAAACACCTCCCCCCAGGAAATGCAATCACTCACACATAGCCAATGGCCGGCTTGAAACATCTTTTCTTTTTTTAAATATATTTTTGTTGATTTCAGAAAGGAAGAGAGAGAGAGAGAAACATGAATGATGAGAGGGAATCATTGACCAGCTGCCTCCTGCATAACCCCTTCTGAGGATGGAGCCCGCAAGCTGGGCATGTGCCCTGACCTGGAGTCGAACCATGACCTCCTGGTTCATAGGTCGATGCTCAACCTGGTTCACTGAGCCATGCTGGCTGGGCAACATAGCTTTTTAAATGACTGTTCCAGTATATCTAAAAATCTTATTACTGCTATTGTCGGTTCCTTTTTTATCCTGGAAAAGCCATTGAGAAAAACTTTTTGTTTCCCTACCACCTAACTTTAATGCTTGTGTCTTCTTTAAAAGCCCAGAAATAGATATGGGAGAAAGAAAAGAAAGGTACGTGTTTGGATGCCCAATTAATGCTGAGTGCCCTGAGACATTTAGTTTAACATAAAATGTATGCCAGTTATCTAGTTCATTAGATGTTGTTCAGGGTCCCTTGTGTTTGGTGGACATATATCCATCTAAGGCAGTGATGGCGAACCTATGACACGCGTGTCAGAGGTAACACGCGAACTCATTTTTTTGGTTGATTTTTCTTTGTTAAATGGCATTTAAACATATAAAATAAATATCAAAAATATAGATCTTTGTTTTACTATGGTTGCAAATATCAAAAATTTTCTATATGTGACACGGCACCAGAGTTAAGTTAGGGTTTTTCAAAATGCTGACACGCCGAGCTCAAAAGGTTCGCCATCACTGATCTAAGTTGTGTAAAATGAAACATTATCTCACCTAGTATCTCTTTGTGAAACACTGGAGCAAAAAGGGAAGGTGAAATCATCAAATACGATGTAAGTTAATTTAAGGTTGAGGTCCTCTATTCTTCATAACTGTCCCTTAAAGTTTATAGAAAAACCTGTCTTTGAAGCAGGACTGTTATTCTGATTCTCACAAAAAAAAGTACTTTCATAATTAAATAACTTAACTAGATTTTCCAAGTAAGAAAACAGGATGTGATGGGGATAGAATTGTGTAGATTTCAGTGTCAGCTTCGGTATACTGCAAACCACAGTATGAGCAACTAGTCCAACACTGCCAAAGGCTTTGGGGTACATTACACTGAAGGAGTTTTCAACTATAGTTCCTATCTCCCCTCCCCTGAAAAAAACCTGTCCTTAAAATTGTAATTACATAGTTGAGAGAGAAATGTTCTGTTGTCCCAGTCTTCAAACTAAAAGACCATAGTAGGCTTTGGTCTAAGTGTAGCATAAAACTACATGGTAGTGTTTTCATTTCTAAGTAGCATTAAAATGTATGCTTTTATTTGCTATTAACTGTTCAAACTCTGAAAAATATCCTCTATCCCTTAAAATTGATGAAAAAATGCTTGGCTGCATCTACCACAGCTACGCACATGGAGGAGACTTCTCATTTCTAACACAAAGAGGTAGATTTCGAGCTAAGACAATAGTCTAGGTTTGTTCTGTTTCCAAATAAAATTTGACATATTTTTTCCTAAGAATGGAATAAATCCTGGAAGCCCAAAGATTATTAATATTATACGAAACTTTTTAATTTTTAAAACAAGATCTTTTAAAACCTCCATGATCTAGATCTTGACACAGGCTCACTCAGACCTCAAGCATCTGGGCATCTACCAGATGTTGAACAAGGCCCACATCCTTTTAAATTGTCCCTTTTTCATAGTATTAGAATGTCTATACCATGATGTCAAGAGAAAAAATACATACAATCCTATGGGAACATCAGAGTGTTTTGCTCCAGTCATGAATCTCAGTGTAACTGAATGAAGAGATTATATTGTGACCTCTATGCTCAGCCACTGGTCTTCGTTATCTAGTTTAACACTGTTTACATCAAGAGAGAAAGAACACTAACCCCCTACCTATCTTGTGTGGAAATGCAATTAAAACTTAATCAGTTGTCTGCCTGTTCAAGGCTGAGATGGGTATATGCATTCCGATACGTATAGATGAGTTTGATATTTATAGAGGAGTCTGAAGTATTGGTTAATAATACTTAGTTTATTTTTTCTCACAACTTTCCTTCATAGCACCCACAACAAAGAGCAACAGAGAAAAGAATGCTCATGACTCCCCCCTCTTTTTTATAAATATGCTAATGACCTCAAGCTAAATGTTAATGCGGGTCATTCTTTGATAAGACTAACAATTAACAGTTGAGACCACGGGGTAGCTTTTAGAGAGAAAGCATTTTCAAGCCAGTGGTAGAATAGATTCGTTTTTGAGAGGTTAATGAGAAGGTGACTGATCTTTGAATCTTAGGTCTAATAGGCCTTTTCTGAGAGGAAAAAATCAGTTTTACTTCTCATTGATGTAATCCACATCTTTTATTCTTCTGTCAGTAACTCAATGAGATTCTGAGGGATTCGGGGAAATATGGCTAAAATATCCAAACCAATTATTTGTTCTACTCAAAAGTGTTTTTTTTAAAAATTGTTGGTTTTCCCCAATATAGACATGTCTGCTATGTTTCCTCCGAGCCCACCCTTCTCCTAAGTGCTGTTTAATTAAGTGGTGCTGCCCCTGCACCACGTGACACATTGTGTTAAAGGAAGTACGCCAACAAGGGGCCCTCTGTTCCTGAACTGTAGGATCTAAGAAATACGGCAACTATATTTCAGACCAAAGTGAAGAATCCTTTTATGCAGAGGAATATGAGATACAGTGACTGTACTCTCCATTTCTTCTTCACTGGCCTCTAGTAATGTTATCGGAGAAATGCGTGGGTTTCCATTGCGAGTGCGAGTGGGGTTCTTGGGGTACCCCTGGAATAAGCATTTCCAGAGAACCCCAGGGGAGGATGGGATAGGGTAGAGTCCTCGCCCTCCTGTTAGACTCTATATATCTATCCAGAGTGAAAGAGTGTCCCACATTTTTATATCCTTTTAGTCGGTGATTTGCCTTGCTGTTACTAACCAAGTCTTAGCATTTCTTGACCTCACAAAAAGATGAACTAATTGATACATATCAGGGAGTTCAGGTCTATAGATTTCTAAAGCAACCCCAACTTAAAAAGGTTTGGCAAGTCATTAGCCAGATTGTGTAAGTCTTGGCTGGACCATGGTTTAATAAGACCTGCCAGGTTGGTCATCAGACTCACATCCCTTATAAAATAGGAAGGAATACTGTCCAAGGAGAAAGGTGTGTTTGAGAAGGGGCAGTGGAGGAGAGGGGAGAGGGCCTGTTAGAGATACAGGAAGGAGGAAAGGAATAAGACAAAGGAGGGGAGGAAATCAGGGTTCAGGGGGCTGGAGGGAGGTCCTCTATAATTTTATCGTTTCTGCCAGAGTGGGGTCATGGGGTCATGAGATAGAAATGAAAGGCCAGGTGTGAATTTTAGATCCACCAAGTTGCTCTTAGTCCTCTCTAAGGTATCCTTAGGGAAAAGTAATGTATTTTGAACTCTTTGATTTCAAGATACCAGGAAAAAGATGGTTTTTACCTCAAGTCTCCCAGAACATCATGTAAAGGGGAATGTGGGTATAACTACAGTAGTGAAATTCCGTGTCTGCCACTACTCCCAAAATACTACTGTGCTGGTTTAAATATAGTATTTTTACCTCCTCTCATTTGATCAACCTTCCCATTGGAAGGTTTTTGTATGGTTAAATAAATACAGTGTGGAATTACAATCATAGCTGTTACAAATGTATCGAGAGTTAATTTCTGACTCTACCCACATTCCAAAAAATTACACTACACAGGAAAGTATTTGTAGACAAACTTTTTCTGTGCTGTCCCTGAATCCACATCACCAAGTCTGAAGTGCTCATTTATGAGGGGTCAGAGGAACTAGATAACCTCTAAGCTGACATGCGTGGGGTGAGCAGACACAGGTATTTCTATGTCTTTAATGCAAGCATGTTGGAGTTGCATTGAGAAGTTGCAACTCCAAAACGTCGGTGTTCTTTCTAGCAATTCTCTCAGCCAGTCGGCGTCTGCAGGATGACTGCGCTACAGTTTCATTGTGTCAGAGCAGATGTTCTTATCTCACGCGATGCTGGTTCTTGCCCTCCACTGGCAGGTGAGGTGTGCTGTCCAGATGCCCAGCACCACCGGGTCGCCGTGGGCCTGGGTGACGCCTGCTGCGGCCGGATGCCCTACTCCACGGCGGGCGCCCAGGTGTGCTGCGCGGGGAGGCTGCGGGACGGCCAAGGCCAGCAGTGCTGCGGGGGACAGCTGGTCAGCAGAGAGGCCCAGTGCTGCGGGGGAGCAGACGGGGGCGTGGCATACAGCCGCCTTCCAGGTGAGGGGCCTCGCCTGCCTTTCAGTAATGGAGCAAATGAGAAGCAGATACAGTGAGAGACAAAATACAGCCACAAGCAAACCACATCCCATGTTCGTTATTCCCCGAGCTGGGTTCTGTGAGCTTCATATACATGAGCATCTTTAATCCTCACAGCAAGCCAAGGAGGTAGGTACCGTTATTATCTCCATGTTACAGGTGAGGAAGCAGAAGCACTTTTTTTCTTTTCTTTTCTTTTCTTTTCTTTTCTTTTCTTTTCTTTTCTTTTCTTTTCTTTTCTTTAAAAATATATATTTCATTGATTTCAGAGAGGAAGGGAGAGGGAGCGAGAGAGAGAAACATCCATGATGAGAGAGAATCGTTAATCAGCTGCCTCCTGCACAGCCCCCGCTGGGGATGGAGCCCACAAAATGTACCTGCAATTTCAAGTGCCCTTTAAGCCCATTCATGAGCCCAAATTTCAGAATCACTTCTCCGCTTGCTTCCCTGTGACACTGTGCTAGTCAGATATTTTGTAAGCAAATTGTGACCTTCCCCTCCGCCTGTGGATCCAGGTGAGCGCTGCAGTTCCTCATGATCGTCTTCATTTGTGGCCATCACGGTAGACCGAAGGGATGATATTTTTAAAGAGGAAAAAAAACTCCCTCTTCTCTTGACCTTCCTGCAGGTTCCACTGGAAATAGACACGTTTCCCCTGTCGTTTTCGCACTCTCTGCTGCCTCTCCTCCTGTCGCCCCTGATGACTGTGGCCTTAATGACTTTCCAGGGCATCCATATGGCTCTCTCTTTATTTCCCCTCCACGTAGCAGCCCCATACCTGCCGCACTAGGCTCTGGATTTCACGATTTCGTTCCCAGGCCCGGCCCCTCTCCCTGCCCGGCCTTGTGTGCCTGCCACGAGACCGGGCTGGCTCGTAAAACGTCTCTTTATGTACTTTATTACTTAAACTCTTTTATTCGCCTGCAGGAGCCCTTTAACAAAATCACATTGAATTGACTTTCTCACACCAAATCAAATCTCCCCGGTCCCAGTTCAGTTGTCTTTGTCAATATGTATTTTATAAATGGAGAGAATTAACAGATGCTGTCGGAACAGAAGTGCTGGGGCAGCGTTTATGCTTTTAGTGCTCTCTCCGGGCGGGCGGGCGGCGTAGGAGTCTCAGGCAGGCGTCTTGGGATGGAAGCCGTGCCTGTCATTTCGGCAGATATGTATTCTTAACCATTTTCCTTGACCGTATTTTAAGCCTCTTTATGACTCTCTTTATTCTTAGTGTTTGCTTCTACGATTTTATCATTTCTGCCATTAATCTTGGGTTGAACTTGATTATATCCTTTCGTGTTAAAAGAGGAGAATGAAAGCCCTTCTGTTATTCAGAGGAGGAGAGGGTTTAGAGATGAGTTTCATATTTGATATTGGAGTAAATGAGCTACGGTTGGTGTGGCTCAGTGGTTGAGCATCGACCTACGAACCAGGAGGCCATGGTTTGATTCCCGGTCAGGGCACATGCCTGGGCTGCAGGCTTGATCTCCAGTGGGGGGCGTGCAGGAGGCAGAAGATGAGTGATTCTCTCTCATCATTGATGTTTCTATCTCTCTCTCCCTCTCCCTTCTTCTCTGAAATCAATAAAAATACATTTAAAAAAAACCACAAGACAGGTTTTTCTGTTCGTCATGGGAAACTGATCATGAAAGACGTTTGGATCCTGTTGCCTTGTTTCTATTATAAATGTCCCTGCAGCTTTTCTTGGGAAACTCTGAGGCTGTTGTCGGGGGAAAGAACACTGAGTTTTCATGCCCTAGACTCAGACCTGAGTAGAATGAATGGCACCAGTATCAGTTACATAAGATGGACTAATCTTGGGAACTTTGCTAAAAAGGGATGTGCGGCACAGAACTCCATCCTGGAAGAGTGTATTGGAAGAATATTTCCCCCTGCCTGGGTGGCTCAGTTGATTGGAGCATCAACCTTTACACCAAAGGGTTGCGGATTCAGTTCCTGGTCAGGGCACATACCTAAGGCTGCAGGTTCGATCCCTGGTCAGGGAGCATATGGAAGGCAACTGGTAGATGTTTGTCTTTCACATCATTGTTTCTCTCTCTTTCTCTCTTTTCCTTTCTCTCTAAAATATCAAAGCATATCCTTGGTTGAGTATTAAAAAGAAAAAAAATAAAGAATATTTCACAGGAAGATTTCCATGACATAATGAATATTTGGAAAGTATAGTGCTGTATAGATGCTACAAAATAAGTTGTCACTATTTGGGGAGCATTTTTACTCCACCCCTTTCTTCTCATTGTTGTGGTGGTAGCCATAGAGCCACCTACTGGTGAAGGCAAGCATGCGTTTATTTTCTTTCAGTCTCTGCCACCAATTTCGTTTGTCCTGAGGACTAATCACAAACTTTTTTTTTATTTTTTCATTTCTTTAGGCCTAAGCTGTATCCCTCAGCTAAAAGGTGGTTCTCATGATTAATTCCAGAGTTCCACAATGATTTGTCATGTTCTAGACTCATTTTTTTAAAAACTACGGTACTGATTTAACCTCAAAAGCATGATACATAAATGCTGGTCTTTTTTTTTTTTTTTTTTAGAAAAATGAGCACCTGTTTTGCAGATTTAAGAATTTAGAAATTCATCAGGCCTATCTGTTTATGCATGTTTTCATTTTCAGCCCTTGCCATTGAATAAGAATTGATAACATATTGGAAGTAGTTATAATACCAAGAGCCAGTGTTCTCAGTTGTAGCCAGTACAGTGGAAGCTCTCCATTGGATATTTATGCAGTTTGGAAAGATACTCATTCGCTACATATGCTTTTTGATCTCAGAAATAAACATCTAATATTTTAATAACTCGCTCAAAGAGACACTCCACCTTTGTACAAATTAAATGAAGAGCCTCTAGAATAAAAAACAAACAAACAGATCAGCCAGTCAGTGATCCACGGCCTCGTTTTGTTTTTCTTTGGGGTTACTCAAAATCGTGCATTCTGTATGCCAAAGGTCAAAAGTCAAGTGCCACCTGTGATCAGTTAGGTAGGGGGTCAAAAGCGATGGCAGTGCAGTTCTGGGAGATGGTCCCACTCGGAACCCGAGCTCATTCATGCTGACGTGATGCACCCTGGGACTTTCTCCCGAGCCCGCTCCGGAACATCTGCTCTCCATAAGTGAGTTAGTGCGCGTCAGACGTCTTTATGTCAGGAGCGCGCGGTGATGGATGCCGGCTTCGGGAAAGGCTGCATAAAAATCTGGTGTGCCGTTCTGGCCATTAAGTGAAATTACTATTTAAATTAATGGCTCTGTCACAGTTTATCTGTGCAAAGAATGAACGCTGATTAGGGTATTAAGTAATTAGCAATTTATCACCCTGGAACAAGGTTGATAATAATTAAAGAAGTAATGGTTTACCGAAGGAACTAGAAAGGGAGTCGCTTCTTGTTATGGGGGTGAAATCTTGGCTGGAAATTTTAATTCAGGGAAACTAACATGAAACTCTTGGTGAAAGAAAGCTCGCTCTCTCTCTCTCTCTCTCTCTCTCTCTTTTTCCTGGTGTAAAAACTGTTCATTAGCGGGATTTTAGTTGGCCTGTCAAAAGTCCCTCAGAGCGATCCGCTGACTGCTTAGGAGTTTGGAACTGGGTCAGCGTCTGCATTTTGATTTTCTACGTAAAGCATGGGGAAACCGTAAAGTGATCTGGAAGGGGGGGGAGGGGAGGCAGGTTATTCTGCTCCCTGAGGGGCCAGTTTTTAGAATTTGATGGCTCTTTAAAATGAAAACATGAAGTATTTTAAGAAAACTGCCAGAGAAAAAAATAATAGTAAAGAATCCACGGTGGCATTTAAATGTCTGATCTCAAGGCATCAGAGATACATCCAAATAATATAAAAACTGAAGTTGTGGTGTGTGTGTGTGTGTGTGTGTGTGATTTTATCCATCATAATCAAGACTCAGACTGCAATGATAGCCCTGCTGTGTGTATATATTCGAGAGGACTTTTCCTGGAAATGTTAAAACAACCAAAATTATTAACAAAGCCCCAGAGAAAAACAGTTAACTTTTAAACCCACGACTTTGAGCAGTTACATTAGAACATGTCAAAACTCAGTTACGCTCAATGGATGTCATTAACTGTGAATACAAATGCAAGTAATTGGAGATATTTTTAAAGTTGAAGGTCAGTGGGAGAGTTCTTTGAAGTTATGCGTGGGTAAGCATCTTTCTTAAGGCACATGCCAAGCCAGTGTCTAGATTCAACGACTAAGAAACAATAACAAAAAAACCTCTTAAGACTCGTTGGTCTGTTATTAGGAGTATCTCTCATGGCACGTGTGTTTGTACAAGGTCAGATTAAACACTTCAGGAACCCATGGCACTTTGAAGTTGAGGTATGTTACCAGTCGGGACTAATAATAAAACCCTAATTAAACGAAATCCCCTCATTGTGCTACTATACAAATGGATATATGTCACTCTGTAATATGATCGCACTGTGACATGGAGTACGGGCCCCTTTATTTCCAGCTTAATCTGACTCCAGACTGCTGTTTGTTTATTCGGGCTTTATTTTTGTCTACATTTCTGCCGTATCTCTTCTATGGTTCGATCTAGGTGACGTGAACAGAGTTGGTGAAACTGGATTGGGTGGGAGGGAGGGAGGAGTCCGTTTGGTCTCGCAGGCACACGTGTCCTCCATCCTCTGACCCAGGTCCAGTGATGGTTCCAAAAACTGGCTGAATGGCTCGCCCAATGGGGGAGCATGCTCCGTGGGTGCAAATCTGTGTCATGAAGAAAGAACGGTTCTGCTGTGGCTGGAGTCCCCGGAAACAAATACTTGGACCCTAGACAGAGCCAGGCAGCAGCTTAGGAGACTCACGCTGCCACGTCTCCCGTTCTGCAGCAGCGGCTGCCTCTCCCCTCTGTCTGGCCGCTTGCCCCAGAGCACTCGGGTGGCCTCTCCTCCCCTGGGAATTCTAGAGATGTCCTGTCTCCCGTTCCGCAGTGGCTGCCTCTCCCCTCTGTCTGGCCTCTTGCCCCAGAGCACTAGGGTGGCCTCTCCTCCCCTGGGAATTCTAGAGATGTCCTCAATGTCCCTCCGTTTTAAGTAAGTGGCACCTCATTTCTCAAACTTCATTCATTCCGGAAGGCTGTTGGCAAACCAGATCATTATTTCCCATTAGAAATTATGTACGTTGAATGAATCTGTTCCAGACTCCCAAATGATTCCGTTTTAACCTTTCTTCTATACCGTACATGTCTATTGTACTGTTTGATTTATAAACAAACACTTTAAAAACATAAAGGGCATGAAATGTACATGAAAACAACAAAAGGAAAAGGAAATGTATAATAAGGAATGAAAATTTAACAATAATTATAAGCAGCAACAAAAGCAAAAAAAACACAAAACACAAAAATATTCACAGCACAGTATCCTGCGACGTTCACAGTGGTAAACTGGCTCAGATTCACGCCTTCTCTCCTTTGTTTGTCGCCTGGGAGGCACGTGACCCATCCCACAGGCCTCAGCAGGAAAGGGTTGTCGAGGTGACTTGTTCGGGATGGGAGACGTTCGAGAAGCGAGGTGCCACGGTACCCTTCCTTCTGCCAGAACATTTGGTCATCAGAAAAGGGGCAGACACCCGATCTCTCTTTTGCGGAGCTTGGAGAAGTTGGCCCCGATGAGTGCTCTGGAACCCTTGCTCTGTGTGTCCTTTACTAATGAGCACCCAGTGCTTTTGGTGAGAAAGACCACTTCACTACAGTTTACATCCCCTGGGGAGGGCCACGTCCCCGTAAGTGTCGCACCCTCTCAGCCACTGCCAGGGTCTGGCGGTTTCATCCCACACTCCATAGCCCCCTCAGCTTCCTCCCATTTTCTAAACTTCGTCTTCATCTCTAACCTTCTGCTATTGCAGGCATGGCCTGTTGCGGGCAGGATTACGTGAGTGTGGCAGAGACCAGATGCTGCTCAGCCTCCAGCGGAGCCTCGCAGGCACATGTTAGGAAGAGCGGCCGGGTGCCAGTGAGATGCTGCGAGACGGCGCTTATTCCAGGGAGCCAGGCCTGCTGCAGCGGAGTTGGATATGACCCCCTGGAGTATGTCTGCTCCGACAAGGCTCCCACTGGAACCAGGACGACGGTAACGGGCAGAACACCTCTCGGAGGCGCAGGCTGGAGGACGGAGAGAGAAATACATTGTTCATGGCTATTGTTCTAGAATGGGAATGTGGAAACTGCTGTGTGCATTATTCATTCCCGCATTCCATCCATATTAATACCCAATGAGCTCGCTGTGATTGATGTTATTGCAGCGAATTCTAAGGGAATTAATAATGCTGAGCTAGCTGTTCTCTAGGAGCCTTACCCAGAGCTTCCGGTCAGGGCAAGACTAGAACACCTCTGTGCCCAGAAGGGCCAGGGCCTGGTGTGGTGCCATCTCATGCCCATAGGTGCCATGGAGGGAAACACAGGATTCTGGCTGCTTCCCTCTAGCCCCTCAACCCACACCCACCACTTTTCTTTGATAGAGACCTCAGATCCAGCAAATTCACTTAGTTACAAACAACTGTAAACCTACTTTTGCCCTACCCTGTATTGACTTGTTACATCCCTATAAAATTGGGAATGATGAAATATTTTTTTCTGAGATTAAAACATATTAGTATTTATCAAAATATATTACAAAATCTAGCGATTCATCAGAGACAAGACTTACAAGTATCCTATATAATAAAAGGCTAATAGGCAAATCGACCAAACAGGAAAAGACCAGTCGCAATGACGCACACTGACCACCAGGGGACAGACGCTCAATGCAGGAGCTGCCCCCTGGTGGTCAGTGTGTGCCCACAAGGGGAGCGCCACTCAGCCAGAAGCCGGGTTCACAGCTGTTGAGCACATCAGTGGTAGCGGGAGCCTCTCCCACCTCCACGGCAGTGCTAAGGATGTCCAACTATATAAGCTGTCAGTTGGACATCCCCTAAGGGCTCCCAGATTGCTAGAGGCCGCAGGCCGGGCGCAGTGCACGAATTTCATGCACCAGGGCTCTAGTAAGTAAGTATAATGGCAGTTCATGAACTACATAGATTTTCACTTGGATGAGATACTTCTTACAGATCATACTTTCCCAACAGCATAGGAGGCGCAGATCCTTAAATATCACATTTCTTATTTTCTCAAAAACTCCACTAGGAAAGTGTCAAAGTAACAATAATAAAATACCGACGACTGTTATGAATGATAGTGGATCTACTGAGTGTAAGGCATTCCTAGGTGCCCTTTGAGTCACACAACAAAACTGCTACATTTAATTTCCATTTTCTCGCTGAACAAGCTGAGGCTTGGAAAGTCTAGGTCACTTTCTTAAGGTCACAGAGCTAGGGACTTGTCCAACTGGATCTTGAATCCAAGTCTGTATCACTTCAACACAAATGCTCTTTCTGGCACATAAACGGCCTTCACTTCTCTTTTTTACTCATTTTGAGAGATTCATTCATGAACTCGATGAAAGAAAATGTCATTAAACTTGTAGAACTTAACCCTATGTCTGCCTAAATGAAATAGTAAAGTCCTCTCCCCTCTCCCCCACCCCCACCGCCTGGCCCAGGACACCCCCGAAGCGTGCGGCACTGTCTGCCCAGCGTCTGCGGCAGCCACTGCACATTGCGGCCGGTGTGACTTCAACTTCACCAGCCACGTTTGCACAGTGGTCATAGGGTCTCGCAGCTCCACAGAGAGGACACCTGTGGCAGAAGCGTGCTCCTCTGCGGAAGAGCTGGTGCACACGGGAAGCACAGACACGTTCTCCTTTACAGGTAACAGAGGATGCACTGCCCACAGCACCCAAGGGGTCGTGAGAAGCTGCTGACATGCAGGTTGATTTCACTCTGACATCATCTTCCTCCTCAATCTAAGGGCAGTTCATCCCGTTACCCTATGGGCTAGTGAGTCACATGGTCCTTAAAGGCACAATCTGGATTTGTTCAAAGTTAGCAGTTTAAAAATTTTAAAGTCTAACTTTAAACAAGGATGCAGGCTATTTTAAAGTAAACCTGTAGAGAATAAGGAACAAAGAAATAAATAAGCAGTTCACCTTTATGCAGCAAGGTGTAGATGTTAAATGACACGCTATGATACGCATTTTTGAAGGATTACCGTGTTAGCTTGAAGTGATTGAAGACAAACATGTCTGGGGCAGTTAAGCAATTAATGAGTAAATATTGAACATCTATATCCCCCCAAACAAAACCCTCTGTTATTAGAAGACTGACCCCACATAACATACAAAACAATCTTGAGATACAAAGTTTAAAAAAAAAAGTGGAAATTCTTACAAAGGGAAAAAGAGCTCTGAGAAAGAGATTACTGAGGAAAAGCAACATCTCAACAAATGATCCCTCTTGTGTAAAGTAATAAAGAATGCTTTTATGGGCTGGAAGCATCTCTAAAAGACTGAACCTCACAGGAAAATAAAGTAATAAGGGCAAGAGATGAAAAGGTAAAAAAAGAGAAGAAGGAAATGTAGTAGAAGAAAAAATAAGGAACTGAAATTAGAAATAGTGATGTGGGCTTGAAGGGTGGGAAAAAACAGCGATATCAAGAGATAGTTTCATCTGCTGTAGCAAAGAGATTCAGAAGCACAGTGACCATCTGTGAGTAAGTGGATGGGGTGGGCATCTCCGCCCATCGTTAGTCAGGGATCCAGATTCCTTCCATTTCGTGGCTCATGGTGCTTGGGGTGCTGCCCTTGTCCACACGTTACACCCTGAGATACCATTTCCTAGTTTTAACCCATAAGCGGGACAAGAACAGCCATGGAAGGCAGTGATTTCCTCTTTAGAAAGCGATGCACAAGGAGCTCATATCACTTCCATGCCCTTCCCTTGTTGAGATCTCAGTCATGTGACTGCACCAAGCTGCAAAGAACACTGGGAAATGTGGTCTCTGACCAGAATGGAAGGGAAATCTTCAGACCCTCCGGTGGTCATCACGGGTAACTAGGGGCGGACACCATCTTACCAGACGAAATGGGGACGGAAGATAATCCCTTATGTTTGATGGGAACTGACCTTTTATGAAGTTCCCCCATATGATTTCATTGTATTTCATTTTCGTGCTCATTCTAGAAGGTAGGCGGGCAGGGTTAATTGTTGAAGATGTAAGAAGAATGTGGTCAAAAGCCCACGTGGATGGACTGAAAATTAACCTGGTGTAGACGTGGAGCTAGAGCAGGGGGCTGGCTTGGGCTCTGTCTCGGTTTGGGTTTGGTGGAGAGGAGAGAAGGATACAATCATTTTTCTTCACTAACCATGATATGCTAGGTTTCGAGTCCCACATCTCATAACAGCTGCATTGTAATTCATAGAATGACTTAATTGAGTGATATTAACACTGGAAGACTTGGTAACATTTATAATGATGAAACTATGAAACCTGCCCCCTGCAGGAGTGGAGGGAGCATGAACTTACGAAGCAGTGACATCCGACGGACATTAGTCCAGGGCTTTTCGATCATTTCTTTAATGTGCCCACATTCCTCTGGTCAGAAAAGGTGATTTCTGTTCTGTGCCATTCCATATCTCTGCATCCATGAGACATGGAAGATATTTTTTATGATTCATAGAATCAAGACATGAGAGTTTTATTCCCAGGGAGAGGATTAGAGCATTAAGCCTTTTTTAAAAAATGTTTAAAGTTTTTGCTATTCATTTGCAGTATGATGGCAAACTAAATTGTTTTTAAATTCTACCGTTAAATATCTATCTCTCTAGATGTGAACCTGGAGCCCTATATGACATACGAGTATAGGATCTCGGCTTGGAATGGCTACGGACGAGGATTCAGCGAAGCTGTTAGAACCAGCACGAAAGAAGACGTGCCTCAGGGAGTGAGTCCCCCTCAGTGGTTCAGAACGGACCGTCCTGAAGATGGAATACTCCTAACCTGGAAGAAACCCATACAACCGAATGGTACTAAGCTGCTTTTAAGATGGAAATACCGTAGTTCCATAAATCCATGAGCGCATTGAAATGGGTGTAATCTACATGTAATTGGCATGCATCTAACCCCTAAAAAGTATTTCCTGATCAAGTGGTCTTGAGGTTTGTGCCAACTGGTCATTCTTTTTGTGAAATAGCCCGCACCCATTGTGAGCCCCCAATTTTTTTTTCTTGAGTTCCAGCCTTTACCTGGGTTGCTCTGACAAATAAAGCAGGTTACGGGAAGGCAAAATAGTTTTAATATTGAAAGTAAATTTGTTTGCTAGTGAGGGGAAATAAGCATAAATGACTCTGATTAGCTATGTCAAGAATCCATCTCCTCCCTAAGAGTGTGTATAATTAAGAGCGCTTTGCACATAGCAATGTGATAGCAAATGGAAATTAAATACATAATGCCACAGCATCCCATTTGTTCCAAACTCTAAGACATGTACATTGTTTGCAAATGGTTACAAGGTTATGATGCTCAAATGCAAGCATTTCTCTGTCTCCTTTAGGTCATATCATTCACTACATTCTTCTCCGAAATGGAGTGGAATATTTTCGGGGAAGGTCATTGACCTTCTCTGATACAACGGGAATTGAGCCTTTTCAGGAATATTCATACCAGCTGAAAGCTTGCACAGTTGCGGGCTGTGCCCCCAGCGGCGAGGTAAGGGGAGTTTTCTCACCTCTGGGCGAAGTTATCCCCTGGGAAGACTATCTAATGTCTAGGTCAAGAGTGATTTGCCCAGTGATAGAATACAGTGTTTCTCTCAGTGTCGTGTTGAGGGTGTCCAGGTGGCATTTCAATTGAGTACTAATACTTATGCCTCTCAAATTAGAGATCACTGGAAAAAAGATTTATTCAAATATCAGTGTTTCATAAATAAATAAGAATACTTGAATCC
Source organism: Myotis brandtii (assembly GCF_000412655.1). Classification (NCBI taxonomy): domain Eukaryota; kingdom Metazoa; phylum Chordata; class Mammalia; order Chiroptera; family Vespertilionidae; genus Myotis; species Myotis brandtii. The sequence continues at coordinate 2,632,516 of NW_005370328.1, forward strand.
ATATAGCCTTTTTATCACACTTTTCTTCCACCAACTCTTTTTATTTATTTTTAATATATTTTTATTGATTTCAGAGAGGAAGGGAGAGAGGGAGTGAGAGATAGAAACATCAATGATGAGAGAGAATCATCGATAGGTTGCCTCCTGTACACCCCACCCTGGGGACCGAACACACAACCCGGGCATGTTCCCCAACTGGGAATCGAACCATGACCTCCTGGTTCATAGGTTAACACTCAACCACTGAGCCACGCCGGCCAGGCCCACTAACTATTTTTAGATGTTCTTCTGTAAATCTATGATAATTCCCAAACCAATATTCAGTTTAAAGGGGTTTCTATTTAAATAGAATTTTTAAAAGCTCTTGGAAAATAAAAAATAAAGAAAAAAGAGCAAAAGAAGCCTAGCATAGAAAATAAAATGTTTGTAAGGTTTCTGCAACAACCTTGCCAAGAAATAATGAAGCCCTGAACTCAGGCAGCAGGGGTCAGAATGGCGACTATCAGAAAGATCCAGCAGGTACCAGAGGATAAGACAGACAGAACTTAGTGGCCAACTGTATGCAGAGGAATAAAAGCAGTGAGTCCTGGGTACTTTCAAGGTATCTGGCTGGAGTAGTGTGTGGGTCACAGTGCCATCGTGCAAGCAAAGAAAAAATCAAAAGAGGGAGAAGTTAAACATTAAGATTAAAATTTGGCTAGTTTTTAAATATGTATTTAAGAGAAGGAGCCAACAGCAGAGTGGTGGGAGAAAATATTATTTGGTACTTCATTCGAAAATAACCATTAAGAAGGGAGTGGGATGGCTCAATGGTTGAGCATCGACTAATGAACCAGGAGGTCAGGGTTGCGAAAATAACGAGTAAGAAGCAGGATTAAGAAGGGAGTGGTATGGCTCAATGGTTGAGCATCCACTAATGAACCAGGAGGTCACGGCACATTCCCTGATTGCAGGCTTGATCTCCAGCAGGGGGCATGCAGGAGGCAGCCAATCAATGATACTCTCTCATCATTGATGTTCCTCTCTCCTCTCTCTCCCTCTCCTTCCTCTCTGAAATAAATATATATATATGACTGGAGTTTACTAGAAAGATGTATGAGGGAGATTGAAGCAAGGAGTGTTTGGCTGTGGTCCAAGCAGAAGACCACAGGTGATGAGCACTGGGGAATGCTGTGAAATGAAAGCAGAAAACCCCACCCAGGGACTGGGAGAGAGAAACCCTCCAGGGGACAATAAAGAGCCATAATCACAGAGGACGCTCAGGAGAAAACAGACTCACACCCGGCAGCTCTGCTCCTTACATGTCGTTCAACCTTTAGAGGAACAGCCTCCTCAGACCCTGCACGAGAACTGTCCAAGTCAAACATTCAGCCAGACTGGCTTCAGCTTTACAATCCACAGACCCTCCCCGAAACCTGTCACCCCTGGGGCAGATGGCAGCTGATCGTCCCAATCAAAAACTAGGGCCTGAGCATTCCAAGCAAAATCCGTGCCGTCTGCACAGGCACAGCTCATGTTTACCACTGCCCCACCCCCTCCCCCCAAAAATGGTTAAAAGGTAAAACAGTGAATTCTGTGAAAAACAAAACACAAATGCAGCCCCTTTTCTCCCCAAGTCATATTTCGACAACGTTGCACCAACAACGGGCTGATTTGTTCTTTTTCTTCTCACTTGGTCCCTTCCTAGAACATTGGGGCAGACACTGTGGTGTCATCCCGGGATCACAGGAAGCGCGGAAGACAAAGGTCTGCCCATGTGTACTGTTCAAAGCATGCCATGTGCAAGCGCGTTCAGATGTGGCTTTTGGCTCCATGTTTACCGGTGCTTAACATGTACAAAATCAGGCTGTTAAAATGCAGAGACACTCCTGGGCCATATGGGAGAGAGTTATCAAGAGTTCTCCAGGCTGACAGTCTGCCAGCCAGGTCTCACTTGTTTAAACGGAGGGCTGCTCTCTGCCGTCAGAATGGCTGTTGAGCCTGGTTGTGATAAATGGTAGCCTGAGACTTATGGAATGTGTTCAAGGTCGGATTTTATTGTTTCGATGGAATAGAAAGGAAGGAATCAAAGAAAGAGGGTGCCCTTCTCCAAGCCCCTACTCATGATGTGCCAGGCCAGGTGACAACATTTTAAAACAGCCCAGCCAGTGTGGCTCAGTGGTTGAGTGTTGACCTATGAACCAGGAGGTCACGGTTCAATTCCCGGTCAGGGCACATGCCCGGGTTGTGGGCTCCATCCCCGGTGTGGGGTGTGCAGGAGGCAGCCGATCAATGATTCTCTCTCATCATTGCTCTTTCATCTCTCTCTCCTCCCTTTCTCTCTGAAATCAATAAAAAAATATGTATATTTAAAATAAAAGGGACACTCTCATGGGTGGGAATACCTAGTGGACACCTGTGATAAATGGCTGTTTGACTCCGTGTTCCAGGTGGTTGTCACTACTACCCAAGGAGTCCCGCAGAGCGTCCTGCCACCGAGGATCACAGCCCCCAGGGCCGACGCCCTGCGCTTGAGCTGGGATGCCCCCGAGAAACCAAATGGCGTCATTACGGAGTACCAGCTCCGGCAGGTTGGGAAGGGGCTCATCCACACGGAGACCACCGACAGGAGGGAACATACGGTCACAGGTAAAACCTACCGGAAGCGTCTGTCCTTGTGGTCGGGGGGGCCGAGCATCCCAGGGGTGTGTGTGTGTGATAGATGAGGTCACTCCAAAAGGACGTGTTCTCTTGACATATGGTCAGACCCCGCTTACCCACACTAATAGAAGGAGCCACACTGGCAGCAATAAGCCACAACAGCAGATCACTTCAGAAATGATTTCTGTTTGGCTTTGATGTGCATTATGTGTAGAGGTTTTGCATCAGAATTCACTTTTTATTCCCCCCAGACAAACAGAAAGATGCATTTTCATTCCCCAAGGATACACTCACAGGTAATGGGACGAAGGTAGCCAAGAAAGTCTTGAAAGCGCAAGGGAGGAGGGGAAATCAGCAAGAGGCCAACATTTATCTACCGAGTCGGTAATTAATACACAGAAGAGTTGACAGTTGTCTGGTTGTGACAACTTGTTATTATTAACTTCAATTAATAAGTGCATTATTTTTATTGTTTATTGTAACAGTTTATAATTAGCTTTGATAGTATAATAACAGCACAGTATAACAGTATCATGTTAGATAATTACTGGTAGTGATTATAATAATAATGAACATGTTGGAGCTTGAATGTCACTTCTGTAGGAGAGAAGGCTTTTCTGAGGTCCCCAGTCTAGCTGTGGCTTCCCTAACACACCACCACATCACCTGCGTTTCATTTTTGTCATCGACTTATCCCTGCCTGATATTTTCGTTGGTTTTGTCTTTTTATGTCTCTTCCTGCTGGAACATAAGCTTTAGGAGAGCTTCATCCACCAGGTCTTCCGTTTGGTCCATTTGTGCTGTTTTAGATCGAATCAAAGAACACGTCACTTGGGGGACACAGCCCTAAAGAGAGAGTTCTCTGTTGAAAGAGCAAGTAAACCTCATTCAGCAAAACCTGACCAAGTTCACAGCCACCCGGGGGTAGCCTTGGGGGACAGGAATGGTGCTAGGTAGGCATTAAATGACCTAAACCCCGAGATCTATGGAGTGCGAATGCATTTGATCTGCCAGGCAAAATTCAGCACCAGGGACAGCGGACCAACCACTTTGAACACAGACGTGTTTTATATGAGTGACTGTTTTATTGAGGTCACGAATGAACTCAAATAAGCAAGCGTATTTCACAGTTCATCTCAAAGGTTTGACGAAGAGCTGCCCGGACCCCCTGGGATGAATGCTTTCATTTTCTCATCATTTCCCAAGCCTCAGCATTCCCCGGGTAGCAGTGCAACACTAATGAAGTTGTACCTGTAGTCATCCCGGAGCCTGAAATCTAGGTCCTGCGAAGCAACAGCAGGGGAGCGAGCGCCATGCCCCAGCCCCATGGTCTCCGTGCTTATTTTTAATTACCACCAAGCTTTGGAAACATGATCCCTTAAATGCTTTGTGGGAATAGCGGCGAATGCACTCCTCACGTGCGATCCATAAATTGCTTATAATCCTCTCAAGATGTTAAAAAAAGCATTAAGTAATTGAAGACAGGAAGTCCTCAGTTAATTATTTAGAGGTGTTATCAATGCTCTAAGTAAACGGGCGCGTTTTCTGCTATCTCACTGAGCTGGATTCCGTGGGGACGAGGGAGCAGCGCCATCATCTTCTCATATTCGCTAATGCAAACAGCACATGGCAGCTTGTCAATAACCGGCCTCTTCATATCCCCGGTTACCAAACGCGGCCGCCGGCCCGGCCCGCACCGAGCGATCGGGATGTCGGCATCGGCATTGTTCTATTCTGGGTTACCTACACTTTAGACGGGGCCCTCACGTCAGCATGGGGTGGATGCAGGGGAAGGGGATTAACGAAATAATTAGGGCCACGGAGGACAAAATGAATTAATCATGTCCTCTTTAGCGACAGACAGGATAAGGGCTTATGTGTCTCTTAACTCCAGGGGAAATGTTTTCTTTAAAAAGTTCATTAAAAGTTGCTCCGTGTTGCATTTCACTTAAAGGGGAAGACACGCCAGCACTAAATTAGCAAGGAGAGGCCTTCCGCCCGCATCCTCTGGGAAGTTCGTGAGAGCTCCCTGTGCTGAAAGAGCATGTGCAGTGCTACTTAGAGCAGGGGAGGACCTCTGCCCGGACAGACAGATTTCCTGCACATCGCTTTGGGGGGAAAGAGAACATAGTTTGACCATCCGTATCACAAAATGGGGACAGTCTGTACAGTGGGATTTTACATGTGGATAAGTCTGTATGCTTCCATAGTATCGACATTCTGCTGCCATCGCGTTTGTTGGACTTCATTGCCATATCCTTTTCTCTGGTTTCTGCTCCTCAGCGAGTAGGTAAAGCTGCTGAAGGAGAGAGACGATAGCTTCCCGTCTGCCCTTGTCTCACCTGGCCAGGATGGGTACCTGTCACACCACTTAACACACAGGAAGTGTTCAAAATCTTTGTTGAGGGAATACATGTTGAGTAGCCAACTGGTATCTGAATGCTTGTGTTTCATCTTTATTATATATAAAAGTGAGACCATCAAACACATCTAAATCTCAGGCAGCTTGGGCCTCATAATATGCAAGGCCCAGGGCATCACGAAATGAGGGGTCCCTTGTTTAAAAATTATTAAGCATTTCAAGCCCAGCTGGCGTGGCTCAGTGGTTGAGCATCGATCTATGAACTAGGAGGTAACGTTTCCAGTTCTTTCTCATCATTGATGTTTCTTTCTCTCTCTCTCTCTCTCTCTCTCTCTCTCTCTCTCTCTCTCTCTCTCTCTCTCTCCTTCTTCCTTCCTCTCAGAAATTAATAAAAATGTAAAGATAGGCATGGCTGGTGTGGCTCAGTGGTTGAGTGTTGACCCATAAACCAGGAGGTGGGAAGGCAGGTCATTTATCCACAAGGTGTACAACACTGATGACCACCCAACAAAAACTTTTTGGAGCCACCCAGGCCTCTCAGCACGTGAATTAATCAGTAACCAAGTTGATAGAGGCACTTGTGACATTTCATAGTCTTTGGGGCTATTTGGTCATTCTTTAGAATGTGACAGCTGTCACCGCAGCATACCTGGATGCGTGCTTTGAAGTAGCGCTGGCTATCCAAAATTATAACAGACAAAATGCCTTTTCCTGACAGTTTATCTGGAGATTAAACATTAGAAACAAGCTGTTCCTTATGGAGTATGTCAAACGTAACTTCCACAGGCCTGGGTTTTGTTTCCCAAATCATATCTTTATGATCCACAGGCAGACTTTTTTGTGATATTTGAGAGATACTACCTTCTCTCAAATTGGTCTGTATCCCATTTTTAACACACATTTACTCTTAAAGGTAACATTACTTGGAAGTGTACTTGTAATGAGCTTGGCTATTTTATGCCTCTTTCCTTTAAAAATAAAGCACATAGTTCCCTGTGGGGAAATTCGTGTAATTTGCAGACACAGTAATCCTCACTGTGCTGAAATGTTAAATGCCTGGCTCTTCTCCATGCATTTGCCTTTCTCTTCAACAGCCGTTTCCTACTCTCTGGATTCAGTGCTGAGCGCTTGAGTGATGTTTTCTTTTCTCCTTCTCTTCGACTTCAGGATTAAGTTACAGTCCGAGGGGTTCCTTGGAGATCTCTCTTTATTTCCGTCTTCCCATCCCGATCAATTCATGAGTACCTCTCAGTCGGTGTGCCCTTTTCATTGCCTGTTGCTGATACTTCATACATATCTCATTTTAAGGGATACCAATAGAGACTTACTAAAAATGACAGCAAATTCCCGTTGAAATGTGTTGATTTTATTGAGTTGTACAGAGGCACCCATATAAAAGACCGTCTAATTCGTGGAAATCATCTCTGTCTGATGGCAGCGGATACTTTCCTTACGGAGTATCTGAACCCAGCCCGTTAGTCATCCGGTCCTCTAGCAATATGAAAAATGCAGGGCCTAAGAATGGAATGTGGGGAGTTACATATTCAGATATCCCCTTCTCTCCCATTGGCCTGTAGCCCCTATAAGCAAGTCTACACTCTCATGCCCTCACAGCCCAAACGTCGTTGTGGAGCACTTTTGTATGCTTGTCTTCTTTAAACAATATTTCACAAACAATGAACATTTACAATAGGCACAGTTAGGAAAAAATTATTTTTAAAAACCTCAACATACCATCCCTACTCTCAAACTGCTTCCGTTCTAAGTGAGGAGTGAGCTATTCAGATGAAATGGTGTTACAAGGGTCAAAACCCCCCTTTTTCAGTGAAGGCAGTACCTGGGGGACAGCATCAGGCAAACTCAGCTTTTGCCCCTGCAGTCTCTGACCTTCCTTCTTGGATGTTTCCTTCCGTTTCTTTCTTGAGCTCTGTGTTTTATCATCGTTCGCATTTTCCCATCAGCTTTTATCAAACATCATGGCTTGGGTGCGACTTGGATCTTTCATCACATTCCTCGTCTGCAAATCAGCTAAATATCAAAATTGTCCAAATCCTCCATCACAACCAGATGGAAGATTGCAGTCAAACAAGTATCTGCATCTTTTCATTAAACTGATAAGGAAACGCGAAGGGCGCTGATGCTGATTCCTGGAGCAGCTCCAGCTACGGCACGTCCTTGCTTTAGCAGAGAACCCAGACCACTGCTCTGATCCTCGGCGAACCAGTTACTCAGTGGTTTCTTTCATGTAGCGAGTGCCTGCATTGTGCTGGTCACTCTTCGGAGGGTGCAGTGCTGGGTAAACCAGTGTCCTTGTTCTTTCAGAGCTTATGGAGGGGTTGAAGAGCACCAAATAAACAGACATATAACAAAATAACAGTTAATGTTGAAGGCTAGAAAGGAAGATAGTAATTTGATAAAAAGTGTTGGGTGTAGAGGGTCAAAATCGTTAAAGATGTAGCATTTTTGAACAAATTTGTGTGAAGTTAGAGTGACACATAGATGTCTCTGGAGGAAGTCACCCCATGCAAAGGACACATATGTGAAAATGTAGTTCAAAGTTCATGTGAAAGTAGTGATCATCTGATGCCTGTTATAACTAAGCCCAATTATTTGATGTGCAAACTAAGTCTATTTAAAAAAATTAAGTTTTGACAACATTTGAATTTTTCCAAGAATCAAAACAGGAAAGATTAGCCTAACTATACTTCTTGTTGAATGCTCCTGCATCTTAAGGCTGCTTCTGCCAAAATAAAGTGTTGTTGAAGTAACCCATTTCACCTTCTCAACAGTCTTAGGAGCTACATGCTACGAGGTAGATTTCCCATTTTACAGGTCAGTAGATCAAATTAAAGAAAAGCCAAATGACTTTCCAAGGTCACCAGCCAGGAAGTGGTAAAGTCTAACAACATGGAACTTGTGTTGCAAATGGATTCTCATTTTTTTCCTCCCTGGGATCTTCTTATTGAGCTGCTACTGCGCTGTATTGGTCTAAATACCAAAAAAAAGTAATAAGCACTGTCCCCTCATCAAATTGTGTTTATGTGTAAAGACAAAATGAACATTCCCCCCAAAAAAACTACAGCAGTAGGTGAGATGGTCAACTATCTCATGGTGAAGAAGTACAAAGCTTAAAAAAGGAGAGTTGGTTGGTGTCAATATTTGCTGAATATGGCTTGGGGCTAAAAAGAACATTGAATCTACTATTCTTTTTTTTTTAATTTTTTCCGCCCCTATTCATGTAAGAAGCAATTGCAGAAGCTGGGATGGTTAGCCCAGAGAAGAGGCGACTCGGGGCATTTGAGAACTCTCCACAAATATTTGAAGAACTGTCATTTTGAAAAGAAATTAGATTTGTTCTGTATGTCCCTAGGGCTGGAAGTGATCGAAAGAGTTTGCCACAATGCAAGAAAGGACTTTTAAGCAAAACAAGAACTCGGGAGCTCTCTCAGTGTGGGATGGGCTCCTTGAGAGAAAGAGGGCCCCTGCCACCTGGGCAGCACAGCCTCGCCAATGGCCTGTGGTCCAGGGGAATCAAGAGAAAGGCGGATGGCTGGATTCCATGAATAAATCCCTTCGAAGGCTGAGGATTTCTTATTTCATCAGTGATTAATGAAGTTTCTATTAATACTGAACTGCTTATGAAGCTCCCATCTTCCTTAAAGGGTGTTTTCTGCTCTTAAAAAAAAAAATTGGAAACAGTATCGGCAACTCTGCATGTCACTTCTGGTGCTTCGTTGATAATAAATAATCCTCTCCAGATGAACTTGATTGCTTGTTTGCTCTTTCTAGGTCTCCAGCCGTATACCAGCTACAGCTTCACTCTTACAGCTTGTACATCTGCCGGGTGCACTTCAAGTGAGCCTTTTCTAGGTCAGACTCTGCAGGCAGCGCCTCAAGGTAATTAAAAATACCCACGATTTGGTAGAAGACCTTTTCCTGTGACAGTTTTAAGTAAACTCTCTGAACTCTTTTATAACAAACAAGGAAGACGGCGTAAAGCCAGTAGGTAAGAAAGAAAATAAAATTCTGGGTTTCCATTCTTCGAGATTGGGTCAACTATAAGCCTTCCAAGTTAATGCTCACTTTGCATTCTTTAAACCTTTTCAATTTAGTGTTATGTAGAAGTTATTATTATTCTAGATTTGGGTATGAAATTCCTCCAAAAATCAAAAGTTAGGTATTTCTGGAGTTCCTAGTATAATAAGCACCATGCTCCCAGCTGGCATTGACTAAAATACCCACTGCCCTCTAAACCTTGCAATCAGGTAGAAGTGTATAGGACAGGTACCCAGACCTATAGGAAGAGGGAGAATCCAAAAGGTGATGTTCCGAAAGAACAGGTGACAGAATGCTCAGGTGAAGCTGAGGAGGGAGTGATGACAACCCATCCGGACATCCAGTGACATTTCAGGGAGCAGTTGATGTCTGAGAGGGACCACAAGGAATAAGGATGTTGACAAGTGAACAGTGGAAGAACTGTACAAACATGGCTTGAGGGAATGTAAAGTGGGGCTGTCACTGTCGAAGGCAAATTAACAAAATCTGTTCATTTTGAAATGTTAATTCCCTGTGACATAGCAGTTTTCTTTTAATGATCTATGCCAGAAAATGACTTTTCCACAACTGCACAAGGAGGCCTGTACCAGGGTGTGTATTGAACCGTAATTTGTTTGTCTAATGCAAAATATTAGAAGCAACTTAAATGTGAGTACAGGAGTTGCTAAATAATTTCGGGTATTTCGGATATATTTACATTGTGGAATTGTATGCATCAGTTTAAAAGAATGAGATGAGTCTGGCCAGTGTAGCTTCATCAGCCCACGAACTGGTTTGATTCCTGGTCAGGGCACATGCCAGGGTTGTGGGCTTGATCCCCAGTAGGGGGTGTGAGGAGGCAGCCAATTGATGTTCCTATCTCATCAATATTTCTATCTCTCCCCCTCTTTCTTTCTCTCTCTCAAATAATCAGTGAAAACATTTAAAATTTTTTTGAACAAATGAAAAGATCTGCACATATAAAGAAATTATAGAACTACATTAATATATTGTATTTTATGTACAAGAAGCACACATATAAAATAATATTTATTTCTATAGATGAATGCATAGACAAATTCTGGGAACGTACACACCCATCTGATAACAGTGGTTACCTGTGGATTGAGGACTGGGGTGGGTGTTATCATTTACTTTTAAGAGAAAAACATGCTCAGAAGCTTGGGCTAGTGATTAACTAATTATTTTTTAAACTTTATTATCTGCCTGTTCTGCATGTGGGGAAATAGAGGCATAAATAAATTTCTGAACAGAAGTATGATGTTAACTACCGTCATAGAGTCCTGAACCGCCTGTCCATTACTCTGCTAATGAAAGGGATTGTTGTACCTCAGAATATTAGACCTGAACTTCCTACCAGTAAATGGGGAATAAAATGGAAAATTCCACGTAGGGACATATGGCTCCTCACCAGGAATTCACTAATGATGTTTTCTATATAAAGAATGCTTCATGTCAAAAAGCTTAGTGTTCCTTTGAAAGGAAGAAACCAGCAGTGGATTTTTTGGAAAGGTAAACTATCAAATGGATACTTTGATGATAATGGATAATTTCTGAAGGATCTACCAGCCACTTTTGGCTGAAACTCAAGCCTGATAAAATAACAGGGTCTCTTCCTCCAGTTTACTCATGAAATCCATACATTTAAATTCTTAGAAGATAAGTGTCTATTTTCCCACAAACCCAACAGCATTTCTTTTGAAAGGACTCAGATTTCATGACTTAAAAATTATAGCTTTCAACAGCACAGGGGAGTGTGAGCTGAGAAATGCTATCCTTGACTTCCTTTTTCTTTAACTTTATGCACCTTTCCTTGAACACAAATAGCTGTGCAAAGGAGTAATAAACGAAATGGGCTTTCCCGCACAGGAGAAACAATGGATTTAGAATCCATTTTCTGGCTGCATAAGTGCCATTTGTGAATAACTTGTATGTGAAATAAATGTAGTCGGCGTGTTTAACTGGGGAGTTGTAGGGAAACCAATCACCAGCAGCATTAAGTTCTGTTGTTGTACTATAAAGTGGAAACAAACACATCATCTTAAATTAATAACCCAAACACCATTATAAAATGCCTATTGGCGCGAATTAGACGTAGATTGAAGGTCTAACGTTTGAGTGTCCTAAGTGGATATGGAGAGAAATAAAAGAAGCATTTGTTCAGAGCCACCCTCAGCTCCTCTCACTTCTCTCTCATTTTCAATCTAAAAAAAAGAAGAAAAGTGAATGTATATCATGACCTCATTGATCAGTTGGACATAATTCTCTACAATTCTGCCCTCATAGAAAATTCCTTTAGTCAAATAGTGGGGTGAATTTGAATTGCTGCTTTCTTTTTAGAATGGCCCAACACTGAAAATGACACAACATTGGGTAGAATGCCAAATGAATAAATTAACAAATAGTACATAGTCCGGATGTCACTGCCTCCCTGGCATCATCTAATAGGAAACTGGTTCCCTTCACCTTCTTCCAGAAAAAAAAAAAGCCAATCCACAACAAATATTGGGATTTTTTTTATTGGAATGAAAATGTTTAGAGACATGAGAGTGGGTAACATTACATGGCACTCAAGATGAATTTCAAAGGAATCCAGTAGACATCTTCCTTTTTTGGTGGTTAGGATGTCAAGAGACCCACCAAGGCTTCCTTCTGGAATTTCGCTCTTGCCCTCTTAGCTAGCTTACCCACTCAAGGCAGTTTCCCTCGTGCCCATGCATTTTCTTCTCTTGAGCTGCCTTATCTCAGCCCTTGTATTATGTGGAATAGGTTTTCTGCTGCCACCTGAGACTCAGGCTCAGAGAGGGACAGATTCTCCATCTGGGACTCATTAAGACTTCTCACCAAAGGTGGTCTCACTCTCTCAACGATTCCTTGCAGCTGCCAAGATAACACTGTCTCCATATCATTATAGAAATAAAAACATAGCCCTTGGTCTGTCATATTTCAGGTTCCTCTTATAAACCAAACCAGTGGACACAGGGTTGTTGCCAACATGAGCAGAGCTTGTACAAATATGAAACTCAGCTTTTACCTAGAACATGACACAAACCCAAAATGTTGCTTCATTTTATTTCATTAACTACTCCATATCCACAGGCTGTATTGACTGGGTTAAACTGGAAGCTAAGAAATATTATTGTTTATATCTTGCTGATTTTTAGTACATCCCTTCAAGGTGACTAAGAGTTGACTGTGGGAAGAAGATTATGAATGAATTTTTGTACTTTCTTTTAAATTAATATCATGTTAAAGTCAGAACTCGAATTAGTTGGTTGCTGTTGGCAGAGAAACTCAGAAAAAAGAACATACACTATGATTTGTGGATGTGTCCAAGTATCTAACGTAGAGCAAGCTTTCAGAACAAAATGAACTACTTTCTTCTCAGGAACAAGTTGTTCCTTAGACAATCAGTAAGTCTGAGCCATTTTGAAATCACTCTAAATAAATTGCATTTGAATTTCCTGAAAATTTTTCTTTAAAGTTTCACCATCTTACCTGTAACTGAGTAACTTACACAGTAGATACAATCAAGCAAAAACTACTCATTAAAGGAACCTAATATTGAACTGGGTTTTTAAAAGCTGAAGAGATGACAGTGTCCCTTTAGAACATACGTAGGTGACAACATGAAGTGGTGGCATTGAACTTTCTCGTCGTTGGGTTCTCCACCAGTATGTTTGTACGTCTATAAGAGTACTTGGATGTTCGACCTGGAATGACAGTTATTTGTGCACATATTTTACCCTTTAAACAGAATGGTAGACCCCTTAAAGGAATGAGCCACGTCTTAGTCGTCCCTATAATTGTTGGAACTGCCTGGAATGCTTAGCATAGTAATTTACAGGAGAGCTATTTCCAACAAATGTATTCATTCAGCATTCATTAGGCATTGTGCTATCTACAAAGACTGACATATAACACAGGGAAGACCCATAGAGCAAACTGTACTGACACAGTAGAAAGAAGTAAACTGTATAATTATAACAACATGAAGATAATGATAACATCAAAGAAAGAAGAGGAATATGATGCTAGGGGTGTCCAGAGGGAAATAGAAATGGGCATGTGATAGAGAGGAACTAGGTTGGGATCATTTTATAGGATTAAAGTTGGAGTTAGGGCAGGGGGGTTAATCAAGACCTCCCTGACAAGGGAATATTTACACACATTGTTGAACTGTGAAGTTCAAATGCAAAAATATCACGCTGTCATGAGCAGAGTGTTCCAGGCAGAGGGAATGGAAGTGCAGAAGCCCAGAGGTGGGAAAGAACTGGAAACGTCTGGGGATAAAGGAGTCTTGTGGATGGAGAGAAGAGTGCCTGGTAGGCCAGAGCCAGAAAAATGTAGGGCCACCCAGGCTAGCATAAGGAGTTGAAATTATGTGAATCATTTTAAAAGGGTTATATATTTTATAAAGATTGCATTGGCCTGACTGGCATGGCTCAGTGGTTGAGTGTTGACCTATGAACCAGGAAGTCACGGTTCGACTCCCAGTCAGGCCACATGCCCGGGTTGTGGACTCGATCCCCAGTGGGGGTTGTGCAGGAGGCAGCTGATCAATGGTTCTCTCTCATCATTGATGTTTTTATCTATCTCCTTCCTTTACTCTTGAAATCAATAAAAATCTATTTTTTAAAATGATTGCATTGGCATGTATATATATGCCTAGAGAGAGAGAGAGAGAGAGAGAGAATGCACTTTTATAAATATTAAAATGAAATATGGCAGTAAAAATATAGAGAATGATATGCATTCAGGGTAGATAACCTGCAAGACTTGATGATAGATTGCATCTGAGGGTGGGAAAAGTGAAAGCCTCTAGAATAAATTTTTTGGCCCAATAGACGGACAACATCGGGAAATGAGCAGATTGTAGACAGGAAACCCAGAGTTCCGTTTTGGATGTTTGAAGTTTTCTATGTGTAATTAGTCATCCAAATGGAGGTGTCAAGTAGACAGTTAGATTCATGAGACTGAAGCTGGGGAGAGAGTTTCAGTCTCATGATTGGCACTTGGGCGTGTTCAGCATGCAGATGATCCAGAAAACGGAGACTGCGTGGCGATCACGTAGAAAGTGAGTGTGGGGAAAGAGGAGAGGAAGGAAGGGAAGAGGAAAGGTGATGACCTAGGTCTCTGAGGACTAAGCCACTCTGTGGTTCAGTGGGGGAAACGGAACCTGTGGGGCTGGAGGGATTGGCCGAGAGAAAGGAGGAAAAGAAACAGCACATGGCGTCAGAGAGGCAAAGAGAAAGTAGGCTTATTTGGTGACGTGGGTAATTCAGGTAAATACTAGGTTATGTTGCTTTCACATATTCCCTCAGGTCTTGATTACATTCAGAGTAACAGCCACGTCAGAGAAGTTTCCCATCCCTACTCGGATGACATTCACTTTTTAAGGGCAATTCAAAAATCAAATAAAGCCATATATCAGGTAAATACTAGGTTATGTTGCTTTCACATATTCCCTCAGGTCTTGATTACATTCAGAGTAACAGCCACATCAGAGAAGTTTCTTATCCCTACTTGGATGACATTCACTTCTTAAGGGCAATTCAAAAATAAAATAAAGCCATATATATATATATATATCTATCTCCAATTGTGTATTTCACCTCCAAAGTAAAAATATCTTCTCATTTGCCATGAGATTTGTTTTATCAACAGATAAGAGCATCCGAGTATGCTATGGCATTGATGAGATGTGTATTGTATCCTAACACTGAACCCTCATTGTGTTATTTTTGCCAGGCGTGTGGGCGACACCTCGACACATTATCATCAATTCTACAGCCGTGGAATTATACTGGAGGCCACCGGAAAGGCCCAACGGCCTCATTTCTCAGTATCAGCTGATTCGTAATGGGACCTCAGTTTTCCTGGGGGGCAGCGAGGACCAGCATTTCACTGATCAAAACCTGGCGCCCAACAGCAGGTAAACTAAGAGAAGACTTTACCAATCAAACAGTTAGAGTTTTATATTTTTCAGGGTTGAAAAGAGTTTATCTCCCACTAAAACAATATTCAGTTAATTAGTTAATCTCATTCATTCGCCATTGAATAGCTGATGAGATCATTGAATCCATTTCAGATGTGAATGATCCAAGAGCTAGCTCATTATGTTAGTCTTCAGGATACACGAAATTTCTTAAAAATCTTCTAGATGACTTGAAAGCATGAGAATTTTTAAGTAGATAAAAAACACAAAGTATTAAACTTTAAAAAATATCATATCTTCAAATTATGCATCCCTAAACTAGCACTAAAAGAAATTTAAAGAGTTTTGTTTTATGTCAACTACCTTTTCTTCTGATACAATGTTTTCTCTGCTTGCTACACTCTCTATAGACCTGGGTGGTTTTAGGGGGAAAATCCACTATTTGCAATTCATTTCTCAGCAGAGACAAGATATATTTTAGATCAACAGATGTTCTATTGCAGAGAATAAAGATCAATTTAGTTTTATTGTAGAGAATGGCAGATCAATTTAGAAACATCTTCCTCTAAACATATTTCCCTGAACTCTAACCCATTTAAAAATGGGGAAGATTAATTGGAATCCTCCACAGTGTACTAGCACACTCCAAGGTGCTCCTGAAATCTTGAAGAAAAGCCATGGATTTCTAGAGGGTTAAAAATAAAGTGGCCCAGTGGTTACGTGTCAACCTATGAACCAGGAGGACACAGTTCCATTCCAGGTCAGGGCACATGCCCAGGTTGCAGGCTTGATCTCCAGTGTGGGACGTGCAGGAAGCAGCCAATCGATGATTCTCATCACTGATGTTTCTATTTCTCTCTCCCTCTCCCTTCCTCTCTGAAATCAATAAAAATATATTATTTAAAATAAAGTGGGGAGGGACAGAAATAGTGATTACCTGCAGGCAATCCTGCCCGTGCTAGACAAACTACCTAGTCTGTGGCGCAGTTTCTAAACGGAACAAATTGCAGGTTGCCACAAATTTAGGACTAAGCTGTGGGTAGAAAAACCAGCAACCCTTGTTCAGTCCTCTCGTGCTTTGCCTTACAGCATGTTTTGTTTTCTGATTTAGGTACATTTACAAGTTGGAAGCCACAACTGGAGGCGGCAGTAGTTTTAGTGACGAGTACCTTGTACAAACACCTCTCCTGACACCAGAGGAAATCCATGCTCCATACAATATCACTGTGATTGGGCCTTACTCCGTGTTCGTAGCCTGGACCCCACCAGGTAAATAAATAGTGTGTGTGTGTGTGTGTGTGTGTGTGTGTGTGTGTGTGTGTGAGAGAGAGAGAGAGAGAAACATTTTAGAGGACATTCATTGCAAGTAAGGATTTTATGTATGTGAATTTAGGAAATCATGTTTCCTGAATAATATAAACAAAATAATCCAAGCCATACTTTTGCAGCTATGCATGTATAAGTTACATATGCATGCCTACATATAGCTAGATATAGAGATATATAGATACCCAGATATATGTTATTCTATCAAAGCAGTACTTTATTTCAAGTACCAGGGCCTAAAAATGTCTGCTGCTTCACACGTATATCAATGCACTGATTTCTAGTTTCTCGGAATAGCAGCGCTGGCTTGCGACCTTCGGGACCTTCGGCATATTGCTCCTTGGCATTTTGATAGTTCCATCGTGTTTTCATGCCACAGAGTAAAATGAGGCAGAACAGAGCCCGTCTGGCACCAGATCCACCCTATTGACTGCCGGGTTCTCAGACTCAGACCAGGGTCCTCTACTAACCAGACTCTCAGAGAGCCATGTGACCAGAGAGGTCCCTGGCTCACCACGTCACCTGCGCTTTTAACATTTTCACATGCGTAAGTGGCCATTGGTCATCTGAAGACTTCCCACTTAGTGAGGATTTGGAAACCTCTTTCTTTTAAGACACCCAGGTGGCAGCGGGGTAGGGGAGATGAGAAAATGAGGATTCAGATCCCAGCAATGCCACCTATTAGCTGACCTCAAACAGCCATTTTTTCTCTCTCGGTCTGTCACCCCATCTGTAAAATGGAGAAAATGGCAGTTCCTGCATGTACAGAGTCCTTATAAAGACTGAATGAGGTAATATATATAATTGGCATTATCTGGTTTGAAATATTCTAGTTAGTGACAGTGATTTTCAAATAATTATTTTTGCCTTTAGTTACTCACTTTTTAAAAAATGTATTTGCTCCAACATTTTCTAGGTCCCAAGGCCCCCATCATGACTGTAAAACAGCAGGATGGGGGTTAGTCCATTTTTAAGAATTCTTTCATATTTCCCTGTATTTTGCCATTTTTTTGTTTGAGTTCAACATCCTACATCTGCGTTTAATGAAAAATGTTTCCATTTAGAAAGGGATCATTGTGACATATAATACATCTTTTGCTTCTTTAATAGAATCTTAACTCTTGTCTACCACAAGCTCTGCAGAAATTGCTCATTCCAACCCAGCCCTGGAGCTATTGCAGAAAAGGTTTACACACTAACTCTGCCCGTGTAACCAATGGTTAATAAATCTATAATATCCAGACCTGTCAATCTTTTAGTTTCAGATGCACAAAATCCATTACAGAAACCCTGTAATATATGGAAAGATTAAAATCTTAAATTACACTCTTTTCCCAGTGCCTAGAAGGATTTCGAACTCAGTAAACAGGCAGGTGATTTTGACTCGTGTATAATCTGCGGTTGATTTTATTGGGAAGTACCTCATGCTGTGTTTTGATTGGGATAATAAAAATATTTTTCTGTTCCTGGATTGTCACAAATATATATTTTAAACAGGAAGAAAACAACCCTGTAATGACTGGGAACTGTTTATTTGCTCACAATCAGGAGCTCTCTGGGTAGAGATCAGAGCCCCCTGCCATTACAAGATACTACATCAGAGGCAGAGCTGAGAGATGGGCACAGCCATCCCTACCTGGAGTTACTCAGCCTGAATGAGCATAAGAATCACCTGGAAATACTGAGTACGAATCTCCTGGAGAGCCCAATTGGCGTGGCTCAGTGGTTGAGCATCGACCTATGAGTCAAGAGGTCACGGTTCGATTCCCGGTCAAGGGCACATGCCCCGGTCGTGGGCTCAATCTCCAGTAGGGAGTGTGTAGGAGGCAGCCAGTCAATGATTCTCTCTCATCGTTGATGTTTCTATCTCTCTCTCCCCCTCTCCCTTCTTCACTGAAATCAATAAAAGTATTTTTTTAAATATATTTTATTGATTTTTTACAGAGAGGAAGGGAGAGGGATAGAGAGTTAGAAACATTGATGAGAGAGAAACATCGATCAGCTGCCTCCTGCACACCCCCAACTGGGGATGTGCCCACAACCAAGGTACATGCCCTTGACCGGAATCGAACCTGGGACCCTTGAGTCCACAGGCCAGCGCTCTATCCACTGAGCCAAACTGATCAAGGCACAATAAAAATATTTTTTAAAAGAAGTTCTTAGATGGAATCGAGGAAGCTAAACCTTTCTTAAAGGTCCCACAAGATTAGGGACTATGAATCACCCACACCCAGAAAAACTAATTCTCCGAAAACATAAATCAAACCAGTGTCCTTTGAATGCCCAAAGTGAAAATAGTGGGAAAATTAACTGGGTGGGGTTTTTTTTACGTGTATTTTGGTTTTGGGTCTGTATGGACAGAGGGACCTCACACAAGTGAGTTGCTCAGAGAACAAAGTCAAGGTGGTTGGTTGGCTATAGAGAAATGCCTAGGCAATTAAGTGGGTTTTCAGTTTACAAATATCTTGATATTTCTTTCTGTGAAAAAGAGATGAAATGCCTGCTCTGCATTGCTATTCTGTGAAGTCAGCAAGACACCATTGCAAAACATCTAGTAGGCACTGGGTCCATGCTGGCCATTAATTACTATTCAAATCTATAGACGATGTAGACCAGGTTGGTTTATTCCCAAACATGTCTTCCCACCTCTCACCAGCTCTGAACCTTGGGGTCAGGACTCGCACATTGATATGAAAGAGACCAGAGGACCCACGCTACCTTAGTGGGTGAAAATGTATAGAAAATGAGAAAGCAAATTGCTTCATGGTACACAAATGGTTTGCTCAGAATAATGGAGACAGATCTCCCTGCTGTTTGAGAATCTAAACATGCAAAATTATTTAAGCTCTGGATGCAGTGATGAGCCTTTCTCATTTATCAAGGTGATGACTATATTTTGAACTCTGCTAGCCCTAATCATGTTCTAATTAACAATGTCATCGCATGTAGCAGGCACTTTTTCTCCCTAAAGATGGTGAGTTAGTTAGGCTTAACGCATAATGTCAGAATACTTGTGCTTTTCCTTCCACATGTATTGCTGAGTCCATTAAAGAAAAGAATTGGCAACAATTCTTCCACTGAGAAATTTCAATTAGTATTGCTTAGGAATATAAATGTTTTTTATTAATCAAGTTTTGATGAAAGGGTAGCTAGCCACAGTGTGGCCTTTCTGTAGACACTGGACCACTTGGCGTTCTCCGTGGTCAGCAAACTGCGGCTCGCGAGCCACATGTGGCTCTTTGGCCCCTTGAGTGTGGCTCTTCCTAAGCCTTAGGACAGTGATGGCGAACCTATGACACGCGTGTCAGAGGTGACACGAGAACTCATTTTTTTGGTTGATTTTTCTTTGTTAATGGCATTTAAATATATAAAATAAATATCAAAAATATAAATCTTTGTTTTACTATGGTTGCAAAGATCAAAAAATTTCTATATGTGACATGGCACCAGAGTTAAGTTAGGGTTTTTCAAAATGCTGACACGCCGAGCTCAAAAGGTTCACCATCACTGCCTTAGGAGTACCCTAATTAAGTTAATAACAATGTACCTACCTATATAGTTTAAGTTTAAAAAATTTGGCTCTCAAAAGAAATTTCAATCATTGTACTGTTGATATTTGGCTCTGTTGATTAATGAGTTTTGCCAACCACTGTGTTAGATCACCGACTGCAATGTACTAGGTATTAGATCAGATACTGTCCACTTAAAGGGAAAATGGGCATTCAGATTTCTAAGAATCCATGTTGCATTAAATGGGATGATTCAACATTGGCAAGTGTTTCACTTTTCTTATAACCAAGTGACCGTGAGTTTCAGGAGAAATGTAGAACTTATATTAATGATTTTTGGTTTATTTGCATATTTTTATTAGAACTCTTAAGTTCTCTTTTAGCAAATTCCAATTATAGAACACAGTGTTTTCAAATATAGTGACCATGTTATGCATTAGATCCTCAGACCTTATTCATCTTATAATTGAAGGATCGCACCCTTCCATTTGTGTATCTTTTTCTGAAAAATGTTTCTCCATGTCCTTTATCCATTTTTTAAATTGGATTATTTTTATTTGTTTGTTTGCTTTTGTTGTTGCTGTTTTTTGTGTTGTTGTTTTTTTTTGCTATTGAGTTATATGAGTTCCTTGTATACTTGGATATTTAACCCTTTATAGTTTGTTTGCTTTTGTTGCTGTTTTTTTGTGTGTGTGTGTGTTTTTTTTTTGCTATTGAGTTGTATGAGTTCCTTGTATACTTGGATATTTAACCCTTTATCATGTATGTAGCTTATATGTATTGTCTCCTATTTCATAGTCTGCCTTTTCATTTTGTTGGTGGTTTCCTTTACTGTACAGAAGCTTTTTAGTTTGCTGTAGTCCCACTTGTTTACTTTGCTTTTGTTGCCTTTGCTTTGGGTGTTTAACTAAATGTATCTTACTGTATTGAGTTCTAATATGTACTGGGCATTTTTGTACAAGATTAACACATATTTCAGTTAATGCTCAGTGCATCTTGTAGTGGCCTATGGTCTTCCCTACATTACTAATGAGGAAAGTCAGTGTAGATGTGATGAGCTATTTTTCTTGGTTCGTCACATGGGTGTCAGAGCCGAATCACAGTGAGTCTGACTCCAAATTCTGTGGTCACAACCACTGTGCTATATTTTCTCACTATTTTTCAGTGTAAACAGTGCGGGGAGTAAATGATTCTTTCTGCATTCTACTCTGATACAGATCAAAAGCTCACAAACTTTGCTGTAGGTATGGCACATATGAATGAGGGCAAAGTAGCTCAAGGGTAGTTCACCAGCAACCCAGCAGGGTCACTGCGCTTGTAGCTTCATCTTCATGGATGCAGTTCATTTGCCTTTGGATGGATTGATTCATCCATTCATTGTCACTGACATGAGAATCTTTCCTGAGCCACACCCACGGGGAAGGCGTGATTCTGAACACTGTGAGACGTTGTCCCTCCTGCCAGGAACACTGCTATGTAATAGGATAGAGTGCATAAGGTGACAACTATCATTCAAACTATGGATGTGTGTTTCACTTTCACACCCCCAAAAGGACATAGCCACGCTCTTCCTACCTGGACCAAGGAGAATTTAGGCTGATTTCTTAAAAGCAGTATGTTAAGTGCAACTGACGTTTTGAAGCAAATGAGGCTATCAAGCTGAATTAATAGTTTCCCTGTTAGAATTGTTCCTGCTCCAGCTCCTAAAAAATATATATATTTTTTTAAGATTGATTGACTCGTCCCATTGTAAAGTACGCACCTGCTGTGAAATGAAACCACAGAGAGAGAGAAAAGTGGAATAATTTAACTTTTGTATTTGTAAAGGTAATCAGGGTTTTTCTGATTACATCTTAACTTCATAAATGTTAAATAACCTATCAGCATCTAGTTGTTGTAAATTATGAAAGGGGGCCCTGCAAGGAATATTAAGCACCGGGCCCCTTGTTCTTTAGCGAGCGGGGAAATGGGCTGCGGCAGCCTGTCACCGGGCGACGGGTAGCTTTGACACGGAATAACGCAGCTGCCATTTGCACTTAGGGGAAATTGGCTCACTCGGGTTTCCACTGCTCCTCCCGGTCTGACATAAATGCATGAACTCGGGGGCCAACCCGGTCTTGGGGCTTCCCAGCTGACTCTCACAAACATGCCCACTTCATCCCAGTTAGCCATCGGAATACCAGGGGGCCGGGCCGGCTCAGACTCCTTGCAGATGGCACGGGCTTGGCGGGGACACAGGGGGCTGTCATGTCACCGTCCTGGAAGTTGTGACAGTGGAGGGGCCTCCTTCCTGCACGCGTGTCAGTGTTTGACAGGCTCGCAGCATCCAGGGGCATTTTCTGCCTCCGCCCCTCCTCGGTGGACGCGAAGGACATTTGCTTTTGATTAGCCAAGACGTGAGAAGTGTCTTTGCAGGTTGGTGCTTTGGCTAGCCGTGTTTAAACCTAGATCAGGACTGTGCCTCGCCCGGCCAGTGGTGCTCAGTGGGTTTGGCATCGTTAAGTGCACCAGGAGGTCGCTGGTTAGATTCCTTGCCCTGGTTGCAGGCTCGATCCCCAGTAGTGGGTGTGCAGGAAGCTTTACATGTAAAATGTAAAAGAGCCCTAGCCAGTTTGGCTCAGTGGATAGAGCGTTGGCCTGTGGACCGAAGGGTCCCAGGTTCGATTCCGGTCAAGGGCACGTACCTCAGTTGCAGGCTCCTCCCTAACCCAGGCCCTGGTCAGGGCATGTGTAGGAGGCAACCAGTTGATGTGTTTCTCTCACATTGATGTTCCTCTCTGTCTTTCCCTCTCTCTTCCACTCTCTCTAAAATCAATGGAAAAATACCCTCGGGTGAGGATTAAAATGTAAAAGGTGGTTTAACAAGGAGGTTCTGCATTTAAAGTGAAAATTCTCAGTCTCAGTGCAGCACAGTCCAGCACTTTTCCAAAGGGAGCAAGTGGCCAGTCCTTTGCCTGTGATCAGTGTTTCCTTCAGAGACTCCTATTTTTATCTGTTTCACAAATCCCCGCGCAGCTCTGGTTTGTAGCAGCTCTTGTGCCGTTTGTATACTGAGGCTATAGCTGCCAGAAGCAAAACCACATTGCGGTCTTCAGACCCCGTCTCGTGGGTTGAGTCCTGTGCTGTAGATTTCATTGTTTCTATGACAACGTTAAACGTAGGTACTACAAAGGTGAATCATTAAACCCATAAACATGATGATCGTCAGATCAGCGAGAAAACTTCGTGGGAAAACTTACTCTGTTCCTCATTCAAGGCCCATTCCTCCCCTTAAGCCAGCGTGTATGTTGAGTGTGATCCAATAAAGCTTACAGTCATTCAATCAGATGACTGCATTGTGAAGAGGCTCACATGACAAGACCTCCTTTCGTGGGATGTATTGTGAAAAATGACAGTTTTCAAACCCAAATTTCATATGTATTCAAACCCGTAAGTCTCACTGACAGAGTGGACTGTCCTGGCTCCATAATTAATGCACTGGGGATTCTCTAGGTAGGCTCTGATTTGGATACTTTATGGGCTATTATGTCAAAGATCTGTGTCAGACTGGATGCGTACACAGTGCCTACAGAAAAATTATTGTCACAAGCGAAACTGGTGGGGAGATATATATATATATATATCTTAAGAGTAAGCCTAGGACCCCTAACCGGTTTGGCTTAGTGGATAGAGCGTCGGCCTGTGGACTGAAGGGGCACAGGTTCGATTCCGGTCGGGGGCATGTACCTTGGTTGCGGGCACATCCCCAGTCGGGGGCGTGCAGGAGGCAGCTGATCGATGTTTCTCTCTCATCAATGTTTCTAACTCTCTATCCCTCTCCCTTCCTCTCTGTAAAACATCAATAAACTATATTTTTTAAAAAAACGAGAGAAAAAAAAGAGTAAGCCTAGGAAAAGCCTGTGACACCATTTCTAATTGCCTTGTACTTTTTGAGGTGAAATGTGCTTTGTATTTATTTGCCTGTAGAGTATCTCTCTGAAAAGAGCTATTATGCTTCATTTGTTTTTTTAAATGGTGATGCTCATTTCTTACTTTGGAATATGCCTTCTAGTATTTCCCAGTTTACGTTGCATGCCGTTATTAAGTGCTATATTAAGCAATAATATGCCTTTATGTTAAAAAAAAAGTTTAAATATATGTTGTTCTTGAGAGATAGACATTTGTTGACCGTTCTGTGCAGCGTACACATGTGTTTTTTCTCTCTCTCTCTCTCAAGGGATACTGATCCCCCAGATGCCCGTGGAGTACAGTGTCCTACTCAGTGCTGGCAGCGTGCCACCTGTCACCTCCGCTGTGGGTCAGC
Organism: Myotis brandtii; assembly: GCF_000412655.1. Taxonomy (NCBI): domain Eukaryota; kingdom Metazoa; phylum Chordata; class Mammalia; order Chiroptera; family Vespertilionidae; genus Myotis; species Myotis brandtii. Next base: position 2,656,650 of record NW_005370328.1, read on the forward strand.
GTCAGTCCGTCCTGCTGGGAAATTTGGCTCCATTTACACCGTATGAGATAAGGATACAAGCGTGTCAAAATGGTGAATGTCTTTCAGACACTTGTTCTGGGCTATTATAAAAAAAAAATTTATATATTAAAAAAAAGAAGGGATAGATTCTCAATTCAAATACAAAGGCTAACATTTCATTTCTCATTTGTCCTGAGCTATTTACCCAGAAAAATCAGCGCCTGGTGTTGAGTGGAGCATTATGCATTTCTGCACATTAAATCATGAATATTTAAATATAGAATTAAAAGAGTGGTTTTGCAAAGTCTTGTTTTATCAGGCCCTTGAAAGGAAAAACACCTGCACCGCACAGAGGGATCGCTGGTATTTATAAGACAAGTCGGGTATTACAAAAATCGCATGGGCAATGTGGTCACCTTGGTTCTGTTTAAATTTTATTCGGGAGGGGCTGGTGGGAAAGGGGGCATTATTTAGAAGTTGAGTTACACTCAAATGAATCATAGATATTTTAAGGCCCTTCCCTGACCCCTATCTTATGTACATAACCTGTCACCTTGAGTTGTGTGGCTTAGACTAGTGGTCAGTGAAGTCATCTGCCTCTCTCACTCTTAAATGTTCTATATTATATAACACCCAATTGCTAAGAAAAGGAAAAATGTAACTCATATTGGTGTACTTCATCTTAGGTTAAAGAAATGTTGAAGATAAGACTGTGCTACATGTCCCATAGGAACTTCTGGGATTTGTTTGTTTGTTTGTTTTAAATATATTTTATTGATTTCAAAGAGGAAGGGAGAGGGATAGAGAGAGAGAAGCATCAATGGTGAGAGAGACTCATTGATTGGCTGCCTCTTGCACAACCAGGGCATGTGCCGTTGACAGGAATCGAACCCGGAACCCTTCAGTCCCGAGGCCAATGCTCTGTCACTGAGCCAAACCGGTTAGGGCGGAACTTCTGTTTTTTGGTTTTGTTTTCATTTTTGTTTTGTCTTGTTTTTTAATTTACTGCAGTGACTTTGGTTAACACGATTGTATGTTTCAGGTATACAGTTCTATAACACATCATCTGTATATTGCATTGTGTGCTCCCCACCCCAAGTCAGGTCTCCTTCCATCACCAGTTATTCCCCCTTTAGCCTCTTCTACTTCCCCCACCCCCTTTCCCTCTGCTAATCACCAGACTGTTGTCTGTGTCTCTGAGTTTTTCTTTGCTTAATCCCTTCCCCTTTTGCATTCAGCCCCCAGCCCCCTCGCCTCGGGCAGCTGTCAGTCTGTTGTCTGTGCCTGTGAGTCTGTTTCTATTTTGTTTATTTTGTTCGTCAGATGAGTACTAGTTCCCATAAAGTTGGTTAGGACGAGGGGGTCAGTGATTTTGCTCTCCTTTCATTCTGAAAGTGACTCAGTTTGCCCACTTCTCTGTGCAAACCAGACCAAGGCCTTTCGGTTTGAAGGGCATTGCTGTCCCCGATGTGGTCTTCAGCAAATCAACATGGAAATAGCTTTTCATTAATGTTCCCTTGATTTACATGTAAAATCAACGTCTCCTCTCTGGGTCCCTCCATAGGCTATGAAGAACCAATATCCTTCAAGTTCATTGTTTGATTCCTGTGTGTTGAGAGATGGTCATTCTTTTAAAATACTGGCAAAAAATGATTAAGAGCATAGAAGACGCGTAGGTCACAACTTAAGAAATTAAGCATAAGAAAGAAAAATAATTAAACACATTATCGCTTTGTTGCTAGGACTATGATGAACTAGAGCAGCGGTTCTCAACCTGTGGGTCACGACCCTAAAGGGGTCAAACGACCCTTTCACAGGGGTCGCCTAAGACCATCGGAAAACACATATATAATTACATATTGGTTTTGTGATTAAGCACTGTGCTTTAATTACGTTCAATTTGTAACAATGAAAATACATCCTGCATATCAGATATTTACATTACGATTCATAACAGTAGCAAAATGACAGTTATGAAGTAGCAACAGAAATAATTTTATGGTTGGGGGTCACCACAACATGAGGAACTGTATTAAAGGGTTGCGGCATTAGGAAGGTTGAGAACCGCTGAACTAGAGGAACCTCAATTCAGACGAGCATAAGCTTTCTTGCCTCTGCCTCTATAAAGATGTGGTAATTAATTACTGAACCTTCCAAAAATGATTCTGTATTTCAATATTCAAATTCTGTAGAGGTTTACAGTACTCATCTAAAATATGTGTAGAAATGTGTATATGAAAGTTCAGATATAATGATTTCCACGATATCCTTACCCTTCTATGTGCATATGTAAATCTTTTCCCTGCTTGGTAAGTTACTAAAGGTCTTGATTTTTTTTTCCAAGGAAGCTGTGGAGTGAGCAGTGGGACGTTGGTCAGAACATCAGAAGCAGCCCCAAAGGATCTGAGCCCCCCTGTTCTTAGGGCCCTGGGGTCCACTTCCATAGAGGTTACGTGGATGCCGCCCAAAAAGCCAAACGGAGTCATCACCCACTACTCTATTCACAGGTAACATCGATCATCATTGTTGTGTTTAATTAAGAACGCGTGCCATTCCAGGACTGTAGAATCCGAGACGTTTTCTGTGTCCATAAGGGAAGGGGTGGGAATTGATGATTTGTGCAGCACCTACTGGGGACTAAGCTTGGGACTGGGAACGTGGACATGTTATCCGAGGGGAAAAGCCTCAGCCAGCATGTGCCAGCTTGGCCTGAGCCGGGTCTGAAAGAGGAGACCTCAGAGCCTCATGCCCTCCCTCTGATGAAGGGCAGAGCGTCCTCTCAGGGCCCTGACCCGCGAACAGGGCCATCCTAGAGGAGGGACTGGTCTGGAGGGAGAAGTCTAAGGCTCCCCATCACCTGCCACGTGGAGGTTCTCATACCTGAGCAGGGGGAGCGGGGCCTCTCATACCTGAGCAGGGGGGAGTGGGGAGAAATGGATGGATCCAGGGGAGAAGAGAAAGAATGAGAGAGGGAGAGACAGACAGACAGACAGGCACGGGATGGAGTGGGGAAGAAAGTAAAACAATAACAGAGTCAAGAGGCAAAGCGCCTGACTCTGTGTTAATTTGTTCAGGCCGCTATAAAAACACAAACAAATACCATAGCAAGGCAGCTTATGAACAGCAAACATGCGTGGCTCACAGTTCTTGGGGAGTCCAGGATCAAGGCGTGGGCGAACTCAGTATCTTGTGAGTGCCCACTTCTGGTTCCTAGAGGGCAATCATTTCACTGTGTCCTCACCTGTGGGAACAGCTGGGGAGCTCTGGGGGGCCCCTTTATAAGGGCATTAATCCCATTCCTGGGGGGGTTAACCACTCTGATGACCTAGACACCCCAAATGGCTCCACCTTCTAACGCCATCACATTGGGGGTTCCGATTCAGCATATGAACTGGGGCATGGGCACAACCTTTGGGGCCGTAGCACCGTGTAAGACAGGGAAGAGGTGTGCAGGGCAGATACGGCAGACATAGACCATTAGCAGATGAGAACCCCCTTTCAGAAGCAGGGCCTTCACAGCAGGCATCAGACCACAACACGTTTCTTCTCAGATCCTCAGCCCCAGTCAACATCTTTCAGTCTCTCCTTTCAATGGCCTCACCTTCCCTTGTGTAATCCAGCGCCCTGGTCACATCATGAAACGTGGTTCAGGTCCCTCTGCCCCTTCAAGCATTGAAACCCTTCGGTTCAGAGCAATCTTCAGTGACCCGCTGAGGGTTTGTCAGAAAATGATGATGGGGGAAATGTATTCCTGCATTTCCGGTTGTACAGGTGGCATTGCCCAAAATGAGCAAGCCACATTGCTTCTCAGCAGACGTTAATTTGAAGAATCATATTTCTTTTTTCAGTATGTTTTTATTGATTTCAGAGAGGAAGGGAGAGGAAGAGGGAGAGAGAAACATCAAGAATGGGAGAGAATCATGGATCGGCTGCCTCCTGCATGCCCCCCACTGGGGATCCAGCCCACAACCGGGGCCTGTGCCCTGATCGGGAATCGGGAATCGAACCGTGACCTCCTGGTTCCTAGGTTGATGCTCAACCACTGAGCCACGCCGGCCGGGCTGAGGAGTCATAGTTCTGACTCACATGCACACGCACCTGTAAAGGCTTTCATGCTGAGCGCCTTTGTGAGGGCTATAAGCTGGCCGTCCTCTCGGAGTGGTTTGCTTTCATCCCCTTAATGCTAATTGCACGAGAGAACCACGTCCTGTTCCATCCTGAATCGAGGGAAATAAAGTGTCTGCTCTAAACCGGGACGCGGCTCCAATCTGTCGGTTTTGTAAATAAAGCTGGTGATCAGGGCGGCTATTCCGCCGCAACTCCCGAGCAGGAAAACGGGGAACGGGATGCGGAAAGCCCCGCTTCGATGAAAAATACTGTAAATTGAATTTGACAGCGTTTGATGGCATTTGATTATTCTCGTCACAGGCAAACAATGATCTAAAGAGTAATATGCAGCGGAATGTGTTACTGCCTCGCCGGCTCAAAAGCAATAAACCTTCCCGCAATGTGACACAATCACTCCACAATCATAATTGTGGCCCGTGTGATGCCTCTGAGTACAGGGGAAGGGCACTGCCTGACACAGATACATTTTGTTTTTTATTTAAAGTGAAATGGAAATGGCGCACCGGGCCGCCAGATACAATCACTATATTCACCTACATGGGCATGCATCACTCGGCGGTGATCCCGGCCGAAGTCTAAATGTGCTTAGACAACAACAGTATCACATTTTTCTTAGACAGCTGCGGAAAGAATCAGGAATCCGTAAGGACAGAAATAGAATGTAGACAGCGTGTGCTTTCATCCTGGGACTGCGCAGCGCTCCTTATGTAGTTACGGCCACAAGCCTGCAGTATTTCTGGGGAGGTTACAGCTTGCAATTTCTGCTTCATCCTTTGCCGCCTCTGTCTTCTCACCCCACCAAAGGAAACCCATTTAGCTCAACCCAAAGTCGGGGTTTGGCCTATGCAGATATTTTCATTAAATTGTAGGAAACCAATTTGCCAATCCCATTTTTAAAACGCGTGTCACTCTGTTCTCTGCAAACTCCCCCTCTCCCCCAATGATTTCTCCTCAGTAATTCCCTTTTTTAAAAAGTATATTTTTATTGATTTTAAAGAGGAAGGGAGAGGGAGAGAGAGATAGAAACATCAATATGAGAGAGAATCATTGATCCGCTGCCTCCTGCACGCCCCACACTGGGGATCCAGCCTGCAACCTGGGCATGTGCCCTGACCAGGTATAAAACCATGACCTTCTGGCTCATAGGTCGATGCTCAACCACTGAGCCACACTGGCAGGGCAGTAATTCCCTTCTGTTGTTAGTGATATCGTCCTATTAAGTATCTGCCCCAATACAGAGATAGGATGTTTATGACTTTAAAAATCAACAGCAGAACAGTAACCTGGTATGGACAAGACTGTAACTGGGGTTGCTTCTGTTTAGCTTTCCTGTTAATCTGATACAGTAGTTCCCCTTTATTGAAGGGGTATATGTTTCAAGAAACCCCCCCCCCAGTGGATTCCTGAAACCACAGATAGTCACAAACCCTATATATGATAAATTTTCCCCTATACATACATAGTGATGGTAAAGTTTAATTTATAAATTTGGTACAGTAAGACATTAACAGCAATAACTAATCAAGTAGAGCAATTATAACAATATTAGAGGCCCAATACACGAAATTCGTGCAAGAGTAGGCCTTCCTGCCCTACCTGGTTTGGCTCAGTGGATAGAGTGTCAGCCTCTGGACTGAAGGGTCCCAGGTTCGATTCCGGTCAAGGGCATGTACCTTGGTTGCCGGCACATCCCCAGTAGGGGGCATGCAGGAGGCAGCTGATCAATGTTTCTCTCTCATCGATGTTTCTAACTCTCTATCCCTCTCCCTTCCTCTCTGTAAAAAATCAAAAATCAATAAAATATATATTTTAAAAAAATAAAAAAAAGAGTAGGCCTTCCTTCCCCTGGCTGCCAGCACCAGCTTCCCTCTGGCACCCAGGACCCGGGTTTCCCTCGCAGCCCCGCCTTTGTCCGGAAGGTCGCCCAGAAGGATGTCTGGTCTAATTAGCATATTACACTCTTATTATTATAGATACTGTAATAAAACTTAGTCAGTGAGGACTCTCTCAATCTCCCTCTTAAACTATCTTACTGTCCTCACCTTTTTCACTGACAGGAGCACTTTACGGCTTCTCCTGGGCGTATCTGAGTTGGCAGCATCACTCTTGCACTTTGGGGTCACTATTAAGTAAAGTCAGGGCGACTCGAACACAGGCACTGTGGTCCCACGACAGTCCATCTGATAGCCTGGAGGCTAAGTGATTGACAGGCTGGAGGGAGCTCTGTAAAGGCTGTTCCAGTAAGACAGCATCAGTATGACTCCCTGTTCAAGTACACAGTGCTTAGTTTTAAAACTTATTTTTGTTTTTCCTTTTAGTGTTAAGCAAGATTAAATGAACTCTAGTTGGAAAGTGTATTATTGAAGTATCTCCCAAATGCGTTTAAGCACAGCCATTTGGCTACTCAGAGAGATCTTAAAATGTGATTTCTCTCCCCATAGAGAGCTCAAGAGGAAACACGTCCCGTTAAATGAACAGTTGAAGCCCAAATCTTAACTAAACTATGAGTAATTGTGGCCTGTCCAACCTCTTCTGTTCAGAGCTTATCAGACATAAGATATTCTGTTTTTAACACCACAGGTAAAATACTTACCTCACCACAATATGAATTTATTAAGTATTCAGTAGTGACAAGAAATTCTTAACCAGGCTGCATTCTTTCGTTGTATCAGTGAATAAAACTTGAGACTAACGTAATACTCAATCTCTTACATAGTATAGATTTTTTTAAATTCACACTTTCAGGCCATTTTTTTTAAGCATGTCAGTTTTATGACAACCATGGCTACACCTCAGTGTGGGAATTCACAAGAGTTTAATAAAAAATTAATTGAATTGTCCTAGGAAGGTTGAAGCCAGACAAAATGGAAAATGTTATCTCCCCATAGAAGTTCGTATGTTCGATTGCTGTATTACATTCCTAGCAGACACCTTTGAAAATACTCCATGAGCGGAGACCTGGGCCGGGAGCCCTGTGGCCCATTAGAATGGATCCAGTGGCACCCCGGGTACCTGGTATCTGCCTCAAGTACAAAGGCCAGGCCCTGCAAACCTACACAGATTTAACCCATTGGAATTAATCATTAATTATAATTAATCCTTAATTATAAACAGAAGCAGTGTCCGTAATGTCTACATTTTGGGGGGACACCCTGTATTTGCATGTGTAATTTTAAAAAAAATGTCTGGAAGTTAATACAAGAAAATGTGATTATGGGTAATGTTTCACTTTTTAAGATTAACCAAATATATTTATACTAGAGGCCTGGTGCATGAAATTCATGCACGGTTAGAGTCCCTAGGCCTGGCTGGTGATCAGGGCTGATCAGGGCCTTCCTTCCCCTGGCTGCCAGCTACCAGCTGGGGCCTTCCTTCATTCCACGCCACCCCCTGGTGGTCAGTGCACGTCATAGTGAGCGGTCCAACTTCCGGTTGGTCGAACTCCCAAGGGGACAATTTGCATATTAGCCTTTTATTATATAGGAGGATCTTTAAACCATCTTTTGAAAATGGCATTTGATCAGGCCTCTGGTGAACTCTTCCATCTGGTCTCCTTCCGTCATGACACGAGGAAGAGACCGTTGAGTTGATACCAAAATCTCCTACAAAGCCATGTCCTACTCTGTCTGCCCACCTGGCTTTGAAGTGTGCAGCTGTCCCTGACCGCCTGGGTTCCCTTTCAGACGTCCTGCTGGCTCTGACGAGGAGACCCTGGTGTTTGTCTGGTCAGAAGGAGCCTTCGGATTTACCGATGCTGCGGGCACCCTGAGGCCGTTCACGCTCTACGAATACCAGGTCAGAGCCCAGAACTCCGGGGGCTCCGTGGAGAGTCTGTGGACCTCAGCACGGACACTGGAGGCCCCACCCCAAGACCTGCCGGCGCCCTGGGCTCAGGCCACTGGTGCTCACTCGGTTCTGCTGAACTGGACGGAGCCAGGCTCTCCCAATGGCATCATCTCCCGGTACCACGTGGTCTACCAGGAGAGGCCGGAGGACCCCACGTTCAGCATCTCCCCCGTGCGTGCTTTCACAGTAGCGGTGAGTACTGAGAACGATAGTAGATACCTAGGTTATCGGGTTAATATGCTGAGATTCTCTGTTTATATCTCATTTGTCATTATTTTCACTTGGGGGTTAAATATATGGAAATCTTCCACGTGTTAAAAGAAGCAATGTGGTCATGGGAATAATATACTGAACTGAGTATAAGCGATATTGGCAACTAGTTTGCTGACCATGATTAACTCAAGCAAATAAATGAATCTCGCTTTCCCTGATTTCCAAATCCACTAAATGTAAGTATTAAAGTTGTTTCTGTATATCTCGTGGGGATGAGGCTGAGATAAAATTAGATAGAAATTTAATTTTCTGTTTTCTTAAAGATCCAATTGTACCACATATCTATACCTCTATAGGTACATTGATATAGATAGATATAGAGATTATATGAATGGAACAGTATCACCCAGAATAGATAGACGTAGAGTTAGATATCTTTAGACAGATATAGATATGTGATATGATTGGCTCTTTGAGGAAGAAGAAAATTAAACTTCTAGGTACATCTGCCTAGATGTGTAAATGTAGATATGGATATCCCGTGCACTGTAGCTTAGTGGTGATTTTCCTGGGTTGGCCCACCTCTGGACCATAACACAGTTCAGCTCACCAGCTATCTCTTGGCACGCCCTTTATGCCTGGCTTAGCCTGAGCTCCTGTAGGAGATACAGAAACAGGACGGTCTTTGTCAGGAGCTTTCCAAGAGCATGTGTTCAGCCTTTTTTAAAGGCGTCTAAAGAAGGGGATGCTGCCGCTGGATTCCAGGCCCTCCCCGTCCGAGAAGCCTGCTCCTTTTATCCCAGACAAATCCCTCTCCCCCGTAACGCAAGCCCACATCAACAGCATGCCTTTTCTGTACACGGGCAACGGGTCTTTAGGGTCAGGGACAGATTATTGATGATTCAGTCCAGTTTGGCAAATAGTCATTGAGCACTATAGCCAATATGCCAATATTCAATTCTACACTCAACTCTGTGAAGTCTACCATGAGACTGGGCCCTTCCTTGGGCACAGCAGACACTGGGAAGACGATGAATAATCCAGGCGGGGGTACAGATTCTTACTGCTGGGCATTTTGAGTCTTTACGTTTCTTTGCTTCTGAGTTTCTGCTGCTCGTGTTTTGATGATTCCCTTTTAAATCTTTCTCTGAGTGCCTTCCTGGCTCGGCTTGCTATGTCTCTAACTCCTTTACTAGCTAAACATCTTCCCTATCTGCTTCCATTTCTGTGCCCGCCCTAGGAAATTTTTCAAGTCCTTGTCTCATAGACGGTTTTGGCTGAAATTCTCCAAAGAAAGGAACTCTATTTTTGATTGGTGAGACACAGACTCAGTCCTCACAACTGCAGGATTACAATTCAGTCCGCAGACTTGCAAGAGGAATCGCTAATTCCCCTTCCTTAGTTACTTGCTTATTGAGGTCTCATCTCTGCTCGAGGTGCCACCAGTACGTTGCTGGTAGTGCCGTGCCATCACCAGCTTGTCCCAAAGTCCCCCCAGAGCGGTTTACAGACAGGTGGACGTTGCTGGGAGAGCCACATAAGACAGATGCGGTGGATGCATGAGTCCTCCGATGGTGGCAGTGGATGGAGAACTGGCAGTGGGGGTCCTCCACGGGGGTGGAGAGCATATGTGCTGGCAGGAGCAGGAGCAGCAGCAGCAGCAGCCGAGGCAGCAGGAGAGGAGAGATGGAAAGAGTGTGGGTTTGAATGTATCACCAGCTTCTCTCCCAACCTCCCGAAGTTTCATCTCCTTTTGGGCCTAAGTAGGTCCTTCTGAGGGGAAAAGAGAGAACTCTAGATTGTTAGGGTCTCTTTGGACCAATGCCCATCACCACCGAAAACAAGCTTTAGGCAGAAGTCCTCAAACTCCCTTCCCAGTTGCTCGGTGATGAATTGTGCGGTGTCAGGAGAGAGGCTGCACGTAGCCTCGCTTGGCATTCGAGCTTTCCGTGGTGGTGTGTGCAGGGAACACGCCTGGCGAGGCTGGCCACCCTGCTGCCACCGTTCCGATTGGTTTGCTTTTTTCTTCCTGGCTCCCGCCATTATACTGGCAGAAATAACTGGGGATTTAAAGGCAAAGGTGGTTTACCTGTCAGTCCGTGCTCTAAGTGTATCCCTGCCAACCCCCTTCCTCCCCAGGGTTGTAAAACATCAAGTCCAGATCATACATTTGCCCAGTATCCAGAAGGATAGATGGTCCTTCGCCCTGTGCATAGACTCAAGCATGCGGAGCTGAGGGGTAAGCGAGTCAGATGGGTCACTAAGAGTTGGCTTCCAATCTGGGAATAAAATCCAGAAATACAAACTCTAGTCTCTAGATTCTAGTTGCCAGACTCCCTTGCCCAATGTCATGGAGGAGGTATTCAAAATTTCCTCGTGTGGTCGTCTCAAATTCACCATTCAGTAGATGTGTTGTGGGGGAAATGAGATACTTCGTAATTGCCATATTATGGATAGTTTGTGAGTAAATTGATTGGTTTATTTTTAATTTCATTTTTGTTTTGGCTTAGTATAGTGTAAAGTATTATTGCTCTTTACACATGATCTTAAATTAGCTCTTAAAATGTGGTGGTTCTTGGCCTTTTCTCTCCAGATCCACTTATAAGACAGAAAAAAATGTTCTGGGAGATCTATCTATCTAGAAAAACCATCTTTCCAAAATAAAGAAAAAGTGGTAATAAAAACAATTTCCATATATTTCTGTATCAGTTCTATAAGCTTTACACATGATCTTAAATTAGCTCTTAAAATGTGGTGGTTCTTGGCCTTTTCTCCCCAGATCCACTTATAAGGCAGAAAAAATGTTCTTGGAGGTCTATCTAGAAAAACCATCTTTCCAAAATAAAGAAAAAGTGGTAATAAAAACAATTTCCATATATTTCTGTATCAGTTCTATAAGCTGAGATTTTTACATTTTATAATATGAGATAACTGTGTCATCCATTCTCTTATATAAAAGATACAAAATATGGGTGGGTGAATGTCACACAAAACCATGAATATTGGCTGGCACAACCCTTTTTTATTGTAATGATGTATTTGGCTTGACATTAAATTTACTTATTAGATTTATATTATCTTTATCCTTTTTTTCTAATAATACCCTATTGATCACTAATAAATATCGGGGATCCACTTTTAACTCAATATCATTGTGGGCTGCGAAAAATAGATCTATGTAAGTCTTCTTAAACGTCATGGAACTACTCCTTTGAAAGAGGTTTCTTTTTCTCCAGCCACTGAATTCCAACAAGGTCATCAGGCCTCTCTCGCTCACTCATCGATAGTCTCTGGGGCAGGTCCTCCAATCACTGTTAGTGACAGCAGCCAGCCGGATTTCAGTAATCAGGACTCATTGCCGGTGTTTAAAATAACGTCCAGTCTAAATCCAGTCTAAGACCTGACTGGTGTTAATGGTTTACATTTTATAATATGAGATAACTGTGTCATCCATTCTCTTATATAAAAGATACAAAATATGGGTGGGTGAATGTCACACAAAACCATGAATATTGGCTGGCACAACCCTTCTTTATTATAATGATGTATTTGGCTTGACGTTAACTTTTCACTTATTAGATTTATATTATATTTATCCTTTTTCTAATAATACCCTATCGATCACTAATAAATATTGGGGATCCACTTTTAACTCAATATCATTGGGGGCTGCGAAAAACAGATCCATGTAAGTCTTCTTAAACGTCATGGAACTACTCCTTTGAAAGAGGTTTCTTTTTCTCCAGCCACTGAATTTCAACAAGGTCATCAGGCCTCTCTCGCTCACTCATCGATAGTCTCTAGGGCAGGTCCTCCAATCACTGTTAGTGACAGCAACCAGCCAGATTTCAGTAATCAGGACTCATTGCCGGTGTTTAAAATAAAATCCAGTCTAAATCCAGTCTAAGACCTGACTGGTGTTAATGGGTCTACAGTGGAGAAGAAAGGGCGTGTTCATTTTTCTTCCTCCTCTTCTCTTGTTGATGTCCGCAAGATCTTGGCAGAAAAGACAGAATTAGACACAAAAGGAGCAGAGCCTCGTTCATTAATATTGTTCTCACCCATCCGTCATTGCTGCCTGTGGGGCAGGTGTCTCCTGGGATTTTCTCTGTGGGTCATGTAGAAGTCTCCCATGGGAAAGCCCACGCTTCCCAGTCCCTGAAGCAGGCAGTACACTCTCTGGCTAACTCCTCCTCGTACCCCGACCCCTACTGCCCCAGAGATCCGCCCCACAACCTCCTGTACTTCCGGGCACCCCTCTCCAGAGCAGTCAGCCAATATCAGGCTCGGTCACATTGACAAGACTCATTCCTTTCTTGGCATCCACTAGAACTGGGGCCAACTTGTTCAGTTCAATAAGGAAAGCACAGCTTGTCCAACAATAACTTCTCTGCTTGACCTACCACATTGGGTAAGACTCGCCACTTCAGAATTCATTGGATAGAATCAGAGATCAGCTTTTCTGTTAGGCCAGATTCCCAACTCTTGGGATCACATAAGAATCTCAGCCCGGCTGGTGTGGCTCAGTTGTTGAGTATCAACCCATGAACTAGGAGGTCCCTGGTTCTATACCCAGTCGGGGCACATGCCCAGGGGTTGTGGGCTCAATCCCCAGTTGGGGGCATGCAGGAGGCAGCCAGTCAGTAATTCTCTCTCATCATTGATGTTTCTATCTCTAGCCCTTCCTCTCTCTCTAAGGTGTGTGTGTGTGTGTGTGTGTGTGTGTGTATTTAATAGAACCTCAGAAAACCCTTCCTCTCCTAGTGGCTGCATCAAAATTGAGTGTCTTCATCTCAGTGGCAAGCCTCTTGAGTAGAGTAGAATGTCCACCTCACCTTCCATACAAACACCCCCCAACTTCTTACGTTGTTTTCTTGGCTCTCCCTCAGCAGCCTGAGAGAGGAAGTGGGGTATCCCTCCTGCCTCCCCCAGGGGGTGAGGAGGCACCTGGAGAAGCTTCTCTCCTGATTCCCTTCTTTCACTTGTTTTCCATTAACATTGGAAGTACCACGCAGAAGCCTCTGTGCCCCACAGAAAGCGATGATGGATGGAGCAGAACAATGTTAATGAGACAGTGAAGAACCAGGATCTTCTCTTACATGGGTGGTCTTACACAGATCTTCCGCGGAACATGGTCCTCGAGGTGAAAGGCTGGTTCTGTCCGTCTGTCAAGCCCTGCAGAGGTGTGTCTAGCAGCTTCGACAGAGATGTGCATCGCCTAGAATTTCTCTCCGCTGCTCTCATCACTCCCTGGTGCATCCTGTCCCATCACTCCATGGCCCCGTCATCTGTCATCTTCCTGGTTGCTCAGGCCAGGCCATCCTAGAGTCCTCCCCTTCCTTCCTTCCCAGTCCAACCCCTCACTGCGCCTAGTGAGTCTACTTCTATTCTAAAGCAATGGTTCTCAACCTGTGGGTCGCGACCCCTTTGGCGGTCGAACGACCCTTTCACAGGGGTTACCTAAGACCATCCTGCATATCAGATATTTACATTATGATTCATAACAGTAGCAACATGACAGTTATGAAGTAGCAACGAAAATAATTTTATGGTTGGGTCACAACATGAGGAACTGTATTTAAAGGGCCAGAAGGTTGAGAACCACTGTTCTAAAGGATCTGGAACCCTCCTGCTGGCCAGCCACCTTGGAATCTCCTCACATGTCGTTTCCTCCTCCTGCTCCAGTGATCATGACCTTACACTTCAAACGTCTTCCTTCTTAATGGTCTAGCCCAGTGGTCGGCAAACTCATTAGTCAACAGAGCCAAATATCAACAGTACTTCTTCAAAATAGACTCGCCCAGGCCGAAAACCGACTTCGGCGCATGGGCCACGAAGTTTCAATCACACTGTACGTGTGCCCGCACGTGGTATTTTGTGGAAGAGCCACACTCAAGGGGCCAAAAAGCCGCATGTGGCTCGAGAGCCGCAGTTTGACAACCACGGGGCTAGCCTGAACTAAGATGCTACTAGCACTTACCTCCCAAGGCTGTTTCGAGGGCTAAGTAAGTGAATACGTATGCAAAGGACTAGAAACTCAGCAGCAATATAAACAGGCAGTGCAGTTTAAGGAGTTTTACTATTTGGATTAACAGAGGCTGGAAGAAATGAGCAAATGTAGAAACACCTTAGTTTGTGCAAGGCAACTGCATCTACTCATTGGGTCAGCGATGAAACGCCTTGAGTTTTATATATTTTAAGCTTTCCTCACCTCGCGCCAAAATCCTGATGCTTGCTCATGTAAATGCTTTCGGATACCAGACTGTTAATTTCCAGGTAATTTCTCAAGTCCTGGATTGGGTTCTATTCCTTAATGGCCTGGGGCAAGACTGTGCTTTGCGTCTCCCTGGTGTTTAGTGCTGCCCATCCCCCCCTGCTATCTGATGCCTGCCCCTCTGGGAACCTGCCCAGGCCCTTTCCACTCACACTAGCTGTGTTCCCCGGCCAGGGCACTCACAAGACCGTGCCCACTGCCCCAGGTCTGGGATCATATCAGCACAACTTGCGGTCCCTCTCTCTCTCTCTCTCTCTCTCTCTCTCGAGGTCTGGGATCATATCAGCACAACTTGCGGTCTCTCTCTCTCTCTCTCTTCCCATATTGAACAGATTCTGCCAAGTTGGCACCTCCCTATTTCACCTCTTGGTGGGGCAGCTGCCCTCTAACTCAGGTATGCTGTTATTTTCTGGCCTTGGACTGGGTTATAAGGAAACCCTTGAAGAACGCCCCCAAGTCCCCCCAGTCTTATTAAAACCATACATGAAAGTCGAACGAACTAATGCGCACACTAACGGGCCCAGGCCAAGAGTTCAGAATAGACGCCATTTAGCAGCGACAGCAAGCTGCAAACGGCAGCGAAGAGCGGGAGTTAATTGAACTACGGTGCCCTTGTCGCAGGTGCAAAGGAGCCCCTACCTG
Source organism: Myotis brandtii (assembly GCF_000412655.1). Lineage (NCBI taxonomy): Eukaryota > Metazoa > Chordata > Mammalia > Chiroptera > Vespertilionidae > Myotis > Myotis brandtii. The sequence goes on from NW_005370328.1 coordinate 2,671,753, forward strand.
AGACGAGGTGGCTGCCCCCAGAGTGCCCTGTTGCAGCCAGGAGATCACCTCCTGGGCTCCGCAAGGGCTTCTGGGTGAGGGAGAACCAGACACAGATGACCAATTCCTTTATGGTTCACGGCCGATCAAAGTGAAATTCAGCATCTGTTCGGGACAAGTGACCACTGTAACGGCTGTAATATAACCTGCTAAATAGAGAGGGAATTGCATTAGAGCAAGAGGTGAGCCGTGATTATCGGCAGGTGAGTGCTTTATTGAAGTTGAAAGACCATTAACATTGATAGAGTAATTATTTCAACTTGAAAGTAATTACCTTGATGGGTGATAACTTCTCCAGTGTTCCCGGGTTTGATTGGGCCAAACAATCGCAAGCTCCTGAAGCCTAGAAAAATATTACAACAATACCGTGGTTCTCAAATTACGGAGACCGCTGCTGGAATATTTTAATTACGCCGAACAGCGAGAAGATGTTGCCTTAACACCAGCTAGTGACCTCTCATGTAGAGAGAGACATTGGCTTTTTAATCCAAATGCAGTGACCCACACCCAACACCTGCAAATGTATATGAGACGGGTTTGCAAAATGAATTTTTTTATCTCAATGTGATTTTTAAGGGGAAACACCTTGTTTGTGCTGTATCTGGACGTTGCTAAGCTCAAACTGTAGGCATTGTCGGTTATATCTCTGGACTGGGAGTCCCGGAATAGCAACTATCTTTTTTTAAAATCTTTATTGTTGAAAGTATTACATGGGTCCTCCTTCCCCCCCCCCCCATTAAACTCTTCCAGCCCGCTCCCATCCCCCCCTCACCACCCCATTGTCTGTGTCCACCGGTTATGCATATGTGCATACAAGTTCGTTGGTTGATCTCTTCCCACCCTCATCGACCCAACCCCACCTCCCACCTTCCCTCTGAGATTTCAAAGTTTGTTCTATGCTTCTATGTCTCTGGATCGATTTTGTTCATCAGTTAATTTTGTCCTTTAGATTCCATGTCTGAGTGAGATCACGTGATACTTGTCTTTCTCTGACTGGCTTATTTCGCTTAGCATAATACTCTCTAAGTCCCTGCATGCTCTCTCAAAGGGTAAGAGAGCCTTTTTTTTTTTACTGCTGCATAGTATTCCATGGAGTAAATGGACCACAGCTTTTTTATCCACTCATCTACTGATGGGCACTGGGCTGTTTCCATAGATTTCTTTTCAAACATCCTTCTGATGGAAGTGGGGTGAGCACACCACTGGTGAGTCCAGGACAGAATGCCCGCTCCCATCCCCCCCCTCACCACCCCATTGTCTGTGTCCACGGGTTATGCATATGTGCATACAAGTTCGTTGGTTGATCTCTTCCCACCCACCCTCCCCTGTCTTCCCTACGAGGTTCCACAGTCTGTTCCTGCTTCTGTGTCTTTGTGTCTATTTTTGTTCATCAATTTATTTGGTTCCTTAAACTCCATATACTAGTATGAGTAAGATCATGTGGCGACTCTCTTCTGTCTTTGTCACAGCAGAGGGTTTCAATTTGTAAAAATTAAATATTTCGGGGGGTAAGAGATCAACCGAAGGTCTTGTATGCATGCATATAAGCATAACCAATGGACACAAGACACTGGGGGGTATGGGAGGCCAGGGGAAGGTCAGGGGGAGAAAAAAAAAGGAGACACATGTAATACTCTTTGTAATACTTTAAGCAATAAAACAAAATTTAAAAAAATAAAAAAGGAGAGGGAACTGGTTAAATAAATTACGGTGCACCAACAGAATGCAAAGCCACAAAAAGGAAACGGAGAAAAAAAACTAAATATTTCAGTAACGACATTGAAAAACATTGAAGATTCCAGATGCCGTGTACTGTGGATCCCAAATCTCAGATTTTATTCAGCCATGCAGTCCGCTCGTGGAAATAGCTTTCTTGCTTCATGTTACACAGCTTCCCCTGCAAGCGCACCATGGTCATGTGTCTCCTGTGTGTCCACACTGGACAGCAGCAAACAGGATCGAAGTTGAAAACCGGGGCCACTGCTTCCCTGGCAGCCACGCAGATGTGAAAATTGCGCGTCGTTTGCTATTGAGGACCTAGACGCGTAAAAGCTGATGTGGCGATGGAGACCGAGAAATACTGTGGGACCCGTCCATTAATCAAGGCCACATAACTCTCTTTTGAGAATCCATCGTGCCCAGAAGCTACAAGAGATGAAAAGAAGGAAGAAGAAAATTAAGGACGCCTCTCTGGGCCTGGTGGCGTCCTTAGAGCAAATGAGGAGAGAGACAAATGACAATATAATAAGCAGTTACTTAGTCATGCATAGGCATCGATTGTACTCATTAATACTTAAAGGAACCTAAGAGGACTTTAACTCATGGCCCCGATTCCAAGCCCAGCTGTCCCCACCTCCCCACCCCGCCGAACCACAAACCAGGGATGGAGCGAGCACGGTTCATGATTCTCAGTCCTGCTGTCAGCGAAGATGAATGTGACCTCACCCTGCAGCTCCTGGGTGGTTCCTAAGACCTTTCTGTCCTCCTGGCAGCGTTTGAGCTGATGATCGGTCAGGGCATGACTAGCTTTGTGGCCGGACCTCCCACGAGATGTGTTGTTGTTGTTTTCCTAATCAGACTCGCACTCCCTGAAGGACAGAAGGAGTTCCCGCCTGCGGTCCCAGAGCCCGGAAGGAACGTTTTAGCAAACGGGTCATGGGTTTCCTCCATTCCCCCATCTCTGAACTCTTCTCCATGGGTCATGCCATAGCGCCTCTCCTTCAGGAGGAAGGGGAGGGGAGGAATCCGGGCCAAGCCCAGGTGGATTTGCTCACTGAGAAGCAAAATGGCTGGTTCGAATTTGGTAGAACAGTCAAGATGTGAGATGAAACCATTGGGAAAGTGATAAGACGTTATGATTTGAAGTGCCCCCCATCTCTGAACTCTTCTCCATGGGTCATGCTATAGCGCCTCGCCTTCAGGAGGAAGGGAGGGGAGGAATCCAGGCCAAGCCCAGGCGGATTTGCTCACTGAGAAGCAAAATGGCTGGTTCGCATTTGGTAGAACAGTCAAGACGTGAGATGATACCATTGGGAAAGTGATAAGACGTTATGATTTGAAGTGTACATCCTCCCATTAAAAGCCAGCCAAGGAGTTAAGGAATTCCACCAATCGAACATCACATCGGGGTTCTTAGCCCAGGAGGCTCTCAGGGTCATACGTGGTTGGGCTAAAGCTTGTATTAAGGATCCCTGCAGGTATTCTGAATTTAAAATAAGCGTAATAACTCATTCTTAAACATTTTACTAGTAGATGCTACTTGGATTACAAAATATCCACATTACAAAATCAGAGAGTTTTAATCCATTCCGAAAAAGTTTCATTGTCTACCTCTGAAAGATAGTGGCCATGTCTAGCTAGTAAAATCACAGGGTATTTCCAACGGAGGTAAATGCTACTTTTTGACAAGACACAAGTAATGAATTTCATCGCACAAGTTCCCATTGGGTGATCATGATCCCGAGTTTTATTTTTGCCCCAGCAATTACTAATGTCATGGCTGGATACCCGGGCCCATTAGCGGCTGCTTCCGTGTTGTGTGTGTGTGTGTGTTTAGGATGGTTATTGATCTCTTGCTGAGCTGAGATTCGGGTTTCCTGCCAGATCGCTTGATTAATGGGTTGGTTTCTATAAGTGGACTGAATGGGGATAGGAAGCACGGGCAGCCTGCTCTGCCAACCCCAAACCCGTCAAGACTCATCGCTCGTTATGAAACAGTTATCAAGGATACATGAAAAATTAATTGGGCTCAGTTTGATTCTGAAAAGAATCGGCTTTCTACTTGGCGGGTCCCCCCCCCTCCCCATTCATTCCAGATGTTGTGCGCCATCCCCCGGAGGAACTGCAGAGGGAGATGTATTAATACATTGTATTGATTAGATCAAGACCCCTGACAGTTATTTGTAGAGAGACCATCTGGCCGCTGTTCCAATTCCTTCACCAAAAACAGGACGCGACACGTTATTAATCTCCACTCTCTAAGTATAGGCAGTTGCCTTTTCTGCTAAACTGCATTTTCCCATTCCGTGGGAGACGGAGGCAGACCTGAAGGGTGCAGAAATTAAGGTTATTACACAAATGGAGCCATATGGTCCAAATATTTCAGCAAGAAAATTGCCAGGCAATAAAAATTGCTCCTGCCTTCCTAATGGTGTAAATTACACTTTAACCATGGCTCTAATGATGTCCTTCTGCCGCGCTTAACTACTGTTACATGAAGGACATTGTTTTAAAAATATAAAAAAAAAACACAAGTCAATGCCAGCAGCGTGTTTTACAATCTGTTAGTGTGTCATTAAGAACCCTGTCAGAATTACATAAACATCATGGCAGGCAACCGGCATACAAAGGAACGCGAACGAACTAGAAACCGCCTTGAAAACTCTTCTTTCTTAGCTCTGTTGTGTCAAGAACACAGTCCCCTCTCCTCTGCCGGATTCTCAGGGAGAAGCTCTGTCCGGGTCTCGATCCTAATTCTCTTGTCCTAGGAGTGGGCCCAGGTGCACATCTTGTCCCAGGTGGGGGACAGCTAACCAGTTCTAGGCCAGATGATAGAAGTTGACCTTTTTAAGTGTTTCTATTCTTGGGGAGAAGGGATGCCATACTCCATGGTCTCCCTTAAGAATGACTAGTAAGTATTAAGATGCTAGCTACCACTCTATTGCTGAAGAAACCAATCCTGCTATTTGGGGACCGATATTAAAAGGAGGGTTACTCCAAACAATCTTCAACTTTTGAGCATAACAGTAAAGATGGTTGCTTTTTGAGGAAGTCGGTAATCTTTCACGTTCTTGCACCTATTAGACCAAAACATCTTGATATTTTTTTTCAAAAAATATCTGTACAGGTTATCAGACCATGATGTTTACTCTCTAAAACTGTATGATCCCGCCCACCTTCTGGCCTTCCAAGGTGTTCCAGAGGTGGCGCTGCCTGGGGCCCCCTCTCCAGCATCCAGAAATGGCGCGCTGACACCTTGTGATGCCCCAGAGCCACTTAGAGAACTTGGGGGGATGTGCCATCCGCCCCCCTCCTGACATCGCCTATGACTTCCCTCTACACCAGACCTCTGTGGTCATCTTCTCTTACCTAACCCTGTGTAATATTCGGTTTACAAGAAACTGTATACCTAAAACCAGCTTTCTTAATAGTGTGGTGGCCCTGCCGGCATGGCTCCGTGCTTGAGAGTCAACCTATGAACCAGGAGATCACAGTTCAATACCCGGTCCTGGCACATGCCTGGGTTGTGGGCTCGATCCCCAGTGTGGGGCATGCAGGAGGCAGCCAATCCATGATTCTCTCTCATCATTGATGTTTCTATCTCTCTCTTCCTTTCCCTTTCTTTCTGAAATATATATATATTTTTTTAAATAGTGTGATATACATTAAACCATGACTGATGTTCTTCCTTCATGACCTGCCATGTTCTAGAAATACAATAATTAGCACATTTAGATTGAGAAGAGGTGGGACCACAGGAAACCCCATCTGCGTGTCCTTTCTGCCCAGAAGTACCTGGTCCTCATACCTCACGCCTCGGCATCTTTTCCTTAACGGAGCGATAATTATTTATTAGTGGGATGTGTGCTTCTTCTACCCAGAAATTAAAGTTGTTAGGGGCACCGTGCATCCAGGTCCCCGCGGCCGGATGGTCACATCTGTTAGAAATAAATCACTTTAAAAGAATTATATGAGTCTCACAGACGGTCAAGCCATGGAAGGAGAGGAGGGAGGGGCGCATACGGCGAGGAAGCGCGGTTTCAGATCCTGTGAAAGAGAGTGTGGTCAGTGTGTTGTCAGCACTTCCCAGTGACATTCAGACATCAGCTCAGTGTTTCCCCTCTTTGAACCCCAGGTGGCCAATTAGCAATGTCGGCTATTTATTCAGTACAAAATAGGCAGGATAAATTGAATGGTTAGATTAGCTAATAAGAATTTTTAGCAGGGAGCAGAATAAAAAATGCTGCATGTAGAGAGACCAAGAAAAAAAAAAAAGATCTTTGGGGAATCCTAGAAACAGTCTGGAGAATCTTCCTCTTAGATGTATCTGCAGTTTCAACCGGAAGCAAGGACGTTATTTCATTGGGAAGATTTAGGGAGATGTTCTTTGACAGGGTTTCTTCCTAAAACATCTTCTCTCTAATTCTCTCATTTGTGTTTCCCTAGAGTTTCTTTCCTTCCTAAGGTGGAAAGACAGTTTAAGTAACTTTCGGCAATTGGTAGTTCCATTAGGATGTGTCTATGCCTCTGATTATAAGAAACAATGTCATTTGTAGCCTCTCTCGTCATCAAGGCACAACCCAGCAAAGGGGAAGGCTGTGAACTTACCTGAATCTTGTAAGTGCTCATTTTTCAAATGTGAGTGAACTGAAGAAAAGATTATATAATGGCCTGTCTATACAATTAAAATTCCGTGAAAATATGTGTAGTACACAGATTAACTTGAGCATTTATTTGCATTTTGTGGCCAAAGATTATATGCTTCTATCAATGTGACATTTGTTCTGATAAGTCATGGTTTTTTTCTGTCGTTGCAATATGTCCCTCATAAGAACAGCTAGAAGACAGCGAGGGTTTGAGGGTTTTTTAATTGATGTAGTGTTGACTCATTTGCGTGACTGGAGGATCTGTAGACGCTGTTGGAAGCTTTCAGAAATAACAGATTCTGAACTCTCACCTTGAAAGGTCCAAAAAGATAGTGTTGATTCTCTTGGTTTTCTAATTATCAATAACTAGTAAATCTCGTTATTAAGGGTCTGCCTCTGGTAGCATCTAAAAGAAATGACTCAACTGGGTACACCTTTGAACACCAAAGATATCCTTTTTAAAATCAATGTTTGTTTCAGTAGTGACCATTTCTGAAGGAAATGGCTTCAGTCACAGTGGGTGTGGTCTCCTGAGAATTTTCACTTTTGAGCCCTTAAGCTAAGGGCTCCATTCAGAAAGGTCTGACCCCAGCCTTTCCATGAGGAGAGCGCCCTCTGCTGGATCTGTGTATATACCACATGTCTTCTGAGTCCCAGAAGCCCTCTGGGCACTGACCCAGCCAGTGAGCAGTGAAGATGCAACCTCAGCCGAAGTTTCTGGAAAATCCTTGCCTCTTCCCGGGCTGGGCTGATTGCAAGTGTGGAGGCGGCCATCGCTCACTGCAGTTTTCTTTTTACTGCTGGATTATTGCACCCTGCTGGGGGATACATCTGAGCATGTCAGTGTCCTGCTTTGAAAATGCCCAGATGGTGGCTACGTGCTCGGGTTGGAATGGGGCTGCCCTCATCTTTCATGCTCCAGAGTCTGCCTAGTTATCAGAGAGACACGAGACAAGGAAAATCCTCCCATTTTTCAGCCCCTCTTCATCTGTTTCTAGTCACCCACAGTGAATGATGCACTTGCACGATTGTTAAGAAGACAGTCACCATGATAACTGAGCATCACTCCCCAGACTGGGGAGGCCCTGCTCCGCAGCTCCCTCCCGCCCCCCTCCCGGCACAGGATCTTCTCGCAGTAACTGATCACTTGCAATCTGGGAAGTAACAGGGGACAACAGGCCGTGTAAATGTTTTACACCTTGCCAGCACCACTTCGATTTGCATTGGTCTTCTTCATTCTAAGATTGTAAGGTTAATAGAGAATTGAAATCAAATCATTCAACCTGAGAAATAGCAAAAAGAACTACTAAACACATGTAGCAGTGTGACTGATTAAAATAGCCCATGTGCATAACGGGTTTCGTATGGTTTTGTGACATGCACATCTTATAGGGCTTTTGTCTCCAACTATGTTCTTCATTGTCACCCAGGCAATGACCATTGGTATCATTTTTATCAATAATAACCAACACCTCTCACTGGGAAATTAGTAAGGGGATGAAATTTATTTTTCACAAATTATCTTTAAGCATTGACTTCCCACCAAGTATTACTGGACTTCGTCCATCACAAGGCAATGACCCCAGTGAGTTACTTGTTTTTATTTTGGAACTTTATTCATAACAAAACAGTGATGGGATTTTTTAATTTATTTTTCAGAGCTTTGCTCTGTTTTCCTTCTTAATAATTGCTTTGCTGAAGGAAGAATGTGAATATAGGCTGGTTGTCTCCAAACATTTTAGAATGTGCACCCCTATAAGTAAGAACTTCTGGAGCATACCACCCCACGGTATGCATATTTATAAATTATAAAATATATACTGGTGAAAAAATTATTTACACTAAAAGAAGAGGAATTTAACAAGGAGTAGCTATGGATAAATCATAAATAGAATATTTGATCAATCATGAGCTACTGTTATTAACTAGTATCTCAAGGCATAGTACAATCTTTAATAAAAGTTTCATCATCAATAATATTAGGTGCTAGTCTATTCTCCAAATGATCCCCTTGATAATTTCAATTTTTTTTGGTCAACTTCTGGTCGAATATGACTGGACTGTTAGTGCTTATACCTCATACTATGGCTGACAAAGAGCTTGGATCACAAGAAGTGTGAACCTGGCCGTTTCCTTGTTCTTCATTTATAAATGTACTTAGAGGCCTGATGCACGAAATTCGTGCAAGAGTAGGCCTTCCTTCCCCCGGCTGCCAGCACCAGCTTCCCTCCTGCCACCAGCAGGCACCCAGGACCCGGGCTTCCCTCACAACCCCAGCTTTGTCCGGAAGGTCGTCTGGTCTAATTAGCATATTATGCTTTTATTATTATAGAGGGTTAGAACTAGATTTGAATCATGGTTTTTAATTCCGGAATGTGGAAAGTCACCCATGTTTCCAAAGATAGCTTAGCTCAAACTATTAATCCACTTTGCATGGAACCATAAACTGTAATAATATAACACTATCTGTTAAAGGCAAATAGAGGAGGTAAATATTTCCATCTCCTCCAGTTGTAAAACTCCCATTCTTCCCATTCTAGGGACTAATCCAGACTTCATTCATTCATTCATTCATTCACTCATCCAATTTATATGCACCTAATATATGCCAACTGGGTATACAGCAGTGGATAATCCAGATGAAAAATCCTTCCTTCTTTTATTCTAGTGAGGGAAAGACTGTGTGTGTGTGTGTGTGTGTGTGTGTGTGTGTGTGTGTGTGTGTTTATGGGGTACAATGGAGAAAAATAAATCACAGAGGAGGTATCAGGGGTGCTGTGACAGCCAGTCAGGGAGTGTTATGTTGGCCAGACCTGGGAGGGGGCAGGGTGTGGCCTGTTGTGACAGGAAGTGTGTTGTCTGTTGGGACAGAAAGGGTGTGGCCTGTTGAGACGTGGAAGGTGTGGCCTGTTAGGACAGGGAGGGTGTGACCTGTTGGTTCAGGGAGGGTGTGGCTGTTGGTTCAGGAAGGTTGTGGCTGTTGGGACAGGGAGGGTGTGGCCTATTGGGACAGGGAAGGTGGGGCCTGTTGGGACAGGGAGGGTGTGGCTGTTGGTTCAGGGAGGGTGTGGCCTGTTGGTTCAGGAAGGTTGTGGCTGTTGGGACAGGGAGGGTGTAGCCTATTGGGACAGGGAGGGTGGGGCCTGTTGGGAAAGGGAGGGTGTTGTTTGTTGGGACAGAAAGGGTGTGGCCTGTTGAGACATGGAAGGTGTAGCCTGTTGGGACAGGGAGGGTGAGGCCTATTGGTTCAGGGAGGGTGTGGCCTATTGGGACAGGGAGGGTGTGGCTGTTGGGACAGGGAGGGGTGTGGCTGTTGGTTCAGGGAGGGTGTGGCTGTTGGGACTGTAAGGATGTGGCCTGTTGGGGCAGGGAGGGTGTGGCTGTTGGGACTGGAAGGGTGGTATTTAATGTAGGGAGGTCAGGGAAGGTCTCACAAGAAGGTGACACTGGAGCAGAAATTTGAAGGAGAGACATTTGACAGAAAACAGTTCAGGAATGGAGACGTATAATCTGATTCTGGGCTTCACGAGTCTTCCAGGCCCCATCAACATGTATGCTGACCTTCAGCTTCGCATTCTGAAGGTCATGGCCAGCCACCAGCACCCCTTTGACAGAGAAATGCTCTGTTGCTGGGCCATGTCAGACTCAGCCATCAGATGAGTGTGTAGCATAGACATTCTCCCAGCTTTTAAGTCTGTTCTTTGGGTCTATAACCTTCACATACTAGTAAATAAACCCTCCTTGAATGCGAGTCCATTCCCTGGCTATCTAACGTCATTCATTTCTTCCCATATAATCTTCCAAAATGTCCCCATGTTCTAGGTAAAACAGAATGGGACTCATTCATTACAAAATAGAGACACATTTTCTGGTTACTATATCCAACTCCAAGCCCCAGGAGCTCTTGATAATGCCCCCAGTCTTTCTCTAGTTTTGTCATAATTCAGTTTTGGCAGTCTGCAACCCCAAACTTAAAACACATCATATAGCCAAACCGGTTTGGCTCAGTGGATAGAGCGTCGGCCTGCCGACTGAAGAGTCCCAGGTTCGATTCCGGTCAAGGGCATGTACCTTGGTTGCGGGCACATCCCCAGTGGGGGGCGTGCAGGAGGCAGCTGATCAATCTCTCTCATCGATGTTTCTAGCTCTCTATCCCTCTCCCTTCTTTTCTTTGGAAAATCAATAAAATATATTTTTAAAAAAACACATCATATATACAATTGTGGGCTTAATCCTCACAAAAGTCCATGAAAAAGATACTATTATGAACCAACTAGAGGCCCAGTGCATGAAATTCATGCACAGGTAGGGTCCCTGGTGGCTGCCAGCCAGGGGTGACTCCCTTTCCCCTGCTGCCTGCCACAGCTGCCAGCCCCAACCCCTGGTTGAACTCCTGGTTGAACTTCCGGTCGAGGGGACAATTTGCATATTAGGCTTTTATTATATAGGATACTCAGAAATTCGCTTAAGGTCTCTCTCATCTGAGTGACAGAGGTAAAACTTGAACTCAGGTCTTCTAATTCTCAGTTGTTTGCTTTAAAAAAATGATTTTGAGAGAGAAAGGAAGGGAGAGGGAGAGAAACATTGATGTGAGAGCAGAACATTGATTGGCTGCCTCCTGCATGCACCCTACAGGGGATCTAGCCCACAACTTGGGCATGTGCCCTGACCAGGAATCAAACCAGCAGCCTTTTGGTGCACAGGAGGACACCCAACCAACTAAGCCACACCAGCAAGGCCATCAACTGATCGCTTTTTGATTAAAGCATCTGGACTCTCAAAAGTTTGCCTCATTCCCCAGACATGAAGTCACAGGGCTTCTCTCACACATAAGAGAGATCGTTTTTGGCTAAACTAAGCCAAGAAAAATAATAGATTGTAGAACAATTATAGTAATGCATTCAAAATGCCAAACTCACAGCACACTTTCTATCCTCCGCAAGAAACTATTTTTTTCCAGTTTTGTCCAAATGTCTATTAGAAATGATTATGCAGGATTGAAAACAGGCTTTGATTTGCCTACATGAAAATAAGAACCACAACTTTGTTCTGGCTCTCGGAACAAATAAAAGGTGTTTTTATTTTTAATTAAGTATGCTTAGCATAAGAACATTGTCTCTTAAGGTGTAATGACTAAACAACCGCCATCATTTCCTTTTGTTTATTCATTTAGAATGCAAATAAAAGCAGATAATCAATAGATCATAATCTAAAACTAGAGGATTTACAAGTTAATAAGCTTGAGTCAATAAATATTCCATAGCGAAGCCCTCACTGCTGAACCCGACATAATTTGCTTTACACTAAGCTGGTTGACTTAATGCTTTAATTTAATTCTAATATTAACTAAAAAATCCAAAGGAAAGGGGAAATTTTAAATCCTGTTCTATTAAAATGTTTTTGAAGCAACAACTCAATATCATATCACAACTGCTGTGCGCGCCACCAACATCGACATCTACTCACACCGCCTGTGTTCTGATTGGTCGTTAACCCCTTTGGATCCTGATCCGTGTGCATGGCAGGAGCTTTTCAGGGGTCTTTCTCATTCAGCTCATGTTCAGTTATGATATTATTCTAACATCATAGATTGAGTTTGCTATCTAGCACACTTACCTATTTTTCTCAAACACAATTTAATCATCTGTTACTCACACATTTAATTAAAAGCAGTAACAGAAAACTTCTCTGGTCAAACTCTCTGGTCTGGGGCCTCTTTAAAATAGGGGGCTGATTCGGGTCTTTGTTTCATTTTATTTTAAAGCTGAGCAATCTATTACTGAGAACATTGGTTAATTTTTTCTATTTTTCTAGAATTTTCCATTCTATGTTTTTACATTTATTGTCATAAAACTGTTCACATTTTCCTGCTTCCAAGGGTAACTTGCATTCGGTCCAGGGCCCTGACTACACTCTTTTCTAGACACTTCTCAGGCTCATTTCATACTCTCTCCTCAGACTCACTCCGCACTCTCTTCTTCACCCCACTCTTTTATTTTAAATCCTGTCTGACTTTACTGACAGCACCAGTGTTTGTTGAGCACTTACTCAGTACCAGGCGCGATTGGAGACACTTGGGCTGGAGCAGAGAATGAAACAGACATGGGTCCCCTTCCCTCCCAGTGGAACTTAAATTCTGATAAAGAGAGATAGACAATCCACAATCATCATGATAACCACATAGGGTCTATCATCTGTTGGAAATGACAGATGACGACTTTGGAAAAGAAAAAAATCTAGAGCAAGGTAAAGGAGTGTCCAAATGGGAGGAGGAAGAGGAGAGCGGGCAGTTGCAGTAAAATAGGAATCAATGAGGAGATGAGCTAACGTTACCTTTGCAGACTTGTGGCTAAAGTGAGTCACAGGGACAGATAAGCCAGTCAGAGAAAGATAAGTATCACATGGTCTCACTCATTGGTGGACTCTAAGGAACAAAATAAACTGATAAACAAATGAGATTCAAAGACATAGAAGCATGGAACAGACTGTGGAATCTCAGAGAGAAGGCGGGGTGAGGGAGAGGTGTGAGGGAGGAGAGATTAGCAGGAATTTATATGCATACTAGAGGCCCAATGCAAGAAGTTCCTTCATGGGTAGAGTCCCCAGGCCTGGCCGGCAATCTGCTGATCTGCAGGGTGATGGGGGCGGGGGCACTGTGGGCTGAGGGCAGCTCCTGTGTTGAGTGTCTGCCCCCTGGTGGTCAATGCGCATCATAGCAACTGGTCATCCCACCCGTCGTTCTGCCCTTTGATCAATTTGCATAGTAGGCTTTTATTATATAGTTTATGCATAGCCCACGGACACAGACAATAGTATGGTGAAGGCTTGGGAGGGGCGAGGGCAGGGTGGAGGGGATCAATGGGAAAACAACAACAACAACAAAACCACAAAGGGGACATATGTAATACTTTCAACAATAAAGACAAATTTTTAAAACATTTAAAAAGTAAGTTAAAAGGAGAAGCAGCAGCCAGCCCAGGGCCCTCAATAAAGAAGTTTAATCAAGGATTGCGTAACTACAAGACTGAGACCGGAATGAAATTCATTTAAATGTAGTTCAGTACAGTTTCCCTCGTGTTGCCGTAAAATACATGGCCAGAGAGGACCTGCTGGGCCACAGAGTTTGCACATGCTTCATTTTAATAGAGTGAAAGTACCGCTTTTTAATATTTAGTGTGACTGGTCTGCCACTTTAACATTTAATTATCACAAATTTAATTTTTTTCTTCTCCATTGAAAAATGGGTCATTTTGAAGCCTTCCTTTTTTTATTTTTTAACCCAGTGTTTTTACTGTAGCTGAGGCATCATCATTCATTTTACAAGGACTCGAGCTTTTGCTGTATAGATTAAATTGATACAGCCCATTTGTCTATAAAGAAAATGCCTGTGAATTAATTTTTGCATTGACACCCCCCCCATTATATAATCACTGATGTTATCCAATGAGAGAAAAAATAACTCCCCTTTTCACATATCCTTCTTCTTTTATGAATGCAGGTGTTTGTGGGGGTAAAGTGCACACAGAACTCACATGTGAATACTCCATACCGGACATCTGAAGTTTGAAATTTACAAATGTTATGAGCACTGGCCTCTGACTAGTCAACTGTCATTACTCGAAGGGAGGGTATGCTCTTATGTTTTCTTGAAATGTTTTCAATGAAGCCCTGTGACATGAGCTGGGAATGCTTTCTTACCGTGTGTGCCTTTTGAATGATCTTCATTCTGTTTTGCCGATAGTATCCCTGACCTTTCCTAGCTGCCTGATGGCGGTTGGATGGGCAGAAGGTACTGTGGCAAGGGTGTTGGTGACTCCACGCACACACGTCCCATGACCAGGAAAAAACATGGTCCAGGTACATGAGATTGTGATAGCGGGTCAGGACGGAGGACGTGTAATTGGCTTAAATTCAGTTTAGTTGTCATAATCCCCACTTCGACTGGTTTCAAAAGACAAACGCTTGTGTCTAAAGAGTAATTACAAATTTTGAAATCGAGCAAACATTCAAAGATGTTTTAAATCTAAGTAAAGACTCTTCTGCTACCTTCCGTATATGGCAGTCTATACTTATTGGCTGAATAACAAAGCAATGAATGAATGAATTGTTGACAGATTTTTGTTTTGTCAGTCACTGGCCACAACCTGTACCACAATAGGGCAAAATTGTAAAGTTCTTTCATTATTCCTTCAAATTGCATTGTGGAGCTCTTTCTACATAATTAGTCCTTGAAATTATTGCCTAACGTTACCGCTTTTTAACAAATGTAGCCCAGAAACTTGGTAAAATGCGCAGCCCTGTCCCATCTTTTTCCAACCTTGACCCCCACTCTTCTTCTGCACCCACAACACGTCAGCTCCATTCAGCTTCCAGCTCTTTCTTCTCTTCTTCCTTCCAACCCCTCACAGAGTTTTATCCACTCAAACCCTACATCTTCTTAATCAGATGCCACCTCCCAATGACGTCCTCCCCTGCCTCTCCCTTCCCCATCAGAAGTAGCCCCTCCTTACTTCCCCCGCACTCCATTAATGATAGCACTGACCACACTCCAGATTGTGTGTATCTGTATTCATAGGTTAGCGTTTACGACTGTAGATTATAAAGTCCTAAAAGTCAGGAGCCTGGTACCCATCTTATATCTATCACAGCAACGTTCCAGAATGTGGTACAAGCCAGATGCTCGAGCCTGTGTAGCTATTCAGTGAAGCTGTTGACCAGCAATCCTGCATGTTTCACTGACCATTTTGTCAGCTGCCCTACCACTTAGCAATGCCACCTCACACACACACAGGGTTTATGCACCTACGACCATAAACCATGAACCTAAAGGGTATTTTTTTCTACCTTCTGGTTAGTTGTTCTTTGATTCCGGAACAACCCTGCATGTATGTGTGCCATCAAAAAATGTGTCTTTGTCCCACCAGCCAGGAGGTATGTGGGCAGAGATGACCATCCTGTATAATAAAGAGCTAATATGCTAATTAGAGTGCACGGCAGAACAACTTTCTGGACGACCTTCCAGAATGACCAGTGGGCAGGGCTGCAAGGCAGCTGGGGCTGCGATGGGCCAAGGCAGCAGGGGCTGCGAGGGCCGTGCCCCTTGCACGAATTTCGTGCATTGGGCCTCTAGTCTATATACATAAAAGGCTAATATGCAAAGTGTCCCCTCAGAAGTTCAGGAGACCAGGAGTTCTATCTCTTGCTATGATGTGCACAAGGGGCAGTGCGGAACAAAGGAAGGCCCTGGTCAGCAGCCAGGGAAGGAAGGCCCCAGCCAGCAGCCAGAAGGC
The DNA here is from genome assembly GCF_000412655.1 of Myotis brandtii. NCBI lineage: Eukaryota > Metazoa > Chordata > Mammalia > Chiroptera > Vespertilionidae > Myotis > Myotis brandtii. The sequence goes on from NW_005370328.1 coordinate 2,687,447, forward strand.
CCGTATGGGCCCTTATTGCTGGCCATAGGCCCTTGCTACGTGTGCACGAATTTCGTGCACTGGGCCTCTAGTGATAAAATTAGTGTGCATGTGACATCAGTGGATGCCTCCTGCTTCTGTTAACACATTTCGTACTGCTCAGGAGTTTTCTCGTGTTTCGCGCACCATCTGTTAAGGACCGCTCACGAGTGTTCTCGTTTTTCATGCCCATGGAAAAAGGAGCGAATCTAGATACTTATATAAATTTTGTTTGGTTCCTCTTCATAGAGGAAAATGTTTTACACAGTACCATACGTTAAAAAAGTACTAGGAACTTTAATTGTTTAATTGTTTAATTGTTTTTGTAAATAAAAATGTTATAATTATTGAAAAACAACACCTAAAGTGCATTATGATGATTTAAATAACGTGCAGTTTGCCCAAAAACGTGCGGTCCCTGGCATATGTCTTAGAGATTTCTATGCGGTACGCAATGTGTTAACATTTTGCAGACTTGGAGGTCTCGTACGTAGGTAACCATAGATAAGGGTTCAAGGTTGATATTTGGCTTTGAGTAATAAGGGGATCACTTCCATATCAAGATGAATTTCATTTTTACAAAATGAGTAAAAATGATACACAAATGTTGACCAACCCTTGGAGAACTCAAACATTAACTTTATGAATAGAAAGACAGATAGTCCTATAGAACCCAGGCCTCAGATTATCTTGCTTTCATGAATCATAGGAATATTTTCTGTGGTTTGTCAGGATGAAGATGTAGATAAGTCAGCCAGGGCACTTGACATACTCTGTGCCAGGCATGATGTTTAGGTAATGGTAAAGGAAATCGCTCCCTACTTCTCATGCTTGATTTTTAATCTACACTGGAAACCTGTCCTTTTATTTTATAATGACAAGGTATGTTAATGACGGATGATAAAACCAAGCCGTTCCACTAAAGTAGAAGTTAATATATTTAAACCGAGATTCCTTTCAAGTTCCCCCAGCGCAGAAAAAGAGGACATTGGCATTCATTGTAACTAAGGAGGGGAAGGACTTAGAGCCGAAAGTCAGTCATTTTCAAGTGAAAGGGGGCAAAGACAGAAGAAACCCATCAAGCTGACGATCCGTGAAGTTGCTGGTGACCAGGAAGAGGAACGCTTTGCCAGGGTAGCAAGCACCCAGGATGCTCTGCAGATGAGCTCATCAGGGCCCGTGCATCACTGTTTGGGTTCCGGGCAGGAGAGGAGCAGGTGGGAAGACGCCTGGGGGCCACGGTAAGCGGGCTCCGTGAACATGCGCCACGAAGACCGGAGGGAGAGCCCTGCAAACTGCTGGCTCATCAGATCGATAGCCTCAGAGATGACTAAGTTCGGTTGCTTTATGCAGTTTAAACATTTGTGCAGGAAGTCTCCCCACGCAGCCCTTTATTGACAGCTACGGATCAATGGTAATTTTTGATCATTTTCAACCTACATAAACCTATTGACCCCGGGGACACCTTCGGGGCACTTCAAGTCGTCAAAAATAATCAGAGGAGGTGGCGTAAAATTGTCAGCCTGCTGAAGGCGCCAAGTGGTGCCGTGTGCCCCCAGCAGCCGAGTGGGGAGGTTCAGGTGTGGTTCTAATCGCCAGCAGAGCCGCGCCTGGCAGCGTGGTCCAGGGCGTCCTGTCTGTGTGTCTTATGAAAGGATGATCCGGTTTATCTCCAGACCCTGACCCTTATGCATATGAGTTAAAAGGGAAAAAAGGGCCACATCTCATTGGAAATATTGGGTTGTGGAGAAAGGATCATTTCTATGTTCCTTGGTTGAGTCATTCTTTTATTCTGCTGCCTAACAGAATGAGGTAATACACGTCTAGAATAAAAAATATGAATATTGTGTAATGTGGACATGAGGAGGAAAAAGAAAAGGGAAGCCCACAGGTCAGGGATAACATGGAGGTGGGGGAGGGAGAGAGGGACAGAGGTAAGGAGGAAGGGAGGAAGGACGAGAGAGATCTATTTCTACCAAAAGCATCCATCAGTAGGATAGAAGAGAGAGGGAGGAGAGCGAGCAAAATGATGACAAAGAATGCATATTAAACTAAGACAATCTCTATATGGGAAGAAAGAACGGGGGAACAGAAGAGAGAAAAGCCCTTGCTCAGTGGTTAGAACGTCGGCCTAAGGATCGAAGGGTCTGGGTTAGATTCCCAGTCAAAGGCATGTACCTGGGTTGCAGGCCCGATCTGGCCCGGGTCAGGCCATGTGCAGGAGGCAATCGATCCTTATCTCTCTCTCCTCCTCCTCCCTCGCTTCCACTCTCTCTAAAAAGCAAAGGGAAAAAATATCCTCAGGTGAGGATTAACAACAAAAGTAAATACATAAAGAAGAGAGAAAAGCAGTCAAATGATTTTAATGATGACTTTGGCAGGTCAGTGGTACAGAATGCTACGTTTCCAAAGGAAGGAATTAAATCCAAAACATGAAAGATTGGCAGTGCTCAAGCAAATTTCTCAATTGTAAGAAAAATAACACGTAACTGAACAAACAAGACAGAGCCCCATCCACAGTGAACTGTGCCCAGACTTTCCAGCAGGGATCTCAGATGGTGAACTTAGATGTTGGAAATCTACTCAAGGAGAAAATAACAAATTATTTCCTAAAATGTCAAAGAATACGTTGGTAAGGGTGATTTTGCTATTTTAAACTTTTCATTTTATTTTCATCTGGCCTTTGCTAAACATTGACAAAAAGCAAGGCTGTTTTTGAGATTTATTCAAGGTGTGTGTGTGTGTGTGCATTGCTCTTCAGAAATAACACATTAACTTCATATGGGAACTTGTCCTCAGTCTAAATTTATGACATCAAAATTCTCCTTTCCATTTCCAATGTGTGGTCATTTTTCTTACTTTTATTTTTTTTTAAGAAGTAACCAAATTAAGCAAAACAGCTGTTGTGACCCCCTTCTGCGCCAGGCGGGCACAAACTTCCACCTAAGGTCTGCAGGCATAATTTCTACCTCGGACGAGGAAGGTTTGGAGGCCAGGGCGTTCCAAATACTCCTGCTTTCAAGGATCTGAGCTATATACCCATGTGCGTTAAAGGAGTCTAGAAGGAAAGCAGTTGTGTTGTTTCTGCAGTGGTTGCCTGGCGTGTGTCCTGTGGCTGAGCGCCAGGTGTTGATCACCAAGTACTCGTGCTACCAGAAGTGTTTGCGAGTATTGCCATCTAGGGGCCGGATGGGACTCTTGGCTCAGAAATAAACTGTAATTGAGCAGGTGCCGCTATTGACAATACACATATGTTTTTTGCTTTGTAACCCACACGCTTTTCATGCTTCTGAGGACAAAAGCTCTCTCTAAACGTCCCCGACAGGCTACCTGTGTTATAGGTCATCTGTGAGAGGTGATTACTACTTGCTTCAGAGCTATGCTTCTTCTGGCCCCCAGTCCTGGATATTCTGAACAAAGAAGTTTCCTTTTCTGCATTATTAATCTTGCCCGTGTTTGCCCTATTTCCACCAAAAAGGAATCGTTTATCAGAAAAGAGTGTTTTGTAACCGGGACTTGTAGCATCCTCAGCTTTAATATTCATTGTGGCCATTCCAGCCCTGTGCGATATTTATCTAAAAGACCAATCCGATGTTGTGGAGAAATCAGTTTTAAATATTTATGGGCCGAACTTTTAATATTTTAAAAAAGAGAAATTAGTCTTTCTGGAAAATTTGTTTCAGAGTCTGGTCGCTTAGCAAACGTTTAAATATTAAAAGATTTCAGGAGGTTAGCATGTAAATACCGTAATGGCACTTACGGAAACAGGAAAATTGACTTAACTAGTTTTTAATAAGGAAAAGAAATGATATTCTCTCTGCTGGTGAAGAAACATTAGCACAGTTGAAACTTGTAACCAAGAATGTGAGGAAATGGTGTCAAAATTATTTCGATGGTATATTTTGGTTTTGTGTACCAGTGTGTATTTTTTTTGAAAAATGGTTCTGTTTGGTTTTGCCACCTTGTTTTAGATTTTAATCATAATGCTATTTGTATGCCTCCCCATTAGAGAGAATTTCCATACACATAACTTTGTCTGATGCCTTCTGGTACCTACTCTCAGAAATAACTTCCTCTTCTCCATCTCACCTCCCTCTTGCCATGCCCACCAAGAACAGAGGACAATTGTCACATTTAAACATCCAATAGACCAAGATGACCTCACACACCATGAAGTATAAACATCCTATTAAACCAGTCAGAGCTTCCTCGGGGTTACTCACATCCTGTGGATGTGGTACAGGACAGGAAGTATGTATTTGAGTGTGTGTGTGCGCGTGCACGCACACGTGTGTGTGTGTGTGTGTGTGTGTGTGTGTGTGTGTGTGTACACACATTACTGGTCCACTTGCAGACATAATTCCTATCTGTAAACACATATCCATCCAGCCCAGATGTAGAAAAAGCATTCTGGGCTCTTTCAAAACATTAAGATTCTAAGCTCCAGTTAAGTTATGCAAAATATGTTAAATATTGCTCTCCGAGCAGAAACAGAACACACACAAAAACTCATTCTTGCGTTCTTTCATTTTATTTTAAGTCAACAAAGTCCAAATTCTCAAAGCCTAGCTTACAGTTACTTGGGGTACGTTTCATAGTTTCGGTTATGGCATTGTTAACGAATGCCAATATTTTCACATTTGTGTTAACGGTAGACTTCTGTACGGGCCTGTGCATTTAATAGTCCAGTTGGCTTGTTGTTTTCTTGGGTTTGCTTTATTGGAAGATCTAAATCACCAAAAGAATGAGAGAGAAGATGGGGGAGGTGGGCAGTCGTTTGTATAAACAAGCAGCTGGGGAGCTGGGGAGAGAGGATTAGGTTGTTCAGGTTAAGTCTCCACACATTCCATTGTGAGCTGGTGATCTCTAAGGCATCATAGAATTTTTTCTTTAGATTCTGTGTCACATCCCATAGGTTGTAACCTCTGAAAAGGCAAGGATCCCCTCCGACCCACACTTTGTATGTGTCTGAAATCACACAACCAGGGTGTCAAGAACAAGATTAAAACTTGGCTGGTGTGGCTCAGTGGTTAAGCATCAACCCAGGAACCAAGAGGTCACAGGTTCGATTCCTGGTCAGGGCACGTGACGGGGGTTGCAGGCTCAATCCCAAGAAGGGGCCGAGCAGGAGGCAGCCCATCAGTGTTGTTTCTCTCTTATCGATGTTTCTCTCTCTCTCTCCTCCCTTCCCCTCTCTCTAATATCAATAAAAACATATTTTTTTTAAAAAGAACAAGAAAAAAAATCCTGTTGTTTTCTTAATAATTCAAACCTCTGCTGTGATATTTGTCTGCCATCACCAATGTGTCTCATTGAATGACTTCCCAGCTGTCCTTAGCCGTTTGTAAGAGCAAACCCACCTGTCCATTTTCTTACAGGGAACAAGCCATCAGGCCCACCTGTTCGGGTTAGAACCCTTCACAGCGTATCACGTTGGTGTCGTGGCCGCCAACGAGGCAGGAGAGGTGTCCAGCCCCTGGACTCTGGTCCAGACCCAGGAATCTTCCCCAAGTGGACTGAGCAACTTCACGGTGGAGCAGAGGGCGGGCGGCCGGGCCTTGCTGCTGC
>NW_005370328.1:2693185-2695804 GCF_000412655.1 Myotis brandtii
GTGTGTGTGTGTGTGTGTGTGTGTGTGTGTACACACATTACTGGTCCACTTGCAGACATAATTCCTATCTGTAAACACATATCCATCCAGCCCAGATGTAGAAAAAGCATTCTGGGCTCTTTCAAAACATTAAGATTCTAAGCTCCAGTTAAGTTATGCAAAATATGTTAAATATTGCTCTCCGAGCAGAAACAGAACACACACAAAAACTCATTCTTGCGTTCTTTCATTTTATTTTAAGTCAACAAAGTCCAAATTCTCAAAGCCTAGCTTACAGTTACTTGGGGTACGTTTCATAGTTTCGGTTATGGCATTGTTAACGAATGCCAATATTTTCACATTTGTGTTAACGGTAGACTTCTGTACGGGCCTGTGCATTTAATAGTCCAGTTGGCTTGTTGTTTTCTTGGGTTTGCTTTATTGGAAGATCTAAATCACCAAAAGAATGAGAGAGAAGATGGGGGAGGTGGGCAGTCGTTTGTATAAACAAGCAGCTGGGGAGCTGGGGAGAGAGGATTAGGTTGTTCAGGTTAAGTCTCCACACATTCCATTGTGAGCCGGTGATCTCTAAGGCATCATAGAATTTTTTCTTTAGATTCTGTGTCACATCCCATAGGTTGTAACCTCTGAAAAGGCAAGGATCCCCTCCGACCCACACTTTGTATGTGTCTGAAATCACACAACCAAGGTGTCAAGAACAAGATAAAAACTTGGCTGGTGTGGCTCAGTGGTTAAGCATCAACCCAGGAACCAAGAGGTCACAGGTTCGATTCCTGGTCAGGGCACGTGACGGGGGTTGCAGGCTCAATCCCCAGAAGGGGCCGAGCAGGAGGCAGCCCATCAGTGTTGTTTCTCTCTTATCGATGTTTCTCTCTCTCTCTCCTCCCTTCCCCTCTCTCTAATATCAATAAAAACATATTTTTTTAAAAAGAACAAGAAAAAAATCCTGTTGTTTTCTTAATAATTCAAACCTCTGCTGTGATATTTGTCTGCCATCACCAATGTGTCTCATTGAATGACTTCCCAGCTGTCCTTAGCCGTTTGTAAGAGCAAACCAACCTGTCCATTTTCTTACAGGGAACAAGCCATCAGGCGCACCTGTTCGGGTTAGAACCCTTCACAACGTATCACGTTGGTGTCGTGGCCGCCAACGAGGCAGGAGAGGTGTCCAGCCCCTGGACTCTGGTCCAGACCCCGGAATCTTCCCCAAGTGGACTGAGCAACTTCACGGTGGAGCAGAGGGCGGGCGGCCGGGCCTTGCTGCTGCGGTGGTCGGAGCCCGTGCGGGCCAACGGCGTGATTCAGGTAACACCTCAAAGATGGCACCAGCCTTCAGGCTAAGCTACTTGTCATTTTCTCCAAAAAGCACTAGGTAGTGTGGGATGGAAACGTGCTCTGTGCTTGTATGAGGAGTATTCAGATGGGTCCCCTCAGAACCAAAACAAAATACTTCTCTCCACGGAACAGGCAATTCTTGTATGGCCTATAAGATAATTAATACAGTGGCAATTTCCAGCTTCTCGTCATCCAAGGTGGTATCTGAATTTATGTATGAATGTATACGTGTGTGTGCCTACACACACAATCACACACACACACACACACACACACACACACACACACAGCCCTGGCGCCCCGGTACGAATGCTGAAGCACTGTAATTCCATTTCCCAGGAAATGTCATGGGAGATGGACAGTGTGGATGGGACCTACTTAACCTACTCAGGATGAGCCAGGGCACTTAGCACCTGTAAAAGAGGGAATTTGAGTGCTATTCCCTCCTTTTTAAAAAAAATATATTTTTATTGATTTCAGAAAGGGAGGGAGAGGGAGAGAGAGATAGAAACATCAATGATGAGAGAGAATCATTGATTGGCTGCCCCCTGCACGCCCCTTACTGGGGATCGAGCCAACACCCCAGTCATATGCCCTGACCTGGAATTGAACCATGACCTCCTGGTTCATAGGTCAGCGCTTAACCACTGAGCCATGCTGGCTAGGCTATTCCCTACCTTTTAAAAAATACAAATAGGAGGAAACCCCACAAGCACTCATTTAAGTCAAGGATTCATGTTCTGCAGCCCTTAGCTTGTAGATATATGCTTATCGAATATCCAACCTTTAAAAAAACAAGCAAAGGAAAACATTCCTTCTCTTTCTATGGACTTTACATCATATTCCAAAAGTTAGTATCGGACCATTCTTTCCGGATGAGGGTCATCAGGGTGAGGACTAGCAGTGGGGACAGGTTAAAGGGACGAGGTAGCCGCACCAAAAAACCAAATGCCACCGACACCCTCCCTGTGCTTCTCTTCTCGCTGCAGACCTACAACGTCTTCAGCGCCGGCAGCCTGGAGTACACGGGCCTGAGCCGCCGGTTCCTCCTCCGCCGCCTGGACCTGGTCGGAGCCCGGCCACCCGAACGGGAAGATCACCCGCTACGAAGTGATCCGCAGGTGCTTCGGGGGGAATCGGACAGATGCGGACATTGTCTGCACGGAGTACACGTGGGACAGGGATGCGTTTGCGTGCAGCGACGCCGGCCTGCAGCCATGGACGCCGTGCGAGTATAAAATCCACGCGTGGAATTCAGCCGGCCACGCCTGCAGCCCATGGACC
>NW_005370328.1:2696246-2736188 GCF_000412655.1 Myotis brandtii
GGGGCTGCTCCCTCCAGGCCTCCGGGCCGTCAGTGCCACGCAGATCAATGCGTCCTGGTCACCGCCAGCAGCGCAGAATGGCAAGATCACCACGTATTTGCTCAGAAGTGAGGGTCAGGAGCACCCGGCCGGGCAGGGCCTGTCCCTGCTGGTCGCGCACCTGCAGCCCTACACGCAGTACAGCTTCTCTCTCGTCGCCTGCACCCGCGGAGGCTGCACAGCTAGTGCGCCCACCTCGGCCCGGACCCTGGAGGCCCCGCCCCAGAACATGGATCCTCCAGAACTGCAAGTCACGGGCTCGGGATCCATAGAAGTCACCTGGACGCCCCCCAGAAACCCTAACGGCCAGGTCAGAAGTTACGAACTTCGCAGGGACGGGACCATCGTGTACGCCGGCCCGGAAACGCGCTACCATGACTTCACGCTCACCCCCGGGGTGGAGTACGGCTACACGGTGACTGCCAACAACAGCCAGGGGGGCGCGGTGAGTCCCCTTGTCAAAGACCGAACCAGCCCCTGGGCGCCCTCAGGGATGGGGCCTCCGAGATTACAGGCCCAGGGTCCCCAGGAGATCTCGGTGGCCTGGGACCCTCCCGTGAGGACGAACGGCCAGATCGTCAACTACACCCTCTTCGTCCGAGGGCTGCCTGAAGGAGAAACCAGGATCGTGCACATCAACGCAAGTCATCACTCGTTTGGCGCCCGGGCCCTCGCGGTAAACCAGCTGCAGCCATTCCGCAGGTGGGTCTCTCCCCCTGGGCCTGTGAGAGCAAGTCACCGTCCTTTCTGTGGTGTGAGCCCAACATGGGTGACACCCCAGCCCCCATCTGCGTAACCAGAGGAAATAAGGGAGAAGGAAAGGGGCTGGAGGGAAAAGTAGGGGTGCCGTGAAATCAGTGGGTGTGGGAACAGAGCCCAAAGCACGCACTTGCAGCCATGGGCACCTACTGCTCACAGAAGCCCCTTTTGTTGGAAGGGGACAGTCCTGCTATGTAAATAGACCTGTGCAGGTGGCAGGAGACCAGCGACCAGACAAAACGTAATTGATTGGTTGGGTTTAACTGGACGGTGATAAGGTGTCTCCGTGATGGATAATCTGGTGTGTGGCTGGGTTACCTCTGGCCCCGAAAGGTCTCCGCGTGCTGCAAGGGAGCCTGTTGTAAACTGTCAGGTATCGGGTGTGGGGGTTATGACCACGCAGGCCTTACCTCCACGGTGCTCCTTCGCGGCCTGGGGACACTCCTGGGGAGTCTGAGAGGCCCAGCTGCAGAGTTCGGGGAGCGCAAGGCTGCTGGAAGCTGACTCCCATTCCCCAAGTCTGCCTTCTTCATCGCTGGGCTCGGTAATTCTGCAGACGGAAAGGGTTTGGGTGCTGGAGAGAATCCTGAATGTTTATTTATCCCACGCACGCCTGTTTAGGGAAGAACGTGCCCACCCTTTCCAGACGGGTGAGCTGCTTTATTTTGGAAAGGCAGGAGGATTTCAGCTGTTCTAGAATTTCCATGAAAATATGACTTTGTAACTTCTTTTTTTTTATTTTAGAGAGAGAGGAAGGGAGAGGGAGCGAGAGATAGAAACATTGGTGAGAAACATAGATAGTCTGCCTCCTGCACGCCCCCTACTGGGGATTGAGTTGATGACCTTTTGGTGCCCAGGGAAGATGCTCAACCAACTGAGCCACAGCAGCCAGGCAACTGTGTTACTTTTTAGAAGGGTCAGCTATCAATAAGAATAAATATAAACTTACTGGTCTTTTTATCCGAAAACTCTTGGTATTTCTTATCTATTTATTTATTTTTACTTTTATTGATTTTTTCTTTTTTAGAGAGGGAGGGAGAGGGAAGAAGAGAGAGAAGCATCAATGATGAAAGAGAATCATTGATCAGATGCCTCCTGCACGCCCCCTACTAGGGATCGAGTCTGCAACCCAGGCACGTGCCCTGACCAGGAATCAAACCCGTAACCTCTTGGTTCCCAGGTCGACACTCAGCCACTGAGCCACAGCGCCTGGGCAACTCTTGGTTTAATAAAGATTCTTCCAAAACAAAACTCTAGTTTGCCAGTAACAGGTAATTTCTGCCTTGTGTCCTGAAGGTACGAAGCTCGAATTCAAGCCTGCACCCTGCTGGGATGCGCGTCCAGTGACTGGGCATCCGTACTGACCCCCGAGATGGCCCCTGCCATGCAGCCGCCCCCACGCCTGGAGGTGCGGGTGGCTCCCGGGGGGTTCCAGCCCACGGTCTCTCTCTGGTGGGCAGGACCGCTTCGGCCAAATGGACAAGTTTTGTCCTATGAGTTGTACAGGAGACAAGTAGCAACTCAGCCTGGGCTGCCGAGCCCAGTTCTCACCTATAATGGAAGCGCCAGCTCTTTTATGGATTCCGATCTCCGGCCTTTCACGGAGTATGAGTACCAGGTAAGAAACGCGTATTATCAACCGCTCACATGTCCCCAGTAGGGGGTGCGCAGGAGGCAGCCAATCTGTGATTCTCTCTTATCATCGATCGATCTCTCTCTCTCTACCTTCCTCTCTGAAATCAACATATCTGCCTTTCACAGAGTATGAGTACCAGGTAAGAAACAGTATTATCAACTGCTCACACGTCCCCAGTAGGGGGCGCGCAGGAGGCAGCCAATTGGTGATTCTCATCATTGATGTTTCTTTCTCCCTCTCTCTCTCTCTCTCTCTCTCTCTCTCTCCCTCTCTCCCTCCCTCTCCCCCCCTCCCTCCCTCCCTCCCTGAAATCAATCAATCAATCAATATACTTTTTAAATAAATTAAAATATAGGTCGTAGGCGCACATTGGCACCTGCCTTTGCAAAGTGCTCACATTTTGAAAAGCCACTTAGAGAAACCTAGGCCTTAGGGAGGTCCTAATATCCTGGCTGCAGGGGGGACCTGGGGGTGAGTCCACTCCCTAAGCAGCTGGGATTCTTACCTGCGGGGGGCGCTCAGTAATCCTGCATCGTAGTCGCACTCTCCCCACCGGCTCCTGGGGACCTGCCAGGACCCCCTTCCATCGCATCAGGGGGACCGAGACCTTATCAGTTTTCCTGAAACGGGCCCCCTTGGACACGTAAGCACCCTCGCCCACATGGGGTCCCCAAAGGCTCCTGGTGCCTCGTGCCTGGGGGAGGGAGGTGGGGGCTGAGAAGCGACAGGTCAGCCTTGGGGGAAACCTGGTGATTCGCTCTCGTGTGAGTCTGCCCTGCGGGCGGGTGCTGTGGGAGCCCACCTGGGACAGCCGATTTCTCACAGGCCCACCCGCCCCAAAAGGGCGCCCTATGCAGGAGAGGATGGAGGGAAGGGTCGAAGGGGACAAGGGGGTCTCACCGTTCCTGCCCCTCAGCGAGGCAGGTCAGCCCCTCTCCTCCTGGCCACTGCTCTTCTCGGAAAGACAGTGACGTGGCCGCGTGCCCTCCATCCTCCTGGCTGTGTCTGGCACTTCTGTGATGAGCAACTTGCTTCAAAGGGCTGGTTCTCTGAGGCTGCCCCCCTCACCCTCCCTCTCCAGTGCGTTCTCTGTATCCCATTTAGGGAAAACTTATTGAGCCTGTTTTTTGTTTGGCTTTGGACACGCATGTAATGAGGTATTAGTCTCACGAACGTATTTCTGACCAACGTGGAGGCTTCTCTTTGGTTAGCTTCTCCCGCAGGAACGAAGCTGCGCCCGCCCCCAGCTCCCACGGCTCCAGGTTTTAAATGATTGACATTGTCTGACACAAGGCAGCGTATTTGTCCTAAAAGTTCAGAGCCTCCGTGCTCCTGCCTGGACTGAAGGCCATCGGACGTTTCCATGAGTAGAAATCTGAATTCTGCGCCTGGGCCAGGGACCACGGCATGATTTTGCCATCACACCCTTCATTCCGATAGGAGATCATTTCTTCAAAGTGCCTGTGAGCGCCTCTTTGCTCTTTTCCTGCCTCTCCTGGCATTCCTTAGGGCTCTCTTTCTAAGTCCCTATTGCTGCGGTCCCTCTGGTGCCTTAGAGAATTGCACTTAATTACTGGGACTCGGTACATTTCCATTCAGTTCACAATAAATGTCTAGGTCTGTATGAAGCAATCATATCTACAGGTGGAAACAAAAAGTGTTCATGCATTTTTGTAAATCTGATGCCTTCAATTGAGATCTTTAAGAAAGTGGCTGAGGCTTTTTCTTGTAAATTGATTTATCTATCTGTCGATGGGTCTGATCATTACCCAGATGCCTGTCAGTGTCTGGGAAGCTACACGGTGCTCTCCTTGATGCCCATGTCCGTAATGGAAACTGAAAATAAGTTTTGTTTTCTTTGAGGAGCCATTGAATTGCTCCATGGTGTACTTCTGCTTATACGTTTGGATGTCTGGAAAAGTTTTAATGACTAAGGCAAAGTAGAGTACACCATCCAGTCAGCAAATTTTTATGTAGAAACAATATTTCTGAAAAGCCAGGCTTCCGTTTATCCTAATCCTCAAAGTTCTAGAATGGAGGAGCCCCCCGAGGAAGGTATACAGAGAGAAGTGGGCTGAACCCAGAATGCTGTGCAGGGTTTGCTCTTGTTGATTCATAGCAGCCAGAGTCACAGAATTGCTATTTAGTCCCACTCTCTCTTCCAACACTCTACCAACAAATAATCCTATATAATAAAAGGGTAATATGCAAATTGACTCTAGTGGCAGAATGACCAGGAATAACTGGTCGCTGTGATGCGCACTGACCACCAGGGGGCAGATGCTCAATGCAGGAGCTGCCCCCTGGTAGTCAGTGCGCTTCCATAGGGGGAGTGCCGCTCCGCCTGAGCCAGCTCATGGCTGGACAGCGCAGCGGCGGTGGCAGGAGCCTCTCCCACCTCCGTGGCAGCGCTAAGGATGTCCGACTAACAGCTTAGGCCCACTCCTTGCCTGGGGTGGGCCATCCCCCGAGGGCTCCTGGGCTGCAACTCTGGGGCTTTCAAAAGTCTTCATAAAATATTTATAATTTTCCTTTTTTTTACCACCCAATTCTTCATAAATGTATAGAAAATGTATTGCATGTAAATCAGAATAGTCCTGTGAGGTAGGTGGCCAGTTAAACAGGTGGCTACATAGAGCTTTGCAGCCATTTACCCCTTGACTGTGGCCCACCCGCAGGACTGCTTATGAAATAAAACGATCTTGCCATCATGGCGGTTCAGACCCCCTGCCTTCCTGTTAGCCATGAGTCCCTCTGACCACAATTGTGCCAAAGCCCCGTTTGGCATTTTGCTCCTCGAGCATATTCCAAAGCCAAGACAAGCTCCCCTTTCAAAAGGCATTGGCATGAGTGCCCTGGGAAAATCTACTGCAAGGTTGCAGATGAATTGATATGATTTCGTTGATTGGATCTTTTTATTTATGAGGCATAATTTATGAGCGCTGGAGAGCAAACTGCAGTGAGTGATGACTAACCACAGCCCAGGTCATAAATCAGGAGCAGTGAAAGAAATGGTGATTTTGATCGAATCTATTGAATTAGCTGTTGGCCTTCGCCAATACAGGTATTGGAAAGACCTTTTTAATATCTATTTGTCTCCCTCCTGGGAATGTGATAACGGTCTTGTTACATGCCCCCAGGAAACGAATAATTTAATAGTTTGCCTGTTAACATGCAACCTATTTACTCGAGTTATTAATTATGGGCATGGCTGTGCCTGTAGGATTTTTATTTATTTTGGATGTGAATTGTCAGGAAAATTTATTCCCGTGCTCCAGTTTTTCTAAACAGTGACGTGGCCTCCTGCTTCTTGATATTTCTGTGTTCTTGGTGGTGTCCAAATGCTTCTTATTTTATCAAAAATTGTCATATTCCACAAGGAAGCATGTTATAGAATATTCCAAAGTTTCAAAAACCTCAGACATTTCTCTCTATCTCAAGCCTCTGAGAGGAACTGTTAAAATTCAACTTATAATAAGCAGCAAAATCTCCAATTGCTGCAAGGGCAAGGCATTTACTGTCACTTACATAAGGAGTTAACAGATTAGAGGGTTTTTCTGTGAAAGATCACTGATTGAATCTGGTTATTCCTATATTCCATTTTTGTATGGGAAATGATAGCAAATAGTGTATCAAAGAGACCTCCGCTGGATCCAGACAGTGTAGAGAGCAGATGCTGACACGTTATGTAATTAAAAATTTTAAGGCAAAATGCAGTTAATTGGTCCTTGGGGGAGGGAAGAGTCAATATAAAAAATTTTTAATGGACAATAGCATAAAGGTGGTAATAATCGCTAGTTAGATATTTTAAAACTTAGATAAAAAATAGAAATATAAACAAATGAACCTAATATTTTACTAGTCAGTTATAGAATTTGTGGTTCAGTGATTTCAGTTCTTTCCTGTTTATTCATATGGTTGGCCTGGGTTTTCTGTGACATCTTACATTGTACCTCTTTTCATGTTTACAACCAAAACCCTAGAGAAGAAAGCACCTGACCCAGCCAGCGCTGACCTGCTCACTTTCACGGCCCTTCCCGGGGAAGTCCCTACCTCTGACAACTGTCATTGTGCGCTTGTGTGTACACACACCTTCACGCGTACAAGTGCGTGCTGAGCCCAGATTAGGAAGTTGTTTCAGTGGGAACTTTAACCATCTTTTTTTATTATAAAAGAATAAATATGTTTGGCAGGATACTGCAGGTATAAGGACACTCTGAATTAATCAAAGCTGAGCAGCATCCATACATTTTTCTCTTGGCCATGGAATTTGTAAACCTTATTTCACCCTCCCTCCCCCATTCATGTCCCTTTTTTCCTGTGAGCAGCCCACACACAGTGTTTTTATGTTCCCAGTGAACATGGGAGGGAGTCTTGGGATACAAATCAAAAGGAATGGCTTGTCAGTTAGGTAAATGGTGAAAAGGTAGGTAGGTAGGTAGATACGTACACACATACATAGATTGAATAGAATAAGAGAAAGAATGAATAGAATAAGAAAGAGAGAAATAAAGTAGATAATTCTGTTTGTTCATAAGATATTTTATTTCTTGATTTTTGTATTGGTTCATTGAAGTTAATAGATCCCGGCATATTGCTCAAAATTTCCCATGCAAGACCTCTGCTTCTCTTTCCCCCCATAAAGATGGACCCAAATCTTGAGGCCATTGTTTCCCCTTAGAAATCATAAGCATAATCTGTTCGCATTTTTATTCTGAACCCTGAACTAAACTCCACTTCCTTCATCCCTTGTTGAGCTGAAAAGAGACCAAAATCCATGGCAACTTTTGGGTGAAGGACTTTCACCTCAACAGAAGGAGGCAGAGGAGGTGTCACCGTCAGTCTCTCTTTTCCTTTCCCTCTGGGGGTTTGGTGTAACAGGAGCACTGCCTTGTGGTTCAAGTCTCCTGGAATCCGTAATGCTCATTATCTCGGCCGGCTTTCCCCTCCTCATAACTGCTTTCATTTTCAGAGTGGCTCCTGTGAATAGCTGATCCTGCTTTGCATAAGCATGTTGATTTATATGAATGCTATTTTGATCTCAAATTGATTGAATACTGAAAAGAAAGACTAGGGGGGAAAAAAGAGCACTGTATTATGAAGGTCTCTTGTGAAAGACAAAGGCACTAGCTCCTTCATCCGTTCCCAGTTAGGGGTGGGGAGTTTTCTATTGCCTCGTTTATAGAAGAGACTGTTTCTGAAGAAATACAGCAAAACGATCATGTTGAGACTCAAAGTAGCTTTAAAATACCAAGGGTTAAATCCCATTTGGAAGTAGGACCCCACCCAGTCAGAGTTCAGGAAGCCATGAGGTTTAGCCCCTCTGGCAGCACCAGGATCACAAAGTCCTCCTGGTTTCTGTGGCCCTAAATCTACATCAAAAAGGAAAGCAAAGTAAGTGAGCGGAAGCCTGGGCCAGCCCCCTGCTAAGCACTTTCTAGGAGCCATCCCTGTTTCCCCTCAGACCTGCACTTCTCTCTCTTATCGGTGCCCAGTAACCAATGGACAACTCGCTGACGCTGTATTTTATTACACCTACTCTATTTTCCTCCTGTTTCCCCAGCCATTGTGACCCCCGCTAAAGTTCTGTGTGCCCTTAGATCACCAGCCAAAGCCCTGTTCTTAGCAAAGAAGTTGGTATCAGTGCATGCTCCTTATTTTGCATATATTCTTTAAAAGTTTTTTTTTTCCACTCCTTGTGTAATAAAAATGCCCCTCGCCCCACCCATAGGAAGGTATTTGCAGTAAAAGGGGTTGGTTGGGAGCAGACTGAGCAGTCGGGGACCTTCTTATCAGTCCTGAACTCTGACCTCCTCCCTAATTTCCCCTCTCAGACTGACCTTGGCCCATTCAGAAGGGATTGTAAAAACAGCTGCAGTGGTTTTTTCTTTTCTTTTTTTAATATATTATTATTGATTTCAGAGAGGAAGGGAGAGGGAGAGAGAGATAGAAACATCAATGATGAGAGAGAATCGTTGGTCAGCTGCTTCCTGCACGCCCCCCACTGGGGATGGAGCCCACAACCCCCGAATGGGACCGAGAATCGACTGTGACCTCCTGGTTCATAGGTCGAAGCTCAAGCACTGAGCCACGCCAGCTGGATGTTATAGTGGTGTTTTGACCTGGACTTGGGTTTCCAGGAGGCCTGGCTCTCCCATTGCTGGTTTTCCTTCTCTGTCCTTCCCTGTGCCTTTCAAAGCCAACCTCCATCCTCTAATACAACCTGGGCACCTCTCTCCATCCTTGCCAGTTAAGAGATTTTAATCCAGAATCACAGGTGTTTGTCTATGGACCAGTTATTTAACTTTCTTGATTCCATGTAATTCATTTATGCGTATGGATGACATACAGAATCAAACACACAATATATTGGAAAGAGCGTTTATCGGAGAGCAGAATTCTAGTTTCAGCTCTTGTAACTTCTGTCACTCTGAACAAGAGAACCTCAATTTCCTCACCTGTAAAATGGGCTAATGATACATTATCCAGCCACCCTACAAGGTTCCTTTGGGAGGGCTGAATCAGCTAGTGTATGTCCAAGTGTGTTGTAAATTGTAGAGTGTATAAAATGTAGGTAATTATCATGCAAATGATGAGAGACTGTATCAGAACTCTGAAAAGAGCAAGTTCCGATATGTAAGTAGGTTAGTCATCCCGTCTGCAAGGGGCTGCAGAATTGCATGTGACAGCCATCCAAGAGCATTTCAACATCAGGAGTTTGACTTTTGCAAAGGAATCCACCTCCTTAAAAATGTGTGGAAACACTCATGGGAGTTGGCCGAACTCCTAAAAACCTCTCCAGTGTTTATTCTCTTGAAGATATTATTGATGCCAAAGCAAAACAAACAAAAACAAAACTAAATTCTCCATGCAAAGTACTCTCCTACAGTTTTTTTTTCTAAATGTCCCAGATTTTGAAAGTTCTGCATGTGTTTGTTTGTTTTTTTGACACAGCACACCCAGAAAGTGTGGACTGTAGAATCAAACCAGCTTTCCAGATGTGTCTTTAAAAGCTCAGGGCAAGTTTGGATGGATAAGTGAGTGGGTGGTGGAGAATGGATGAATGGGTAGGCAGGTGGATGGGTGGATAGGTAGGTAGGTAGATGATAGATAGATAGATAGATAGATAGATAGATAGATAGATAGATAGATAAAGGGAAAAAAGACACCAAATGAGCAAATGAGTTCCTAAAGTTAGACTGCTCAAGATGAAAGCTTACTAAGGAATACTGGTACTCCTAAACACACAGACAGTCTTCTCGTATTGTCATTTAGATCTATCATTCTGATTGATCACTGTGTAGTTGGCTGTTATTGGGCCTAATTTAACCCTATACACTCACACATCCATCTACTCTGTCTATTGTACCTGACATTCTACAAATTACTTACTCATGCAAATGATGACCCAAGGCAACCTTTTAGGATATTCGTGCTTAATTATACAAATAGTTCTTGATAAATAAGATTATACATCCTTCCATATGTTGATTCCCTCCTTGATGAAAGGAAAATCTAATTTCCATGCAGATTTGGTGGGGACAGTGTTTAAGAATTGCTGAGTTTTAAGGAGTCTGCAGAGCCATCCAGTTGATAGGTAGGTAGGTAGATGATAGATAGATAGATAGATAGATAGATAGATAGATAGATAGATAGATAGATAGATAAAGGGAAAAAAGACACCAAATGAGAAAAAAAATTCCTAAAGTTAGACTGCTCAAGATGAAAGCTTACTAAGGAATACTGGTACTCCTAAACACACAGACAGTCTTCTCGTATTGTCATTTAGATCTATCATTCTGATTGATCACTGTGTAGTTGGCTGTTATTGGGCCTAATTTAACCCTATACACTCACACATCCATCTACTCTGTCTATTGTACCTGACATTCTACAAATTACTTACTCATGCAAATGATGACCCAAGGCAACCTTTTAGGATATTCGTGCTTAATTATACAAATAGTTCTTGATAAATAAGATTATACATCCTTCCATATGTTGATTCCCTCCTTGATGAAAGGAAAATCTAATTTCCATGCAGATTTGGTGGGGACAGTGTTTAAGAATTGCTGAGTTTTAAGGAGTCTGCAGAGCCATCCAGTTTGCAGAAGCTGACAAAAATCCCGCCACCTCCCACCCAGAGACGAGCAGTTTTCCATCCAGCTCAAATCAGCCACTGCATTCGGAAATCGGGGCTCCCAGCGAGCCCCTCTGTGTTCTCAGGGGCAAAGGCAAAACAAAGAGGAAGGACCCAACTTCCTTTGCGGTCACAGAGTTGAAAGATCAAAGTGTATCTCGTTCTGTTGTGTTCGGTCACTTTGGATTGCCAACTGTGTTCTTTCAGCCTGAGGTTATCGTGCTGTTGACTGGTCTCAATGATTTCTCTTTGAAGGTCTGGGCAGTGAATTCAGCAGGGAAAGCCCCCAGTAGCTGGACTCGGTGTAAAACGGGACCTGCCCCCCCAGAAGGTCTCGGGGCCCCCAGGTTCCACGCCGTGTCTTCTACCCAAGCTGTGGTCAACATCAGCGCCCCTGGGAAGCCCAATGGCATTGTCAGCCTCTACAGGCTCTTCTCCAACAGCACTGGCGGGGCAGAGCTGGTGGTGAGTAATGGAGTCCCCTTCCTTCCTTCCTTCCTTCCTTCCTTCCTTCCTTCCTTCCTTCCTTCCTAACTTCCTAACTTCCTAACTTCCTTTCTTTCTTTTTATTGATTTCAGAGAGGCAGAGAGGGAGGGAGGGAGGGATGAGAAAGAATCATTGACCGGCTGCCTCCTGCACACCCCTTACTGGGGATCAAGCCTGAAACCGGGGCATGTGCTCTGACCGGGAATTGAACCGAAACCTCCTGGTTCATAGGTTGACACTCAACCACTGAGCCATGCCAGCCGAGCTATTTATTTTTAAAAAAATAAACCATGATGCCCTTGCTTTATCTTCTCCTTGCTCCTTATTTCTTACTGTCTGTTCTCAGTGGCCTGGTGATGAGCTTAGTGGCGCAATGATCCCTATGAGAAGAAATAGCAGTGAGCATTAGGACACACACACAAAATACAGAAGTGCCCAGGGAGGGACTTGCTGAAGGTGGTATTCAAGACTCTAGGGTTGTTGTGAGAATCCTAAGACTTCAGAGATACTAAAATCAAATTAATTTAGTTAGAAAACGCCCGTCAAGCGCTTCACATAGTAGTGTCTATAGTGAGGGGCAGACAGGTGGCCATTGGAGGTGGTGTCAGTGTTACTATGAAAAAAAAAAAAAACAACAACACAACTAGAGCAAAGAACGTCCTTGGAATCCTCATTGTGGTGCTCCAAGGTCTCTGGCAGTACCCAGGAAATTCATCTTTCTGTTAGCGACTTCGAGAAAGTTCTAGCGCCTTGGCAGGGACTGCAGAGCAGCTCAGTCCACAAAGCTCTAGAGCCACGGTCTGTCTATGGACACATCGGGGAGACGTGCCCCACGAGCCCTCTGGCTGGAAGGGCCACCCCAGTCAAGAAGGCCAGCTCCTGCCCAAGCTGCTCTGGCTCAGTGGATAGAGCGTCGGCCGCAGACTGCAGGGTCGCACATTCGATTCCGGTCAAGGGCATGTACCTCGGTTGCAGGCCCAATATCGTCAGGGCGAGTATGGGAGGCAGCCAATCAATGTGACTCTCTCACATCCATGTTTCTCTCACTCCGTCTCTCCCCTCCCTCCCGCTCTCTCTAAAAATCAATGGGAACATATCCTCAGGTGAGGATTAACAACAACAAAGAAAGAAGACCAGCTCCGTTATTCACATGGGGAGGCTGAGCCCTTGGGAGGAAGTCTCTTTTCTCGGTCACGCCTACCTTTCTCAGGAATAAGGACAGATTATAGCGTTTTGTTCGCACAGACCCCATAGAGAAATTGTGCAGATCCCAGGATCTCATCCTAAACTACTTAGACCAATTTAGGGAACAATTTGGGCAAGAGTGGAGAAGTCCCCGGAGGCCAGAGTGGCAGATACTGAAACACAATGTCACCAGCTAACTCTCAGATGCAAGGAAGTCTCCTATTGCATGTTAAAGGGAAATTAGCATATTTTCTACAGGGCTTCATAGTCAATAAATATAGATGATGTAAATACAATCAACCCTTGATTATCTATACTTATAAATGATAATATTAATGAAGTAAAATAATTTATATTTGGAGTGCATTATACACAATTTTCTGCAATAACATACAGCTCTTCTTAATTATATGTTGTGTATGTCAGTGTGAAAACTAGTTTCCAGTTTCTGATGGCTTCTGTTCCAACGAGTACTTAGTAAAACCACAATGAGGTAAAACAAAAAAAAATTGCTCCAAATAAGCCAAAAAGTTTATAATGTAACAAGCATAATGGAGAAAAAGACTATGATATTTCATATACCCACCACCCTCAGAGAAAAAGATGGACTATCAAACTCTTAAATATGCATATAATATATAAAATATGCAATATGTAAAATATGCAAACATATCAAGTATATATATTTCAAGCTCCTACATACCCAACTCAATCATGGATTTGAGGCGCTATTCAACCCAAAAATTACATGCAAATAACAATGGCAGAACATGGGCTTGGCAAGTGCTGACTAGGAGTATAATTCAAATATAGACTTTGTTGTTTTTAAAGGCTTCATTCCAAGGGTTGCAGTATTGAATCCATATTTTGTGTGTTTTGTGCCATTTTCTAATATCTTTCTATGGTAACAGACAATGTATGCCTTGTGTTTTCTGTCCTGTTACCTCTAACTTCTATCTCGGAAATCATTATTTTTGGCCTGTTTCAGTCATGCCTGTCCAACGGGTTGGTAATTCCTTGGGGGCAAGTACTAGCCACATCCACAGTGCACCTCCCAGGCTGCCTGGTGTGGCGCTCCAGTCCTAGGAGGTGGGGTGCGGGATGCAGATCTGTCACTGAGGTCTGGGCCCAGCCTCACCAGCTTCTCTGTCCACAGCTGTCGGAAGGCCCGGCCGCCCAGCAGACCCTCCGCGGCCTGCAGCCCTTCACCACCTACTCCGTTGGCGTGGAGGCCTGCACCTGCTTCAACTGCTGCAGCAGGGGGCCCACGGTGGAGCTGAGGACGCGCCCTGCTCCGCCCGCCGGGGTGGCCTCCCCCCACATCCAGGCACTGGCCTCCAGGACAGCCTCCTTCCTGTGGAGTCCCCCCCTCTTCCCCAATGGCATCATCCAAAGGTAATCGGCCAGCCAGAAGGATGAATCAGCCCAAATAAGGCCTGACATACCCAGCTCTCCCCCAGCAGATGCCTCTAGCGGCATCTAGCCAATGGGCCATATTTGCTGGTTACAGTGGTCATGTTCCCTGCAAAGCATTTCAGTCATAATTCAACTAAGGATCTAAAGGAGAGCCACAAACTTGTCTTTAAATAAGACAGATGCTGCCTGGCCCGTGTTCGCACTCACTGGAGGAATTTGCGCCTCCTCCCTCGTGGTTCTCGAGTGATCCATTCTGTAGCTTCTGCTGGGACACCCAGTTCTGTGGTTAACTCAGAATTTCCTCAATCTTATTTAAAACATTGAAATGAACCATTGTTTGAAAGAACAAAGAAGTTATTTCACTCAGAACAGTCGGGAGGAAACAAGATCTTTTTTCATTTTTCACAAAGGAGAGCCGTGTTCTCAGTCTCCTCTGAAAAGAGAGAAAGGTCTCACTCTGCCCAGGATGACCAGCCGCTGGGCGGACGGCAGGGTGTGTCCATGTGTGACTTCCCTCATCATTCCTGCTGCGCACTTCCAACAGCTCAATAAAGTGGGTCCGCCCCCGGCCAGCGTGGCTCGGTGGTTAAGTGTGAGCCTGTGAACCAGGAGGTCATGGTTCGATTCCCCGTCAGGGCACATTCCGGGGTTGTGGGCTCGATCCCCAGTAGAGGGCGTGCAAGAGGCAGCCGATGAATGATTCTCATCATCGATGTTTCAATCCCTCTCTCCCTCTCCCTTCCTCTCTCTCTGAAATCAATTAAAAGACACACAACAAATAAAGTGGGTCTGAGCTTTTCCTCCCCCGGCCGGCGTGGCTCCGTGGTTGAGTGGGAGCCTGTGAACCAGGAGGTCATGGTTCGATTCCCGGTCAGAGCACATTCCAGGGTTGTGGGCTCGATCCCCAGTAGAGGGCGTGCAAGAGGCAGCCGATGAATGATTCTCATCATCGATGTTTCAATCCCTCTCTCCCTCTCCCTTCCTCTCTCAATGATTCTCCCTCTCCCTTCCTCTGTCTCTGAAATCAATTAAAACACACACACAACAAAATAGAGTGGGTCTGAGCTTTTCCCCATGAATGGCAATTTTCAAGAGCTTGTAGTTCAAGGAAAACAAAACAGAACCAGTTTTACAAGAGAGTTACACTGATTCTGTGCCCCGTTTTCTCCTGAGGTGTTTGTCCTTCTTCCAGCTACGAGCTCCAGCTGCACAGGGCTTGCCTTCCGCACACAGATGCTCCCTGCACCCCCAGCCAGACGGAGACGCAGTACAGGGGCCCGGGGCCCAGCGCCAGCCTCCGGGGGCTCCAGCCTTACACCACCTACAGGCTGCGCGTCCTGGTCCACAACCAGGCAGGCAGCGCGGCCTCCAAGTGGATCCGCTTCACCACCCAGAGAGAGCGTGAGTAGCGGCGGCCGCCACCATAACCAGAGACAGTAAGAGGGCAGTGGGCGAGGTGCGTCATGAGGGCAGGGAAAACCCGTTTTATGAAAGGGTTTGCGTGGAGGTCCCGTTTCATGGGCTGCTACTGAGGCGGCAGTGAAGGTGACTGTGAAAAAGCGTGCCTCATCCCCTAGCCGGGTGGCTCAGTGGCTAGAGCATCGGCCCATGGACTGAAGGGTTCCTGGTTCGATTCCGATCAAGGGCATGTACCTGGGTTACAAGGTTGATTCTTGGCCCTGTCCGGGCACGTGTCTCTCTCACATAGATGTCTCTCTCTGTCTCTCCTCCTCCCTTTTACTCTCTCTAAAAATAAATGAGAAAACATCCTCGGGTGAGAATTAACAACAAAAAAGCGTGCCTCTTGCACTTAATAACATGGAGATTGTAATGTACCACGCTCCGGAGTGACCAGCCGGGCCATGAATTATTACACCCGCATTGCTGTTGGCAAGGCTCTTTAACACTCTTAGAAAACAAACAAACGGTTCAAGAAAAAGCTTTAAAAATAAATGGGTGCCAATTGGACATAATTCACCATCTAAGCAGTTTGGTTGGGGTGTGTGTGTGTGTGTGTGTGTGTGTGTGTGTGTGTGTATATAAACTTCATCTAGTCCTTGGGGCTTTGTAGCAATAAATATTGATTTGCTATGAAAATGGCTATCTACTGTAGTTAATAGTGTTAAGGATCCTTTGCCTGTTAAAAGAGGGGAAAAGCAACAAAAGATGAGCTGCAGGGTTATGTTGGTGAGCAGAACCATTGTATGTTAATGGTTTTCTTTCATAAAACACTACTCTCCATTGATTTTTTGGGGGGGGGAGCAGGTGCAGTTTTGCTGAGAAAGCATTGCACACACGTTCCCACCGGTGGTCTTTTCTCCTCCAGCGCCCGTTTTATTAAACACTGAGGATCATAGAAAGAATTCCGGCAATGCGAAAAGCAATTTATTGCTCATATATATATTTTTTAAAGGTACACACACAGTCGGAGGTCATCATTTTGCTAACATCCAGATTTGTTTCCCACAGCCCCTCAGTACCAAGGCCCGTTCTCGGTGACCAGCAACTTGACAGTGGTGTGTGTCAGCTGGGCCGACTCCTTCCTCCTGCACGGCCCGCTGAAGGAGTTCGTGCTGACCGACGGGGGCCAGCACGTGTACCGTGGCCTGGACACCACCCTCTACATACCGAGGACTGGGGACCGCAGTGAGTGTCGGGCTTTTATACCTCAGTGTGGAAGGCGCTCAGGTCCCTAGCGTCACGAGATGGTCACTCTGAACCGTGGCCAGCAGGGCCTCAACGGCCACTTCAACTTTTGGGTCCCTTCATGAGAACTTACACCTGTAAGTTTCAAAGGAACAGGTGCAGACCATATGCAGAACAAGATACACTCTGTGTACCATCCTTTCTCCTCTGATAATTCTTTTTTAATTGTTACTGATTTCAGAGAGGAAGGGAGAGTGATAGAGAGATAGAAACATCAATGATGAGAGAGAAACACTGATCGGCTGCCTCCTGCACGCCCCCTACCGGGGATCAACCCCGCAACCCGACCATGTGCCCTGAGTAGGAATTGAACAGTGACCTCCTGGTCCGTAGATCGACGGTCAATCACTGAGCCACATAGGCCAGACCGTGATAATTCTTTTACTTTGCTATATAAGCTCTAAACTTCCCTAGTTCTGTTACACACACACACACACACACACACACACACACACGCTATTAGTGCACTAATTGTAGCTCCATAATTATACAATTAGAAATCGGTTTGCATATTGGGTGAAACCTCACCATTGCCCTGGGATTCTGGTTTCGGACGTTTTCCTGCTGTTCTTCTAAGAGTGAGCCCCCTGCTTGTGGGTGTGGATGACCGAGTCCCTTACCTTCTGTCCAGCCTTCCTTTTCCAGGTCACGTGCACCACAGAGGAAGGAAGCGTCAAGACGCCTCTGATCCAGTACGACCCCTCCACGGGCCTCGGTAAGCACCTGCCTCGCGTCACGTCTAGGGCACCACCTGCTCCTTTTCCTAAAGAAACATGGGGGTGTTCGCACACATGTGCTGATATGTTACCATAGATGCTTGGAAGGAATTGTGTGAAGGGTCAAAGGAAATCTTCAAAAGTCGTCCTGGAATGGACGTGAGGTAAGCAGTTAGATAGACTCTTCAGATGCCAATCGTTGACTTGTAGGTAGAGATCAGCTTCCCTCTTACGCAGACGCTGCAGGGAAAGAGCTGCGTATACACCCTTGTTCCCCCGAGACAGTGATTCGTAGAGAAAGTCACAGGGAAGAGATCAGAGGAAGAGAAAAGGCTCCGGTGCCAATCCGTGCTGATCACAGCGGCAATGTTCCAGATTCCGAACCTAAACCGGTGATTTGGGGAAATTTCTGTCTTGTATCCTCCGTGAAAGATGGCGATCAACCATCAATACCAAGTAATGTAGCCAAAGAGAGAGAATTGCAACATTTTGGAACATCTTTTATTTTTAAATGTATATTTTTATTGATTTCAGAGAGGAAAGGAGAGGGAGAGAGAGATAGAAACATCAATGATGAGAGGGAATCATTGATCGGCTGCCTCCTGCACGCCCCCTACTGGGGATCGAGCCTGCAACCCAGGCAGGTGCCCTTGACCGGAATTGAACCCAGAACCCTTCAGTCTGCAGGCTGACTCTCTATCCACTGAGTCAAACCAGCTAGGGCTGGAACATCTTTTAAATTGAGTTCTACCCACAACCTTTGAATCTAACATCTGTGAAACTTGACAGTTTCAAAGGGCACGTTAGAGAGGTGCCCAGCCTTTCCCATTAGCAGGAATTGGACGGACACCCTGTTCTGCAGTCCAGTCAGTACTGTCATGTCAGATTTGCGTACATAGTTGGCTTTTCTCTTAATAACATGTCCTATTATTCTGAAACTCAGGTGACCATTCAGATTGTTACCAAGGGTGGTTTTAGTATGTAAAGTAATAAAATCAGTTCATTTTCCCAGGCGTTTCATGTCTGGATGCCCCGTAAACTTCTGTGAGCACCTAACACAGTTCCCCACATGGTCTGTCTCCTTTCACGGAGCAGCAGTGCCTGGAGCCGACCTCAGCTGGTATATTCAGCAACCCAGTGTCTAAAGTGGACAGACGGAGGCCTTGGGGACCCCAGAACTCACCCCGGGTGCTCCTCAGGCTTGTGCCTAAGATGAGAACTTGAACGTGGTTTTTCCGTTGGCCCCGTACATTTTTATTTTTTTTTTTTTAGCAATGGTTCTCAAATTTAAGTGAAAATAGGAGTCACCTCGCTGTGCTTGTCTGTTGCATAGTTTCCCGGGCCCCTGGCACAGACTCGGAAGCGGAGGTGCCCCGGTACCTGCTCTTTATATATATATGTGTGTGTGTGTGTGTGTGTATATGTGTATGTATATGTATATGTATATGTATATATTTTTAAAATTGATATCAGAGAGGAAGGGAGAGAAGGGGAGAGAGATAGAAACATCAATAATGAGAATCATGGATTGTCTGGCTCCTGCCTCCTGCACGCCCCACACTGTGGATTGAGCCCACAACCTGGGCATGTGCCCTGAGCAGGAATTGAACCCTGACCTCCTGGTTCATAGGTCAGCGCTCAACCACTGAGCCACACCAGCTGGGCTAGGCACCTGCTCTGTAAGTAAGCCCATCCCAGTGGACCAGGTCCCCACATTGAGCACAGCCACTGATAGGTCGAGTCCCTCAAAATGAAAGGGGACTTTGAAAAGAAAGGTTCCCCTGATGAGAAGAGGAACTCCGAGGACTGTGCAAAGTCGCAGAAAATTCCGAGATGTATTGTCCGACCAGCGTGAACAGTCAGGTCTCATTTTCATGATGCAGCTTGTTCGCTGCTGCCGTCCTCTTGCCTGGAGGCAGCCTCCCAGCAGGAAGGCCAGGCCGGGCTCCCTTCCCTCCTGTTTCTCCGAGGGCTCTTTCCTTTCCCAGGCTTTCCTCCGGCAGGCTGCCCTGCATTCCCCACGTCCTCTCAGGCAAGGGGTCCACTGGGCCCGTCAGATCGACTTCTGGGGCTGCGGCCCTGCACCACGCAGACAGGCAACTTGGCTCTCCAAGGGTACAGCCAAGGTGGCAGTTTTATTGTCATCAAACAACACACATTGGTTCCTAATTAGGGGACTTCTGACCTGTGCTGTGACCCCCTCTTCATCTTAGATGTGCGGGGAGCAGAGCCCCTGAGGCACAGGGACTCTGTCGCCACAGAGCTGTCAGAAGTGGACTTCAGGTCACTAAGTCACATCCCTTCAAACTCCCTCCCCATGTACTGCCCAACACAGGACAGGAGATGGCAGACCTGCCGCCCGGAATGACCTCCCCGCCTCTCCCCGGTCCTGCAGGCCTGGTGCTGACCACGCCCGGAGGGAAGAAGGGGTCGGAGAGCAGAGGCACCGAGTTCTACGACGAGCTGTGGTTCATCGCGCTGATGGCCGTCCTGGGCCTCATCTTGCTGGCCATCTTCCTGTCCCTGATTCTGCAGAGGAAGATCCACAAGGAGCCGTTCATCCGGGAGAGGCCGCCCCTGGTTCCCGCGCCCAAGAGGACGTCCCCGCTGAGTGTCTATCCCCCGGGGGAGACCCACATGGTTTGTCTGAAGGCCGCCTGCTTCCCAGGCCCAGACCAGAAGGCTCGCCTTTTTAGAGGGACATGTTCCCGGGGCCTTGTAACCAGGGACTGGGTGGTAGTTGTGTCTGCCCGAGCGTGAGGGCTGGGAGCCTAACTCTAGAGCAGGGGTCCTCAAACTATGGCCCGTGGGCCACATGCAAATACAAATATTGTATTTGTTCCCGTTTTGTTTTTTTACTTCAAAATAAGATATGTGCAGTGTGCATAGGAATTTGTTCATAGTTTTTTTTTTAAACTATAGTCCAGCCCTCCAACGGTCTGAGGGACAGTGAACTGGCCCCCTGTTTAAAAAGTTTGAGGACCCCTGCTCTAGAGCATTCTTTTTGTTGTTGAATCCTCACCCGAGGATATTTTTTCCATTGATTTTTAGAGAGAGTGGAGGAGCGAGACAGAGAAATATAGATGTGAGAGAGACACGTTGATAGGTTGCCTCCCACACAGGGATTGAGCCTGCACCCGAGGTACATGCCCCTGATTGGAATCGAACCCGGGACCCTTCAGTCCATGGGCCAATGCTCTGTCCACTGAGCCACACCGGCTAGGGCGAGTTTCAACACTTTCAAAGGTGGCAATGAGCGAACAGCAGCCTTGTCCGCCTCCCAGGTCTCCTTTCCCCTGGACACAGCAGGGAGCAGTGGGGGAGCCCCTGACGAGGCTGCCGTGCCCAAGGAGCAGGCGTGCTGGGGACGGGGAAGGGCAGGGTCCCTGGGAGGCCGGTGCTGTGTGGCTGGCGCAGGATGCAGCGTGTGCAGGTGTGTGTGTCCTGGTGCATGCGCATCTCAGGATGGCAGTGGGGTGTGAGCGTGCTCGGCTGTCACTGGAGAGGCACTAAGATTGTGCTGTGAAGTGCCGCCAGCGCTGACCGCCGCCTCCCCGTCTGTCCCCAGTTTGACTCCGTGGCTGATGTATCGGACGCGTGCAGCAATGTCACCCTCAAGAGCTATACCATGCACTTCGAGGTAGCTCCCTCCGTGTGCTGCGTGGGTGCATGGCCCCTGGGTGGCGTGTTGACATGAGGGGTAACTCAGAGCCCGCCCATGTTTAAGAGCAGCTAGACTTGCCTTACAGCGCGTTCTGGGGCCTCATCAGGTTCTAGGTCTTCAAGTGCCTTTGTGTTCCTGATATTAGTACCAGACCTGTTTTATTTCAGAGGCTGGAGCCTATAACAAGGGAAAGATACGGGATGAGAAGAAAGGGAGGGAGAAGTCCAATCCACCTTTTTTTTTTTTAATCCTCACCCGAAGATATTTTCCCATTGATTTTTTGGGAGAGTGGGAGAGAGCGGGAAAGACAGAAAGAAACACTGATGTGAGAGAAACACATCAATTGGTTGCCTCCTGCAGGAGCCCCGACCAGGGCCCGGGCTGGGGAGGAGCCTGCAACTGAGGGAAGTGCCCTTGAGCAGAATCCAACCCAGGACCCTTTGAAGTCCACAGGCCGACGCTCTATCTGCGGAGCCACACCAGCCGGGGCCAAGACGCACACTTTTTTAAGTGCAGTAGGAACGTGCTTCCTTAGCGGGGGCGTGGGAGGGGGGCTCACTCGGGGCGTTCCACTGATCACCGCGGCAACTTCCCCTGCAGGGATTGGCCGACACCAAGATCCCGCGGTCTGGGGCCCGAGTGAGCCTCAGGAGCAACCACAGCATCTCTGTCCTCCAGATCCCGAGCCAGAGCCAGCTCAGCCAGGCCTCCCAGGGCTCCCTGCACCGCAGCGTCAGCCAGCTGCTGGACCTGCACGACAAGAAGGTCCTGGTGGACGACGCGCTGTGGGAGACCATCATGGGCCACGACAGCGGCCTGGTGAGTGCGTTTCTCCCGGAGCCTTCGCTCAGCACCCGAGCGGGATGTCCTCCTGCACCTGCTGGGGCCTCCTGCCCCTGCTGAGGGCTGCCTCCCCCCTCACCCGGCACAGGGCACCCCTCCGACCCTTCACCCAACAGCTCACTGGTGTCGCTGTGACTGTTGGACGAGCAGGGTAGAAAAGTCGTCTTGTTTTGTTAGCAAACAATAGAGCTCAAAAAATAAACTCATGAGTAAGTGAAGAGACATACATGGTAGAAAGGACTGGAAACGTAATTGGCTCTGTTGTTTGCCATGAGCCCCCAGTGACTGGAATGAACAAATCCCCAGTTTGTACCGCCCGGCAAACTTCTTCCTTGTGCCGACTCCCTAGGTGTCTGCTGGCGGGAAGGTCCTTGGGGACAGTAGGTAATAAACAGAGCCAGCTAAGGGCTTCGCTCGCACTCCCCTCCACGGCAGAATTCGCCACCGGCATTTCTCCCACCCTCTGCTCCTGCTCTCCCCTTTCCTTCTCCCCAAGTTCTATTCCTTCACCTCAAGAGTCGCTGTCTTCCTTGAAGCCCTTCTTAACTAAGGGAGACTCTTAAAGCAAGTTCCCAGACTCCAGGTTCCAATCACAGTGACAAGATAAAACACACAGTGGGCTTATTGGGCATGATGATGTGTGATAGGCATTTCAAAATATGTATTTTTTTATTTCAGAGAGGGAGAGAGAAACATCAATGATGAGAATCATTGATTGGCTGCCTCCTGCAAGCCCCCCACTGGGGATCGAGCCCACAATCCTGGCATGTGCCCTGACCGGGAATCAAACCGCGACCTCCTGGTTCATAGGTTGATGCTCAGCCACTGAGCCACGTTGGCTGGGCATGTGATAGGCTTTGTGTGTGTGAGTGTGTGTGATAGGCTTTTTTAAATCAAGGATTTCCTTGATGTTAACAGGACCAAGTTCCACAGTTCCATCTCAGATCTAAAGTTTCTAAGTGGCAGGAATCATTGTACCAGTCTCATGTCGGATGGACATGCACGATGGCGGTTTCGGTGGCTCAGCGCAGCACAGCGAGGGCTCAGGTGCCCGTATCCTCGCCCGAGGGCACACAGAGTCCTTTTTTCATGAACTGGGACCTGAGAAACATCCTGTGACTGCAGAGCCATTTTCCACTGTCCCACGAGGGGCTATTTGTGCCTGCTGTCCAGTGCCAGGAGCAGGCAGCATGCCCAGCAGTGCCGGGACCGCTCCGGAGATGCCAGTAGGTGGCGCATTAACTTTCCTTATGATTGATATTGCTGAACCTACTCAATACACAAAGGCAGTGGGAGTGGGGAGCAGGGAGCCATAGAGCTTGCGTTCCGGCTCTTCTGCTTGCGTTTTGAACTAAATCTCAAATAAATAATTATGTATGTATGTATGTATGTGTGTGTGTGTGTGTGTGTTTATATATATAAAGGCTGCGTAAGTACTCCATTTTTAAAATGTTCTTACTTGCCCACCCCACTTGTATATATTGTCTCCACGTTGCCGACCAGAAAACAGGCTTAGGAAGATGAAGGTGTGGCACAGTGCGCTCCTCCATGACACATACATTGGCTTAGTGTGTAGCTCACCTGTGCGTGTGACCCGATGCTTCCCGTGAGTTTAAGGCGAGGGCTCCAACCACACCTCGGTGGAGCGTCGGGGATTAGAACTGCCGCTGGGTGGCGGGCGCGGCGACAGCGAGCCTGACCTAACGGGACGGCTTCTTTCCAGTACCTGGACGAGGAGGACCTGATGAACGCCATCAAGGGCTTCAGCTCCGTGACCAAGGAGCACACCACCTTCACCGACACCCACCTGTAGGGCCGCCGCCTGCAAACCGTGAGTGAGCCTGGGGGTGGCTGCACGCCCCATTCCCGCGCCGTCTCCCTGACACACCAGAGGCAGAGCCGCTGCTTGTCATCTGTCATCCTTGAACGACATGAGGACGGTCCCCCTAGCAGAGGTCTAGGAGAGGGGGTGGTTCTGGTGTCTGAAACAAAGGGTGCCGAGCACACGAAAACCCTCATTGTGAGGAAGCTGAAAACTCCACTTTTCACCTGGCCCTGGCTCTGGCAGAGAGACCACAGGTAAAACCATCAGTGGGCGCAGGGCTGTTACCAGTGAGAGAAGTCAGTAGTCTCAGGGCGAAGTGATTCCGAGAGTATGTCCCTGCGGGTCCCAGGACCCTGTAAGGAACAGCTATTCCAATGGTCACAGCCGCAGAACCAACCCCGACTTCAGCCCAGCGAGGTCATTCAGAGGCCACACCCTTGGGGAAGGGTTTGTACTTGGTTACACTGTTCAGGGACATTCCCCGACCGGCCCCAGCATCACAGAAGGATCTGTTCCCAACAGCCTTTCACTCTTGCAAAAGGCTTTTCTCACTTTCCCACCCAACTGTTATGTGACTGACGAGAAAGAAGGGACAGATAATTACAGCCCTTAGTAATACCGATCTTGTGCTTCACTGGCAACATAAGTTACTTTCATACGTATTAAGTTCTCCCTCTCGCCTCCCTTTTTTGTTATGGGAAGAAGACATGGACAGACGCATGTAAGTACACTTTAAACAGCTGTTCCTAAAACAACTGAAAACACAGGTAGTCTTCATCATTTTTATTTTACTTGATAAATAAATACAAGAGAACGGTTGTGAAACCACTGGCAATATGGTAAACTTTAAAGCATTTATTCAATTTTACTCACTTATTTCCTGGAATGAGAATATATACATTTTTCACCAATAAATGCTTAATGCTTCACAATTACCCTATTTGCAGATACTTGAAAGTCATTCCAATCACATGGAAAAAAAATACAAAAAAATTATCTTTTATTCTTACAATTTAAAATATATTCAAAATAACTTTTTTGCAGCAGCCCAAACCTTTGACAAAAATTTCAGAGCTGTAGTCTCGTAAGCATCTATAGGCGCAAGCGGCGGACCTTCCCCACGCGCATGGATAGTCGCAAACCTCGCATATCAACTCTGGTCGCCCAATTTTAAAATCAGACTTGTTAGTGACATCTCTGGGTTTGTAAAGAAAATGATGGTAACTTAAATTCGTAAATATTCCAGCGCATATGGAAGAAAGGGGGATGGTTCTGTTTTGGACGTGTGGCAATTAAGTGATTAACAAAGTAGCCACGTTCTGATTTAATAGTTTGGATTATTAACACGGTGGCTCCTACACGAGGCAGACTCGCCCTTGGTAGTGTTCCCTTCTGGGCGCTCATAGCTTTGTCCTTATCATTCCATCTGTTCAAACACAGACAACTGCTCCCACTTGAAAGAAAGTTGAAGTGGACTTTGGGCATTTACTATTGGTGATGCGTGCTAAGATTTAAGACCTACACTTACAAGTACCCTCAGCGACTCTGCCACCAGGGCAGCCTGGTGTTCAACATCAATAGTGTTTTGAGTGACACGGTATTTTTCCACAAACATAGCACCTCGTTAAGTATCAGGTAAACACTGTGCAATCACAATTAGGGTGAGAGACTAAGTTCCACGCAGAGAAGGCAGGCCTCAGGCATCATCTACGTGAGGAATGTGGGCGGTTGGATCCCATGTTCTCAGGGGGGCTCACCGATACGGTGCCATCTGGTTAAGGTGGGGTGGTTCCTACACGTATTTCTGAGCTCCCTGGACTAGCTTTACAAATGATCAATTGAACGTGCTTGTAAACCTAAAAATAATCTTCAAAAAGGTCAAAGAGCTCTAGTTTTTTTCTCATTACTCCATCTCATTCTGTGAAAAAGATACTAAGTGAAGTCCGACGTTTTTGTCAAGTTTTGGTGTAGAAGCTAGTGTACTGGATCCAGGAGCTGGACTTCCATCTACAGCAGGGGTGGGGAACGTCCGGCCCACAGGCCGCACGAGGCCCTGCCTGGGCCTGGGTGGCGAGGCCATTACATGTCCGACCACATGCAGCAGGCTCACGTTGAAGTTGGTAATTCGTATGGCCTGCACGTAATGTCAAATAGCCAAAGGGCCCTTGGCAGGAAACGGTTCCCCACCCCTGCTCTGAATGAACAACACCCCTACCTGCCAGGTGAGCTCACAGGCTGTACTCCTGCCCCGAGGAGTCGCTCTTCTTGTGCCGAGGGGACGGTGTGGTCTTGGTGGGAGAGGGGGACGCGGTCCCGGGCGAGTCGGTGCCTCCATCGGAGGTGCTGGGCGAGGAGGCCAGGTGGGGCCCTTTCTTCCTGCCCAGGAGCCCTCCTCCGTCGAACCCGCCTCTCTTGCGGAGCTCCCCTTTGTCACCGTCATCCTCGGGCGCCCTCTTCTTGGGTTCCGGGGCAGCTTCGGCTGCTCTGTGCGCTTCCGACCCACCATCGGACTCTCTCGCACTTCTCGTTTCGGCTCCAGGAGCCTTGCTCTCGGCCCCAGCACAGTCCCCCGCCGCCCGCTTCACCTCCGCCTGGATGGGGCCCGAGGTGGCGTCTTCGGGCACAGCGCGCTCCAGGTTTCTGTTCAGGTTGAGGGTCTGGAAGTCGCGGTAGCTGTGGAAGCTCTCAGTCCTCCGCGCCCGGGCTA
This sequence comes from Myotis brandtii, assembly GCF_000412655.1. Classification (NCBI taxonomy): domain Eukaryota; kingdom Metazoa; phylum Chordata; class Mammalia; order Chiroptera; family Vespertilionidae; genus Myotis; species Myotis brandtii. Next base: position 2,722,370 of record NW_005370328.1, read on the forward strand.
ACAGCGGGCTCTCCCGGTACGGCCGCATGGAGCCATACGTGGCTGCCTCGTGGATGGTCTCATGCTGCTGCAGCTGGAGGCTGGAACAGGTTTAGAAATCACAGGTCAGGAATTAAACCACAGTGTACGCACGTGACATAAATATGTAAAGACACTATGTTCTTGTTCTTATTTCTGTATGTAAAAATACATTTAAGTACTTTATAAAATTGCGTGTGTATAAACTACCCATGCAAATATCCCAGATGTAGTCAGTGAAGCGGGATTCTGTTTTCAATTACAGTGGCATAAAGTATGTATTGGTTCCAGGTGTACAACAGTGATCAGACCTTTATGTAATGTACAGCGTGACCCCCCGTAAGTCTAGGACCCATCTGACTGTACAGTGGAACCTCGTTTCTCGAACAATTTGCTTCTCACCCTGACAACCCTTCCCCGCTGACGCCTGTAGGATCGGCCTCGCCTCCCTCAGGTGATTAAGGAGAGAACGCACAAATATGCATTTTAGCAGTTTCTCTCGACTAAAATCTCAAGAATATCGTGCTGTGAATATTTGTGTTTTGCTTTCGTTGCTGCTTACAATTGTTAAATTTTCATGTCCCTTTTAAAGTGTTTGTGTATAGATTACACAGTTCATTAGCCATGTACTATATAGAAGAAAGGTTAAAACAGGGAATCATTGGGGGGTCTGGAATGGATTATTTCTAATAGGAAGAAATGATTCGCTTTTCCAACAGCCCCTGACACAAATCAAGCTCGAGAAATGAGGTCCCACTGCATTCCCTATGCTGTACTTCAAGCCCTCGTGACTGTTCTTGTAACCCCAGCTAAGTTTCTGGAAAGCTGGGGGAAAGGGCTTTAAAACGACAGTAGAACCAACGTAATTCAGTATCAGGCCTTCAGTTTAGATTTGAATTTTTTAAAATACATTAACTAAAAAGATATGCCATTGTCTTAAAAGTACATAATGCATGCAAATTCCGAATCGTTGTGTTGTACACCAGTAACTACTGCAGTGCTGTATGTCAATTACACCTCAGGAGAATAAGTTACATAATGTTAAGATCAGGAACAAAAATGCCACATACTATCCAAGGTCACAGATGACTTTTCTGATTTCCTTTGAATGATTCTCGATCACAAAACAGGCACCCAAATGAGCAGAAATTCACAAAATAAGGTAAAGGGTAAAAATGTCTTCCTATGCAAAGAACCAGATGCATGCAGTGGAGACATTTAGTGAGAACAGTTTTTTTGAACTGAACAGCAACGTAAAGTGTGACTTTGCAATGTCGCTAAAACCCCAGGCTTTTATGTACTAGTCCCCCCCAGAGCAGCCCCGCCCACCTGGAGCTGGCCTCGCGGAGCCGGCTGTGCTGCACCACGGAGGCGGCCGGGCTGATGCTGGGCGTGGCGCAGCGGGAGGTGCTCAGGTCGCACTGGTCCAGCAGCTTCAGCAGCTCCTCCTCCGTCGGGCCGCCTGCATCTGAGGAAGCACAGGATTACACCGCGGCCTGCGCGCGCCCCGTACCCGGGTCTCCCGCGAAACCTACCCTTGTCCTCGCTCTTGCTGACCATGTCCATGGCGGTGGTCAGGTCCCACATCTGAATGCTGCCGTTGGTGTGGCCGGTGAACAGGTAGCGCCGGGGCCGGGAGCCCATCCTGCTGGAGCCCTCGCACTCCCGCACGGTGAAGGCGGAGATGGTCGTGCAGTCCACGGCTTGGATCTCACATATTCTGTAAGCGACGGCGCACAGTCGTAAACCACGGGACAGACAGCATTGCAGATAAAGTAATTCCAAAATCTGAATCACAGAGTCAGAGTTGAACACACCACATACATAAACAGATGTAAAGGGGGCAAGGCAAGTCACAGGAATCAAAGTTAACCTTTGTTTCTTTGAGTCTCATGAAAAGGTTCTTATAAAATAATGTAGTAAAAGTCATCGAAACCAGGCAAATAATTTCAGTCATTCTTGGAAGAGCCTTGGTAAGACATGAGCAGTTCTTTCAAAGGAAGTTATAGACATTCACTAGAAAAGATGATGGAAATAATTTAAGATTTATGTGTAAATTATAAACATCTGAAACCAGAAGCCATGTGCAGCGGTGCCAGAGGCCTGCAAGCACCCGCCATTAGGATGATACTCTGACCTCTCAGAGCCTGAGCTGTCTGTAAGCAGAAGGCTTCGAATTAGCTGCTTAAGGGGCTGCTGTTCTATTTCTGCTTTTTTTTTATAAATGTAGCTTTTCCTATGGAATCGTAAAGTTAACAGGTATAAACTAACTGTAGTTGGTACAACACATTGCTACTGTGTGAGCTAGAGAGGAGGAAGGAGGTTAAACCTGAACAAGGAGATGAAATACTATGTTGTCAGAGGTTGTTACAACAGCAGTTTTAATAAACATTTGGCAGCTTCTTCAAATATGCACAGAACACAGTGATTTATAACATTTCTCAAGGTATTAATTTCGTCTTGTATCTTATAGGCTTTAGTACATAGAATGTTCCAGAATCAACTCATGCAATGAACTTCGATAAAAAATTTATCATCTCAGATTTTATTAAAATAGTAAGAAATTATAAATAATATGCTGAAGGATAACCGAGAAATTATTAAAAGCAGAGTAACATTAATATGAGTATCCATAACTTTCTTAATAAGTACTAATAGGAATTTTGACATGCAAAAAGGTGTTATGTCTTTAAAGAAGAGAAATGTTATAACTCAATGTGTCTGAGGCGATAACATTTTTAAAACAGTCAAATGGACAAGGAAGAGGAAACTAACTTCTACTCGGCATCTATACTAGTTAGGGCTACACCGGATAGGTCATATTTCTTACTCACTTGATCCTATGCCATCCTACAAGGTGGGGACCTTCTTTTATAAAGAAACTGGGGCTCCGAGAAACAAAGCAACTGAGGGTGAGTGTCGGCAGCTGGTGAGAGGAAGCGCCAGAACCCGAGTTCAGGTCAGCTGCCCGCCTCCCACTCCTGTTTGCTCTGCCGTCACTGGTCCTTCCTAACTGTCCGGCATCAGAGGAAATCTTAAGTGTATCCTAGAGAACAAGCACTCGATGTCCTGCCCTGGTTCCAAGGTAAAGCAAGGCCAGGTAGTGGGCAGACTCCTCTCGGCAGTGTGTGTGCCTGCACTCTCATCAGCGATTCAACACTGTGTTGTCTGAGGAGGAGGAGTCCTGAGCAGGACCCCGCCCAGCAGCCTTACCTCTTCCCCGTGGAGGACAGCCTGACGAACAGCTTGTTGGTGATGGGGACCACTTTCTGGATGAACACCTGCTGATCATCTCGCTCACCAAAGGGCCCTTGATCAGACGATGCCAAAAGAAGTTCAAGTTTAAATGGTTTCATTTAACATTAATACTGGGGGGGGGGGGGGGGTTTTTTTTTTCACGCCTGTCAATGTGGCCTTGCATTCCACGTCAAAGAGACAAAATGCAATGATGCGAGGACTTCAACTTGCATTAAAACATTTTTAAGAAATGCATGTTTCAAAACTGTTGTGCAGTGAGGCTGTTAAAGCTGAAGGCAGGAATAAGCTTAGGAGTGAGTGTCCATGGTCAGTGCCCGTGGGAACCCGGGACGCATAAGCTCCACCTTCACTCACCACCTTTGAGAATGTGCTCAGTTCCTTTTATGTATTGACTTTTGGGGTGGGGGTGGGGGGGCAACATGCAAAATCTTAAAAATAAAGTGCAACCCCATTCAATAGAATTTAATGAATCAGAAGCCTGTTGCTCCCTGCAACGTTTTCTTATCTAATTAAGGAAAAGATTCAATTATTTTCACTTGGTTGTACTTGGCAAGGCAAATCATTGACTCATCCATTTTAGAAAGATTCTTAACATAAAAGTGTTTTCATAAAAAACTTAAATGTAATATTTTAATAATTCTCTTATCCTGTCATACTCAATAGCTAAAATAATAAAAGTATTATTCACAAAAGTATATGATGTACACCACAATATAATTCACACATTACCTTATGTGAATCATACCTAATGAGATGAACAATTACATCTTCATTAAAGAAATAAAGTGCTCCAATTCGCATAAGCATCATGGCTTTTAATTATAAACAAAAATGGTTAGCATTTGGAGATATGTACTAAATTTGTTTTAAGTGGATTTCATAATTTAAATCTCACTTGCAGGTTTCTACTGCTGTTCACACACTCTGCCCCGGCCACACGGGATGTGAAAGCCGACAACGCTCACCGATGTCGTTCCCAGAGGAGTAGCTGCCGGGACTCTCCGTCTCCTCCAGAGACAGGATCTTGAACGAGGCGAGAGGAGTGGAGCCGGGCTGAGTCGAGATCATGCCTCTGAACCGTGTCACCGTCCACGTCCGGACGTGATTGTTATCTGCACAGACTAGGAGGAAGAACACCGAGGAGCTAGTAAATACGGAGCTATAAGCACCAGCAAAACACTTTCACAAACACACTAGCTTTTTCACTGTGATCACCACTGAATAGATCATAGCACATCTTTTGGAGTGGCAAATGGCATGTTTATCTTAAAATTATACTTAATTTGAGAGAGCTGAATATGGTTTTTCCTTCTGCACATGTAAGGTATGTAAGTACATCTATAGACCCTCATAAAAGTAGCCTATAGAGTAGAAAAGGTTAAAGAAAAGTATTTGTAAGAGAAAAGATAGTAAACAAGTTGCCTAGTTTGTTTTTTAAACCACAGAAACTCTCCTTATGTTACTCAGATATTAAACAACCTAGACCAGGAGCAACTGAAAACGTGTCGTCACAAATGACATTTGTCAGAAGCTATTAGGAACCCACTGATAGTTACATGAGGAAAATTAAGATCCCTATAAAGCTGGGAACTATTTTTATATCAAGTAAGAGTATGTATTTTAAAAATATACTCTAACTTCATTTACTTTTTCATATAAATATTAAGTGGGCATATACTGAGATAATCCTAACAAGTAGCCTCTCTTTTTCCCCCTTTGGTCTGAACACATAATGATACTTTTTGGCTTATATTTTTAAATTACTGTAAATTTTGTGGCATACCTTAATAAAAATGTATACTAATTTGACATGATTTCAGAAACTTGTTATTACCAATAAGTTATGAACTCATCAGTAAATACTAGGAAAACATCTGAAATTAACTGTAGATATACAACGGTTTTTACTGGAAAAATGCCATAGTTGCACATTTTAAAACTTTAGAAAGAAATTTAATTTTGGCTAATTGCAATAGAAATAAAAAATGTACAAATGTTACTTAGGTAACAAAATTCTCAATTCTCACAATACCAGCTTTCTGTTAAAAAGACATTTAGTTCTAGGCTGTTTATTCAGCTTCATGGGAAATAATATCCTGATTTCACTATTAACCCAAGGACTCAGAAAAATTTAAAAATCTTTAAAATTATGACAAATTTTGTTATTTGGTTCAAATGAGGAACTATGGCAATTTTGTTAATTAAAAACTTCATACTATTAAGACATAAAAACAAACACTATGGCAGCGGTTCTCAACCTGTGGGTCGCGACCCCTTTGGGGGTCGAACCACCCTTTCACAGGGGTCGCCTAAGACCATCGGAAAACACATATATAATTACATATTGTTTTTGTGATTAGTCACTATGCTTTAATTATGTTCAATTTGTAACAATGAAAATACATCCTGCATATCAGATATTTACATTACGATCCATAACAATAGCAAAATTACAGTTATGAAATAGCAACGAAAATAATTTTATGGTTGGGGGTCACCACAACATGAGGAACTGTATTAAAGGGTCGCGGCATTAGGAAGGTTGAGAACCACTGCACTATGGGAAAAAGAATGTCATTACATTAATACCAGTATATACATATTTTTTACACTTATATTGATGTCCACCAGGTGGCAGAATAACATAACTGAGCACTGCATACATAAAGTACTCCAGATTTGTGGCTAAGGTGGACATTTTTCTTGACAAATTTACTTAAATTTCAAACTGACATGAAATAGTGGATATTAAAATGCAAGTTTTACTATGCAGTTCTTTGGCACATGCTACAATATCACCTCCATCAAAATAACAGCAATTACTGCTGAGATTTCTAAGCACTGTCATGCAAAACAGTCTTTCTCACAGGGCCAAATGGCCTGACCCTCTGCCTCCCTCTTGTAGAGGTTTGCAGTCAGCTCTGCCGCAGAAGCTAGTTCTTCACACACGAGAGGTGCCGACTTGAGGAGGGGACATGTGGGCTTGGTTTCGGATCTGGCTGCGGCCCTGGGCCTGCAGACTTCTCATCGAGTGCAGTGATGCAAGTACTTCGACTTGCATTAAAAATGTTTAAAGAAATACTTATTTGTAAAAAATGGTATTTTGTATTGAAGGCAAAAATATGCCTAGGAATGTGCACGAGGCTGCTTTGCTGGTCTTCGGGTTTGTGAAACTAGGGAATCCCCAGGCACGGTTCCGCGAGCGGCCTCCAGCAGGGACCCCCCCCTTACCGGACACGAGGTGCTTCTCGGACAGCATGATCTTGGTCACGGGGCTGCGGTGCACGGTGAAGGTCTGGAAGAGCTGCGGGCCCGACCCCACCGTCTCGGGGTGCTGCACGATCACCCGCACTGCCCCAGAGCTGGTACCGTAGGCGATCTCAATCCAGTTCCCACTGACACCTGGGGCGCAGGGGAGGGAGAGGCACATTAGGCCACAATAAACCATGACGGAAGCTGCCCTCGCAAAGCTCCCCTGCGAGTGGGGCAGAGCAGACCCAGTGCCCCACCAGCCCCATCGGCCCAGTCAGGAACCGGGGACTCCCTGACCCTCCCCTGCACTGTGTCGGGTTCTCACAGCAGCTCTCACACACGGATCATCTACTCCCGTCTACCCACCTCTACTCCTCGATGGACAGAAGCCTAATCACCTTTTTATCCAGGTCACCCTGTAGAGTGCCCGAGACATCATAGGTATTTTTTAAACATTTATTGAGCAACACATCGGATGCAAAGCCATAGTCTGTGTTCCTGCTAGCCCCGCAGGACCATCTCTTGTACTTTGCTGCAATACAGAATTTTCCTGGAGGAGTCGAGTGGTGTATATAGTATATCCTATTTTACAGTTCCAAAACCCTTCACCCTGGAACACACACCCCCCACCTGGTTACATCACACTCACCGCGCTGTCTCTATCTAACCTTGCCCAGCTCCTCCCGTCAGGCCATCTGTGACTCTGTTTCTACACAACTGCCCAGGCCCCTCCCAGAGTTAAAGAAGGATGGGGTTCAGTGGCCTGTCCTCTTCAAGAGCTTCCGATAGGGAGCCTCTGACTCTACCAGCTCCTCGCCTGGTTCCCCTCAATGCCTGCAGGCCCTGGAAAGCACTTCTCCTGGCCTGTAGGCGGCTCCTGCCTCTGCGGAAGCAGCGTAGCCTCTAATTTAGACAAAGGAACTGCTGCTCACTCTGCAGAGGGCAAGCTTGCTGTGAAGGGCCGAGCAGCAAAGATTCTAACCTGTGTACCCACACTGTCCATTACAGCCACAGAGGAGCCAGAGATGGCCTGGAAAGCGTTAATGAAGAGCACCTGGCCTGGCTCACTGAGCCCAATACAGTTAAAATCTCACCTCAGTCTCAATCCAAACCCCCTGGTGCACTAGAATATTGTTTTTTTTCGGACCAAAGATTTATTTCCTTTAGTGAAATACATAAAATGACATTTTATCAGTAACTTTCAGACCTATCGATATCATTGTGCACATTTCCTAAAAATCCTTTCATTACTGATAATTTAAAGTTCCCATGTATGTTTACTGTTCACCCCAGAATATAAAAATTTTGTAATTTACAGAACTTGTTAATTGCATTGCAAAGGCCTTTGAAAGGCAATGAAAGTTATAGACACTGAACTTCCAAATAAAATGCCTTTCCAGAACTTAAATTTGAAATCTGCAAAGGAAATAAGCTCAGCTCTGTCCAATAAAGATGAGCAGTCTAAGAGCTTTTGTCTCTGGTTAAAAAATATAAAGCCTCCTAATTTCAAAACAAAATCAGCTACTGCAATAGGAAGGTCAATGTGTCAATATTTTGGTAATTTGGGCTGATGCTGGAGGAGGAGGCAGGTGCCATGTCACACCCCCGCTGCTGCCTGTCTCTGGGCCATGCCTGACTTCCACATGAAAGCAAGTGTAATCCTGCAGACGGAGAGGGAGCCCCAGCGCTGCAATGGAGGAAGAACGCAGGGCACCTGCGGGCACTGACTTGTTTTGGGGGTGAGGTAAACGCTCAGCGCTGTGATGGCGTCGTTGGAAGGGTCGTGGTAGAGTTCAGTCACCAGGAGATCGTTGTCCTTCATCCGCAAAGGGAACTTCTGCATGTCTGAAAACAGAAACGCTCAGGTCATGTCGAACCAACAGTGCGTTTATTTAACACTAAAGAAGGTGATGTGTTCTTGTCGTTTAAAAGAGCCCCGGGAAGCAGGACGTGCTCACTCACCGATGTAATAGATGGACCCGTTGTTACACCCGAGCAGAAGGAACGACCCAGCAGTGTCATAACTAGTTATGGGGACGACATCTTGAACCTGATGTGGCGAGATTGTCATCAGATGCCAGATATTAATTACAATTTATTTTCTCCATTTTCTCAAAATTCTTTTAATAATAAAACACCAATATTCACTGTAAGTGGGGCTTAGAAATGGGCGTTTCGTACGTACACACATGCGCGCGCACATGCACAGCGAATGGTGAAGAACCACGTACGTGATTCCCTTTAAAGCTTTTAAAAATGTGAATTTCCACAGGGGCACGTTCCTTTCAGAATTTAGAAGGATTCTCTCTTTCTGCACATGGTTCTGAGACCGCAGCACTCTGAGGACTGGAAGGCCAGGTCTGAGCAGGGCACACAGCGATCAAGGCCTGCTCAGTCACCTAGTGAGGGCAGACTTAGACCAGAGCACAGATCAAGCGACTTCCGCATAGTACGTCTTCCCTTGATAACCTTCCTTTCTGTGAAAAGAGCTCCCCTACTTTCACTCTGCCCACTGCAGGCTTCACCTTGTTTCCTAGGAAAGGGCATTAAGGCAAATACGCTTCATGTTTTGTTTTTTCAAGCACTAGAATAAAAATTCAGTTTCCAAGCAGATCAACATAGTTGCAAATTAATAGCTGCCTATATTTGTGCTAAAAGAAAAGCAAAGGGCATGATTTTTACTACAAAACCAAACCGAAAGTATGGTTTGCCAGAGCAGAGTAGTGACAATAAGGAAGATCCCATGCTCTTCCCTGGGCACAGCTAGGAGGTGCGCGTGAAACCTCACAGGTGCCACTCGATGCCATGCTCTCCACGGACCAGGCACTCCAGCACGGGAAGAGGAATGCAGAGGCTTGTGCATTTGTGGGCAACAAGAAAAATAACGACAATGCAGTGCGATCGGCTGGCAATCGGTGTGCAGCACGATCAGAGGGGGGAGGCGGCTCATTGAGGCCCAGCAAAGGGCATGATTTTTACTACAAAACAAAACCAAACCGAAAGTATGGTTTGCCAGAGCAGAGTAGTGACAATAAGGAAGATCCCATGCTCTTCCCTGGGCACAGCTAGGAGGTGCGCGTGAAACCTCACAGGTGCCACTCGATGCCATGCTCTCCACGGACCAGGCACTCCAGCACGGGAAGAGGAATGCAGAGGCTTGTGCATTTGTGGGCAACAAGAAAAATAACGACAATGCAGTGCGATCGGCTGGCAATCGGTGTGCAGCACGATCAGAGGGGGGAGGCGGCTCATTGAGGCCCAGCTCGGGGGGGAGGGCAAAGGCCAAGGAAACATGCAGAACAGTGAAGCTCGGGAACTGGACAGTCACCGGGGAAGGGGGGGGGAAGGACGTGCTGACAGAGCAGCAAGTGTGAAAGCGCAGAGCCAGGCCCATTCCTGTGGAAAGGGAAACGGAAAAGGAGCTAAAATTTGCAACTCAAACCACGTCAAGGAAATAAGAAATGGCAAATCGCAGTTTAAACACTTTTTGCAGAATGACTTCAAATTCTTAAAAACAGTCAAATTTTATCCAGAAGCAAATTTGCCGCTAAATATATTCACTTATTCTGTAAAATCAAACGGAAACAAAATGAACTCCACAACAAGCAAACAGATGCACAGTCAGCAGGAGTTTCAGACGCTCTCCTGGCTGCCACCTGCTCCAGGTAGAACTCACCTGCCAGTGCTGAGTGACGGCGTTCCACACGCCCACCTTCCCCGTGTGGCTCGTGGCCACCAACTGGTTACCGATGAAGAAGAGAGCGTCTACGGGGACGCCGAGGCTGAACACTCCTAAGACAGTAAGAAATAACGAGGCTGATCAGTCATCAATCAAACCCAAACCTTAAAAACATCTTAAAGGCGACTATTTTTAACCTAGGCTCATGTCAACAAATTAGGTGCTAAACACTTTGGGGACCAGAAAGAAGCAACTCTTCAGCAGCTTACACACCCCTAAAGCAGACAGACAGCTGCCCCAAGTCCTGGCACACCTACAAGACGGCCTGTCATCGGAAGCCGTGGTTCCCGCACCTGTTGATCATTCCGATTTGCCGGGTAGATTTAAAACGAACAAAATAAAATAACCGGCCCCAGGAGCTATGCCAGGCCCCTCAATCAGAAAGCCACTGCGCTGCTACAAAGTACATGGAGATTTAGCTGCAGCTCATGGACCAGATGTCTGGGAACCACTGGTCTGAGGAATACAGACTTGGGACCCTCAATGATCTAGAACCTGGAAATAAGAAGAAAAAAAAAAAGGATGTGGGGGGGGGGGGGGGGGGGACAAACAAAGGAGTCATTCAACACTCAGAAACCCAGGCCTTGACTCCGCTTGTCTAAACCCCTCGTTTCCCAGCAAGTAGATGTCAGTGTAATTTATACAAAAGGCACTATGTTAGGCCATGGATTGACAACACAAGCCAGGAGCTTATGGTATAAATCAGGGGTCCTCAAACTACAGCCCGCGGGCCACATGCAAATACAAATATTGTATTTGTTCCCGTTTTGTTTTTTTACTTCAAAATAAGATATGTGCAGTGTGCATAGGAATTTGTTCATAGTTGTTTTTTAAACTATAGTCCGGCCCTCCAACGGTCTGAGGGACAGTGAACTGGCCCCCTGTTTAAAAAGTTTGAGGACCCCTGGTATAAATAGAGGAAAAAATGCCAACAGCCAATTAGAGCATAAGGTAACAGTAACAGAAGATACACAGGTATAAACTACCCAGAGAGGTCCAAGGGGTAGGAAGGGTTTGAAAATATTTCTTAGAAAAGAAGCTGTGTGAGTGGGTTTTTAAAAAGGTGAGCAGGAGTTCATCAACTGGGGAACTGGGCATGGGAAGCCCAGGGAATCTGAGGAAAGGGGGAGGGGGAGTAGTGAGGGAGGTTGGAAGGACCAATATTCCACACTGAGAGGAGCGTGACGTCTGACCCAGGGAAGCCTGGGCTGCCCTGGGCGCGGACAGCTGGGGAGGGCCCCTGGCTCTCGGGAGGCTGCCCGCCCCCTTCCTGGTTCTTGCTCGCTCATCTCTAAAGCAGCTGCAGTGAAGGTCTCGGTGTCTAGTTCACCTTCAAAATGTCACAATCCAATTTTGACACAAATAGTATTACCTTAGTTATTTGAAAAACACTTTATGAAAACTGTCTTTTTATCCAAAAATAATGGGAAAATACCTCACCTGTGTAATGTGGTTTTTAAGCTGTGTCACATATCAGTTTACTTTTTAAAAAAGTACCTATTATGTGACTACATGAACAATTTTCCCAGCATCTAGCTTAGAAAAAACAAGGCATTGAAGAAGTCATCGGGAGAAACAAACCATTAAATGCAATAGCAGCATGTATTAAAACCGTAAGCCGGGAGAAAGAACTGATTTCTTTTGAACTGTATGTACACCTGTAGCAGGTATGCCTCTTTCTGTGCAAACCTGTACTGCACACCAACAAGACCAGCAGCAATCAATAACCCCGTGAAAAGTCTTAACCAATCTTAAAGCCAGGCATCTCTCAGGAATAAAAATGATCGACACTGGACGAAAAGAAAGAAAAAAACACTGCTATTGATAGAAATGTCTCATATATATATATTTTGTATGTGTAAGTACATATTTATGTACATGAATATACTATTTTAGTCCAACCAAGAAAAAAAAAACCAGCAGCAGCAAAATAAAATTAACACACAAAAAAGCTCAGCCCTTTGGCCAGAGCTGGCTGAGAAGGAAACTTGCCACTTCAAATCAGAATCATCACTTCACGTGCAATTTCAAGAATTCTTATGGAACAGGACTTTCATTTTGATGTCAAAACAATTGTGCAGAGCATGCGAAACATGCGAAACTACCTGCAGTATCACGGGCTCGGCAAAAGGTAGAAACAAAACCAGGAAAACCAACCTACGTGGACTACTCTAGAGAGACGAGGGCCTGGGAAATCGAGGAGGACGTTCTGAATGACCAAGACATTTAAAGTGTCACTGATGCTTAGGCCCCGCAACCTGACCACCATCCACAGGGAGGGCAGGATAAGCAATGACAAGGCCCCATCCTGAGGGGCCCGCTGGGTGACACAGTGCCGGCAGCCGCCACCAGGAGCACTGCCCTGCTCCCTTGAAGTCACAGGGAAGGGAGGGCAGCCCGTCACGGACACACCAGCCTGACCACCTCCCGGATGCTGTTGTCAGGCCCTGGAGAACATGTGATAGCGAATGGTCTCTTACGAAGTGTGAACAATTACTATGTAGGGTCTCACAGCATAGCTCCTACCCCATGAGCCTGTGCAAGCACAGCACAGCCAGCAAGCTCCTTTGCTCACTGGTACATCACAGGGGCAGTTTGAGAAAGAAAGAACACACACCACACCCGACTCCCTTTCTGGGTCATTATTCCCTTTTCCACTCATTATCTTAGGAGAGTACAGGGTCCAGGCTACGTGACCTGTGCTAAGGTCTTACGTTTTCTAGAATCTCTGGTGGTAGGGTTAGGGGGTAACCAACTCTAAGTTGCCCAAGATTCACTCAGTTTATTTTAACCATTTCCACTACCCTCTTACTAGCAGCTTTAGTTCTGTCTTACAATCGCTGTAGCCTCAGCACTGTCCACTACATTATCGTGTGGAAATCCAGGTTTCCCTCCCACCTACAGAGAAACACATGAAATGACGATACGTTGCTGTGTTTTGCAGTATTCCTTTTAAACATGTTCTGAAGACCTTTCAAAATTACTGTTTATAATCTAAAATAAAATGTTAAGATGTGTTTTCCTTCTATTTAGAGATGGATCCCTGGCTTCAACATGGGCCATCAGCAGCCGCCCCTCAGCCTGCACCTGCACCATCTAAGCTAGAAGATGCCCACAAACACGGCCCATCCGTTCTGACTCACAGAAGGGGGGACTTTAAAGAAACTGGGCAAACTATGGGAAAAGTTTAAAAATAAAAATGACCTTTGCTTCAACTTTATAGATGTTAGTAACTTGCCTTATTGTCTCTTATGCAATAAAATGTTTTGCCAGGTCTGGGTCCATTGAGAACAAATGTTCAAAGTTTAAAGTAAAAGAAATATTTTTTAAAAAAGACCCCGAATAGCTGCAGCAACCCTGAGAAAGAAGAAAGTAGGTGGGATCTCAATACCAGATATCAAGCTGTATTACAAAGCCACTGTTCTCAAAACAGCCTGGTACTGGCCCAAGAACAGACATATAGACCAATGGAATAGAATAGAGAACCCAGAAATCAACCCAAACCACTATGCTCAATTAATATTCGACAAAGGAGGCATGAACATACAATGG
>NW_005370328.1:2739753-2754776 GCF_000412655.1 Myotis brandtii
ACTCTTTAAAAGCCAGAAATGTCTGCGGGACTTTTATCCTGGAAGTGAAACAGGCAGGAAGCATCTCGCAGGTCACGTGATGGCATCTACTGGCTACTGAATGCCCACGCCTGCTGGGAAAGGAACAACTGGACAGGCGGCTCAGCGGACGAAGAGGCCGCCAGGAGCCCAGCACGGCCACAGAGAGACGCAGTGAGCCTCTGAGTCAGAGACTCCACGGGGACCACATGTCGTCTGCAGATGTGCACTGTTTTCCTGCGAACAGCTGAGCACAGGGCTGGGGCTGGCCGGGTGCTCTGCTTCTATTCTTCGGTACCAGCACCGACCGGTCACTGAAGAGCTTTGATGTGAATGTTTGGCCACAGCTCGTGGTGTGGACATGCTCTGTGCTAGAGCACCTGCTGACATTTGCACTGCGGGTGCAGAGCACGCTGGCTCAACAGCAGGCGCTTGGCACGCGGCAAAGCAGCAGCACTGACTTGTACTGGTCCTTAAATTCTTCTGCGCTAGGTTTCGGGTGCAGTAAAGTGGTGCAAAGACTGTCTTCCTACTAAAACATCACTTTTTCCCCTCCTTAAAGATGATTTCTCTCCCACTGAGCGGTCCTGTTACCACCAATTAGCTTTGCTATTTACGGGCAATCCCGCTAAGCTTCAGAATATCACAGATACCAGCAAAATGCAGCAGACACAAAGCTTTTCCCACCGATTTCCGTTCCGCTTCCTCCATCCTGGACGCTCCACAGGATGATGCTACTCTCCGAGGCCACGGCAACCATTTTGTCTTTGTCTCCATGGGGACCTCCGACCACCTTCGCATTCAGAGCTACTCGTTCAACTGTCCAGTCCAAATACGGGCTTGTGAACACCTGCTGCCACCCGGAGGACTCTTTGATTCTGTCAAGTGAGAACGGGCACAGGTGACTCGCGGCAACTCAGCAGACAGTGCAGCGCACCCCCTGCCTTTATGTTAAATACAAAACGTTGCTGGTGTCTACCACCTAAAATCCAGGAAAGCAGTCCTGAAATGCTTATACTTACATACATACAAAATCTAAACCACTCACAAAGAGATTAGAGTTCTATATTTCTGCCAAGAATAATTTAGGAAAGCCCTCAAAAAAAAAAAAAAAAAAAAAAGGCATTACCAACTTAAGCTGAACCTTCCATTTTTCTCCACAAAAAAGTGCTTCTATCATTATTTATGGCCAACAAAAATCAGAATTTTAGGATCATTATTACCCCTTTCAGTTATTATTAGTAACTGAGACCACACACCCTCAACCTATTGCTTTCCTGACCTGAGAGGACAGTCCCCCCAGGCACCTGGGAGAAGGAGCGAGCGGTATGACATCACTCCAACACCTCGGCACCAGCAAACGCAGGAAACCCGAGGCTTGGAAACCCTTCTGAGGACTGGACTTGAAAGGTTTCATTCTAAGCGAAAAAGAGGCCTATTAATTCCCCGTACATAAAGGCTTACCAGGATTCAGATCTGTAGTTGACCAAATATATTTAATGCCTTCTTTAATATTTAATTTCTGATAACACACCTGTAAATTTTTAATAATTTCCCCACATCGTAAGTCTTTCAAACACGTACTCCATGTGGTTGTACGACAAGCCTTCCCACATCTAGACCCTGCGCAGTTGTGCTATCGTGGCAAAGGGCGACCTGACTGTAACTACAGAATACCTACCTATCTTCAAAATTACACTAAATAGATGAAACTAAACTATAAAGCTTCTCTTTGCCTCAGCTAAAAGGAATAAACAAAACATAAAGAAAAAAATAATGTTCCTTTATGTACAAACTAACACATTTGTCCAAAGGTCAACCTCAGGTACTTATATATGACAGTCCGAAGGACCCAAATGAAATCACTCCAGTTCCATCTTTGTTTTAAAATGTATGCTAGCCCGGCCGGTGTGGTACATTGGTTGAGCCATGACCCATGAACCAGGAGGTCACCTGTTTGATTCCTGGTCAGGACACATGCCCGGGTTGGGGGCTCGATCCCCAGTAGGGGGTGTGCAGGAGGCAGCTGATCAATGATGCACTCATTATTGATGTTCTGTCTCTCTACCCCTCTCCCTTCCTCTTTCTAAAATCAACAAAAACATTTTTTAAATGTATGCTAAAATAACACAACTATAACTTAGACAAAAAAATGATCCTTATTAATTTCAGGAATTAAGATTGCCTTAATTAACTTCAAAGCAAGAGAGAAATATATCAAATTTTCCCAAGCATTGAATGATCTGTAATTACCCTATTCAGCCACCAGATGGGATTCATGTGTTAAGATAAACAAATGGAAGCAATTATCTAACAAACTCTGAAAACTGACACACATTGAGAAATCAAATGTTGATGTTCTGAGGGACTAACTGTTCAGTGAGGAGAGGCAGAAGTGAAGCAATGACGTGAGTGATGGGATGTTGTGATCATCAGGAACAGAAATAATAACACTACAGGGTGTCCCCAAAAATGTATACACACTTTGAATACCATTATTAATTCCAATGGGTTAAATCTGAAAAGAAAGAAACATCAACTGAGCTATCAGCTGTTAAAGTGTGTATACATTTTTGGGGGACACCCTGTATATGCAATCTAGTCTTTGGGGTTCATATCTCCAAGTCCTTTTTCCTCTACAGAAATTAGGGTATTACAAAATAAGGAGAAGGCAAAAAAAAAAAGTAGAAGTATCAAGATAGCATATTTGAAAACGATTATAACAACCACAGAACTTAATCCAATGTGTAAATTTACTTTAATTTGTAAGTTAAAAAATTAAGTACAAAGAAGAAAGACATATTTGCTCTATCCCTTTCCACAGAGGTAATGCAGAATTTAAAATATAAAATACTACGGAGTGAGTGCTGCTATCCTGGTGCCCACCTGCCTCCTGCTCCGGTGAGCCAATACCTGGCACCAGGATTCTATGCAAGGAGTGTGGCTACCTTCCACGGAAGGTCTCACAGAAACACATGAGGGAACCAGGCCCACGAGTTTTGAAGCTTATTGTAACACACTGACCTACATTGTATGGGAAGAGACAACATGTAAGAAGATCATAAGAGTCTAAAATTAGATTGTGTGTGTGTGTAGCAAAATAAAAGCGTTCATGTTTAAGAGTGAAAGGATGATTTCTGTAACAATTAAAACATAAGTACCTACCCACTGGGAGGAAAATAGATTCCTAAATCTCACACCACATACAAGAAGTAAATCCCACAAAGACTAAAACTCTCAAGTCTCAAGTGCGATGTGAAGTTCCAAGGGGGCGAGTTAAAGAACTCCTCTGCATTAGTGCAAGGAACTGCTCTAAACCCAGCGAGAAAGAAGCAGGAGTGAAGCCTAGCAACTTAGGAAACGAGTGAGCCAGGTGGAGACTATCCAGGGTACACTGTGCACTTCCATTTCTTTTAAGGTTTGAATTAATCTATACCAATAAAAGCCTAGGTGGTCCTCGCGCCCTTGCACGCAAAGTCACCACAAGATGGCCTTGCGCGGAGACAGGTCCCAGTGGAGGAGGGTTTCAGCGAGGGAGGGCAGTTGTGGGTGATCGGGCTGGCAGAGGAGCAGTTAGGCGTAAATCAGGCTGGCAGGGGAGTGGTTAGGGGGCAATCAGGCAGGCTCCCAGATTGGAGAGGATGCAGGCCGGGCTGAGGGACACCTCACCCGTGCACGAATTTCAGGCACTGGGCCTCTAGTTGGTATATGAAGCAGTGGGAAAACAACTTGCAGGAAAAATTACCCTCTTAAAATAATTTGAGTTTCTTCTTTTGGAAAACTTATTGCCACTGTGCTGAGTAAGTTAAGAACTCCATGGGGCCCTCGGTTCTTTCCCTCTGTCGCTCTCTGCCTGAGCTCTGACATCACTGACACTCGTGAAGGCACAGAAAGGTTACGGTCAAAATTAAAGAGCAGGAAATGCCGCTGCACCCTCCTCCCAGCTGTCACTCAGGGACTGACTGCGCAACAGCACATGTCCGTCTGGCAGGCGTCTGTAGCGCTGTTGTGCAATGCAGATGGCACTCGGCACGCCCGTTCACAGCTCTCCTGGAACCCTCATCAACACAGAGATGCACATGCCACTCCACAAATGAAATGGTCTGCGCAAGTCAGATCTGTGTGCCAACACGTTCAAATAACACTCCCCCAAATTCAATTCTTTTCTTTTTAATCATTCTTGCTTCCCATAAAAGTCATCCCTCCCAAAGGAAATCTACAAAATCACTTCCATATTATTCAATTAAAATGAAAAATATACACAATGCTCTCAAAATGGAGTTTCCACTGAACCTCTACTGCAATGAAATAAAAGGTGGAGGTTACTGATATAAAAGGCTTTTTTTTTTTAACCACATATGGCAAACCTACCATAAACTGAGATTTAAAAAAAAATACATCAAGGATTCTTTAAAATATATCTGTAATCTGTAGAAGACATTCTAAATATTTTTAATCTATTGTGGCTATTTCCTCTCAAACATAATAGTGACAAAATACATTTTCTTTGAGTTTTCAGCAATTAGATTAAATGGTATCATAGTCTAAGCCAGCGGTTGCCAACCTTTCGGACCTCACGGACCCCCGGTTGGCGACCGCTGGTCTAAGCTACTATTTCCCAACCATTTTGTGCTTCTATACCATTCTCTGTCATCATCATTTCTCATTGCAATCGTGATTTTGAACTAAAAACCCATCTTTCTCCAATTAAAAATAAAATCCACTGGTCTACATTCTTCCTCACTCCTTTCACTTTCTGAGAAAGAATTAGTAAAAGCCAAACTCCCTCTGAAAGTCTCACTCACCGCACCCATTAAAAGACATCGCTTCTGCCCACGCCTGTCCTGTGTCACCACCTCCCTCCCAACCGCGTGTTTGTCATGACTAATGTGGAGCCTTACCCCTCGTTACTCGAAGCACAAGAGACTGAAACACTGCAAGACAGGAAAGCAAGAGGCTCGGGTCATAATCCCTCCGAGTCGGTTACCAAAATAGTTAAGTGGCTCAGAAGCTAGATATCTAATAAGCAAAGAGTAACTTCATACTGTCTGGGAAAGATCTAAGACATATAAGGCCACCAGCAGTACTGACCAACTTAGCTATGAAAATAAAAGCAAACTAAATCTAACAGAGATACAGAAGTGAGAATAGAGAAAATTTGATGGCTGGAAGAAACAGCTCTTCAATCTACGCATATAAAATCACAATCACTGAAACTACCCCCCAAATTAAAAGCAACATCAGCCATGAGGACCTGCATGGTACCTGTAGCAGACAGCGAAGTGGGCGTAGGCAGCCACGATCCAGTTGTGGTGGCCAGCCACGATCAGCACCTTGCGTGGGTCCACAGGAAATCCTGCCGATTTAGAAAAGGAAATATTTTATCTACAGCACAGGCCTCCCCCAGCCCCAGTCCTCTGCCTGTCCTGACAGTTTTGCTGGAGCACAGCCGTGCACGCGTGTTTACACATCGTCTGTGGCTGCTCCACGCCGCCACGGCAGAGCTGCGGCTCCAACAGAGCCCGGTAGCCCACGAAGCCCGAGATATTTACTATCTGGCCCTTCACATAAAAAGTCTGTCAACCTCTGCACTTCAGACTTAGAGCAAACAGGACTTACATACTTTTTATACAAAAATTACATGCTAAATTACAGTTTAAGATATAAATGATAAATCTGAATTAAAAAGCGAGGTGAGGCTAAAAGTACATCTTTATAAATCCTCAATATCAGCTAGAGCTAAGCATATGCATTGTCTCTATGTGCGTCATCACCCTTACCTAGCCTGGCAGGCTCCTCGCCAGAGGCGGAGAGGGCGGGCTGGGCACCACCTCCCCGAGCCTCACCTTCCACAGAGTTCAGTCCACTCCTAGAATCGGCCGAGGACCTAGTTGTGTTGTTTATTTTACGACTAGGAATACCTACAAAAGGAAGTAAGATCATTTATTTCTAAGTTCACCTGAAACAATTTAAAATTTCGCATACCAGACATGAAAACATGCAGTTCACTATAGTCAACATATATCTTCCAATACAGCAATGTATTACAATCCAATCACCATAA
This sequence comes from Myotis brandtii, assembly GCF_000412655.1. Lineage (NCBI taxonomy): Eukaryota > Metazoa > Chordata > Mammalia > Chiroptera > Vespertilionidae > Myotis > Myotis brandtii. Next base: position 2,745,836 of record NW_005370328.1, read on the forward strand.
AAAAAAATGAAAAAATAAATAAAACTTTCAGCAGATGATGTACAGAAATGAGATTAAGCTTTATCATATTACACTCGCAATCTAATCTCCATAAAAATAATAAATAAAACTTTCAGCAGATGGTGTACAGAAATGAGATTAAGCTTTATCATATTACACTCCACTTCTACCAGCTCTAGGGCAGTGAAATCCATCACTAGTTCAGTCCACGCCAGTGTCTCCACTGCAGTGACTAGGTCTTAGGTCCCATGCACTATTCAAGCTGCTCGAGAGCTGAACCGCCCCAGACGTTCGTCGTCTCCATTCGGCAGGAGAGCCCGACTGGATGAACCCTGCTCTGGCCACGGGAAGGCAGAACTCTTCTACCTGAAGTGGGTGGAGGTGCCGTGCAGCACACCTGCCCGTCTTGCACCAGACACACCTGTGCAGACCTCCTGGGCTCTAACAGGAGACCGACTGCCAGTGATGTAGCATCCGGTGGGCAGAGGAGGGCCCAGGCCCCGGTGGCTGTTTATGTAAGTGAAGTTGTACAGAGCGGTCACGTCCCCTCCTTCTCTGCAGTGTGCACAGAGAGCTGAGTGGTGGCCACAGAGATCTTCTAGCTCACAAGCCTGCTGGCCGGTACCAACACACTCTGGCATGTACCTGCCAACGTGTGCTGACTTAACTTCTATCACAAAGTTCTCACCATTCCTAGTAGGTTCATAGGTCAGAAAGAATCAAAGAATAGGTCTTCTTTCTCCCCATTCACATCTGAGTGTAAATATACCTGCTTCATGAGAACAAGCACTTAGAAGGACTGAGCACAGTGCCAGTACCTGGTGGGGGCAGGTAGCCGTGGAAGAGGACGCTGCCGCAGGACGAGCGCTCCAGCTCTTCGCACAGCAGGAGCCTTCTCACTGAAAACGCCAGACACACCTGTCAGATGGGCGCACCAGAGAAGCAGCTCTCCGCTGCCACGCTCTCCAGTGAGAGCACACAGGGGAACAGGAGCAGGTGTAAGTTAAACCAGCTGCTAACATCTTCTTGCCATGAAAACCCACACTGACCTCGTCCATCCCAAACTAGGACCTGGCATAGGACACATTGTATTGGGGCAGTTTTGTGCACAAAGGGTCAAACCGTAAGTAGGAACATCAGAACACATACCTAACGGAGTGATTCCGTAAAACTCGGCTTCGTGCCTGAGAACGTTAATACTCACTCCCCTACAAAGAAACAAAGGACATGAGTCCTCCATCAGTGCAACTGGGATTAGCATCTGAAGCAAAAGGAAAAGTCGTAGGTGCTTAGTGTGAAACTTTAAAACTTCCTTTCTTCCAATATCCTTAACCATTTGAAAAAGTCTAAATAAAAAAAAACTGCACACCAACAAAAACATTCTCTTACTTTAAAACCATTCACATACAGATGAAATGGGCGACTAACTGAGAAATCAGGGCTTTACAGGGCTAGTACAAGTAAATCATCAAGTACTGCATCATTCTTATATGGCATTAATGGACTAACTTTTTATGACAATCATTTCTATGCATATTTAATAACCTCCCCGATTATACTGTCAGCTCCCTAGGCAGGATCTATTTTGAATCTATTTTTGTGTACCTTGCACAACGTCTAGCACAGCACTTGTACATAACTATTATGCAATAAATACCCATTGAATGAATAAAGTCAGATAAATGACCTCATCAGAAACAAACAAACAAAAAAAAAGCAAAATAGAAAGTAGGGGGGAAAAAGGCCAACCTGATGAAGATGTTACAGTACAGTAGTATGAAAATAAAAAAAGCCAGTAATTTACAGGAAGGCAGTTGGTAATACAGATATTTAAACCAATTCTGTCTCTTATGGGTTATCTGGTTGTGGAGTAGTCACAAGGACACTGACTAGCAGTAAGGTTAGGCTTCTTTAATCCATCAAATGCTATGGGTCAAAATAATTTTACTGTTATAAAGAAATAAGTACTTAGTAATATAATATTCTTCCCACTTCCATCCAACGCCAAACAGACCCAACAATCTCTTTTATTCATTCCATAAATATTTACTGAGCAGCTACTGTAGGCACCGTCTTAACACTGGGAACACAGCAGGAGCCAACCAGACAGAGAGCAGTCCTTGCCTTCAAGGAGCTCATATTCTAGTGAACGTAAGCAAAGTTAGATAATATTATAAAGAAGCAGCTCAAGGACACAGCTGGGATTTTAAAAGCTGTAACTATAAAATGTTAATACATTCTTACTGAACGTTCACTAAGAATTTAGGAAATAAGAGAACAGTACAATACAAATGAAATCGTAGCTTCCTGGTAAGAATCCAGACCCTGGCAAGGTTAAAATAGTTTCAATGATCCTTCATTTATCCACAATCTCCCTCTCTCCCACGTACTGAACCTCTGAACTTCTAACTACACATCTAATACAACTAGATCCTGGGATATATAGTGAGCAGTGCTTGCCTTTTTGGAATGTAAGTCTAATGGAAGACAGACTCCAGAGAAAGTGTAACAATTGCTATGACTACCTTTATTAGGTGGATACGGCAGAGACCAGGGAAGAAATCAGGATGAAAAGGTTGCAAGTGTTAAAGCAAGAAAATTAAGCAGGGGTCAGATTAGAGAGAGCCTTAAGAAACAGCATAAAATACCGAAATCCTTCGCCACGAACCCCGTAACATATAACAGACATTTTCAGGAGTGTGTTAACCAGATCAGATTTGTTTTTTTAGAAGACACTGTGGGAAATACATGGTAGGGACGCAAGAATGAAGTGGGGGGAACTGGCCAGGAGGCTGCTAGCGCCGGCTGGAGGCAGGGATGGTGGAGGCCTCCACCTGCGAGAGTTTAGTTCTGAGAAAACTTTCAAACGAAATAATGTAAGAACAAATGCAGCCTGCTGTTCAGTCGTTTGGTCATTCCTCACTAACCTCCCTGCCGGCCTGGCTGTAGGCAGCCATCTTGTGAGGGTGTGAGGGTAAATTTGCATATTACCTCTTTATTATATAGAATTCTTACTGAATACTCACTAAGAATTTAGGAAACAAAAGAACAATACAATACAAATGAAATTGTAGCTCCCTAGTAAGAATCCTGACCCTGGCAAGGTTAAAATCGTTTAAGTGATCCTTCATTTATCCACAGTCTCCCTCTCCCCCACATACTGAACCTCTAAACTTCTAACTACACATCTAATACAACTAGATCCTGGGATATATAGTGAGCAGTGCTTGCCTTTTTGGAATGTAAGTCTAATGGAAGACAGACTCCAGAGAAAGTGTAACAATTGCTATGACTACCTGTATTAGGTGGATATGGCAGAGATCAGGGAAGAAGTCAGGATGAAAAGGTTGCAAGTGTTAAAGCAAGAGAAATTAAGCAAGGGTCAGATTAGAGAGAGCCTTAAGAAACAGTGTAAAATACCGAAATCCTTAGCCATGAACCCAGTAACATAACAGACATTTTCAGGAGAGTGGTAACCAGATCAGATTTGTTTTTTTAGAAGACACTGTGGGAAATACATGGTAGGGACGCAAGAATGAAGTGGGGGGAACTGGCCAGGAGGCTGCTAGCGCCGGCTGGAGGCAGGGATGGTGGAGGCCTCCACCTGCGAGAGTTTAGTTCTGAGAAAACTTTCAAACGAAATAATGTAAGAACAAAACTTTACCTTCATAAAATATACCCCAAAAATCCATCAATAAGGTTGTAAAAGGATGCACTTCTTACCTTAAGTCTAATTCTTTTGTCCGAAGAAAATTTAAAATGGGTGCGAATGCTGCCGGATCTCTATCAATAAATATCTGCAAATAATGAACTGTTTTAATAAACATCTGAAATGATGCTCCAAGTGTAACTGCAACTTCCAACTTTGATGTGTGTAGTCTAACTTAAGGAACAAAGACTGAATTACCGAAGTACTGTACTTCCCTGGAATACATTTGAGGTGGCAGTGTCTGTCCTCCTCCACAAAAGCTATTGCTGATTGATGCATTTTAATATGTAGGAAAATGGTCTCTAATAAGTCAGTTCTCTCATTTACTTTGAGATTTTTGGTAAAATTAACACTGGAGGGAACATTTTTATCTGAAATATTCTAGAATCCAATGAATGCTTTGAAAATAGTATACATAAATAATACTTTCGTATATTATTAATTGCTGGTGACAGTGATGGTGACTTACATAACTTGCGACTTACATGGGCATCACCAAAATAATGTACTTGTATGAAATACATAAATGATAACTTTTCACAGGAATATGTACCAACACTCTTGAATCAATTACAAAAGCTCTAACCATAAAACTGAACATCTTTTAAAGCTTATGTAAGTTAATTAGGGGAATGGTAACAAAACTCTTTTTCCCATGGTCAATTATGCATATCAATGAATGAAGTTCTTCTACCTTCATACATTTTTGCTTTTCTTATTAGAACCAATCAGAAGTTGAAGAAATACAGCAGATTTGTGGAGATCTTATTACTGATGTCTTTCTTATAACCTCAAACAGGCAAGCCTGCTTTTTCTGCATTATTTCACCTGCAAATATCACCAAAGCAGACGGACACCTGTGCCACACTGCTGCCTCCAAACAGAAAGCCCTTCTGCTTCCAGGAGACATGTACTGTACATGCTGCTGTACAGTCTAACTGCTTTTTTAATGCATAAACTGACTCCTTTTGTACTGAAACATAATAGTTCTTTACTTCCCTCATTCCACTGTTGCTGTACAAATTCATAAGGTTATTTTCCAAAATAAAAAAATAGTAGAACTTTACTATTTACAATTTACACCATTCTAATTCAATATCAAAATATTTTAGTATTTACATTAATCTATTTACTGTTAAAGTTTTAAATACTGATTAAAATTACTCTATTGACAATGCAAACTCATATCCTACAATCTCTCTAATCATGAACATTGAATTGCTATATGTAGTATTTACTATTTAGAGTTCTATACATATAGAAACACTCTAAGCGTGACAAAAAATAATAAACTTTAGGTAGATATATCTCACTTTCATTTAATGGTTATTAAAATGTTAGCTTTCTAAGAGCCACTATATAATAAGGATCAAACATAAGCATTAATCTAATTTGGATACACTGCACATTATACTTACAGCACCAGTTTCATCTCGAAGTGTTGAAATTCTCCCGCTCAGCAAGCTAGAAGTCACAGCAATAAGCTAGTTAGTTTTTAAAATCTCAGTATGAATAAATGTCCTAATTCTTTATCAAATGTTAATGATCAATATAAATGAGCCATCTTATCTCCACAGCAAAATAAAAACAAAAAATTATTTGTCTTTTTTTTGCAGTTAAGAAGGAAACTTTATTCAAACAAAAAACAAAAAAAATTCTATTTTAAAAGTTAAGAATTTTTGAGAAAAAAATATTAACAGAATATTCTTACTATTTTGATAAATACTAAGTATATTAAGAACAGTAATGAAGAATTATATGAAATACCTGGAAAAAAAGGAATCTGGAATCCACATGAGAGTCTGTTTTGAGGTACTAAATCTGCAATTGAAAGTTATCTGATATTATAAATGAGCACACAATTTGAAATTCAATATTAGTTAACTTGCTCTAGTATGCTGACCAATGGTTTACACGTTGTTGCAAAGCTATAGCCAAAACAATTACATTCATCACTCTTAATATTTTAAAATTTCTTTCAATTCAGAGTTAAGATCATTCAAAGAGCTCTTCACAAAATCTAGTAACTCATTGACATAATGCTTCCCTAACCACGACTTCCCAGCATGCCCATCTGCTGAAGAATCAACAGTCTAACTTCAACATAGAACTCAAAATTACCTTCCACTCTCTCCAACACAAACGTGTTCCCTCTAATGGAGAGTACTTAATACCCCCAAAATTCATACCCACCACCATTTCGGTATTGTTTTTTTAAATTTATCCCAGCTCGACAGCCCTTGTCATGTCCAATAACCCAAGTCCCATCCATCTTTTTTTATTTTTTTTCTTCTAAAAACATTTTGTTTGGCTTTATTTAGCTCATGGTACATCCATCTTTCTTAATACCCTTAAGGTTTTACCTTCTCTTTAATGGATTTTCCAAATAGTCTATCCTATATTATCATTTTGAGCTCACAGTAACTCCATTGTACATTATTCTTTATTTGCAGTCTTAGGCTATTTGCAATTGTCCTATTCATTAACAAAATCGCTCAGTAAATATATCAGTTCTGAGGTTAACTGACATTTGACCAAGAGTGTTTATTGCCATCGATAGAGGGGACTTTACCCAAGCACAGGTAACAGCGTGGAAGATCAGGAACTGATGTAAAGTCTCATGGCCAAGAAGGAATCTAGGGCTCATCCAGCCCCGCCCCTATTACCTGAGTATTTTCACTTTAAAACTCATCACAACGAACGACATATGCACTTTTTTACTCTCTGCCCACAGCATCCCGGGTCCTCACACAGAAGAGCCCAGGAGACCCCCACTGTCATTCTATGTCACTTCCCAGCTTTACAAAACTGTGAAAGCCGCTCCTGTGCCCATGCGTCAGATTTAAGAAAGGAATCAAACAGTTTATTCAAGAAAACATGGCAAATTTTCCCACATTTTCTTAGCTGACTCTTAGGAAACAATGAGAAGCAGACTGCAGCTAGTCACAGGAAACTGACTTGGTCAAATAAATAAAAGCAAACCCAGTCAACAGCAAACTGAAGGGTCCACGGGTCCTCAGCATGAACAAGTCACTGTTTTGGAGGCCATCAAATTAATTCCACATTAAGGGCCCGTGACCTTTCACATTCACTGCTGCTTACTCAACAAGATGCCTGCCAACTAACTCAAATTCTGTGCTACTCACAAAATTCCACGGGTCTGCTTAAAGTCATATTAACAATTTCACTTATAATCAGCAGTCTGGGGTGGGTTCAGTAAGCCGGAATTTCTGGACCAAGGGATGGGACCCTCACCCCCCCCAATGTTTTTTTCCAATCAAGAGTGAGGAAGGAGAAAAACCCACATAGCTCTAAAGCTGGTTCCAAATATGACTTCATGAGAACTACGACACTTAAATGTACACGACAAGCAAACTTCTCTGCAACATACATGAAAGTGCTTCCCAAGCAGGGGGCCGCGTGCAATCTGGTCCCAACAAAAGTATTACTAGAGACATTAGCATGTCCACATTCATACGAGTGCCACTTGCCTCCTACTAAATTAACTTGGACGCAATCTAAAAATGACTTCATCTGCAACCTTACTATTGGCAATGCCAGTAACCCTTGCATTTCCCGTTTATTACTTCAAATTCCCTTAGCGATCCTGTGGGGTGGGCACTATTACAGCCACTTTAGGTTTTAGGGATCCAAGCACTAAGATAATCTGCTCTCAGGGGTGCTGAGACCTGTGGACTCTTCAGTTTGCTGTTGACTGAGCCAGTTAAGAGGCAAGGCCTGGGAACTGGAACCCGTCTGCACTCCAAAGCTCTCTGTCCATCCGCCCCCCCCAGTGGCCATCCCAGGAGGCCTCCAGTCCTACTCATTCTAATGGAATTCATCACAAATTGAGTCATACTGGGTTTCTTTCAATTTAGTAGGTTTTTTCTTGATGTTTTTTTTAAATAATAACCATGCTAAATGAAATCTCATCTTCTTTCCGAATCACCCCCAAAGTTAATCATTTAAAAATCAGTCATTTCTATTATTTCATTGAGTATGTTTATTTTGGATCTCACGTCTCTTGGAATTAAAAGATAAATCAGCCCTGACCAGTTGGGCTCAGTGGATAGGGCATCAGCCAGCGGACCCAGGGGTCCCAGGTTCGATTCCCGTCAAGGGCATGTACCTTGGTTGTGGGCACATCCCCAGTCGGGGGTGTGCAGGAGGCAGCTGATGGATGTTTCTCTCCCATCGATGTTTCTAACTCTCTATCCCTCTCCCTTCCTCTCTAAAAAATCAATAAATTTTTTTTTTTTAAAGATAAATCAGGCCTTCCGGGTGGCACGTGCTCCGAGTTGTACTCCAGAGCCAATCTGTCCCAGGCCTCAGCCTCCGCTTGGGGACGAGCACAGCGGGGTTTTGTTTTACTGCGCATCCGCGCATGACTTCAGTGAGTGTGCTGAGCCTTGTTTGCACAAGACACAGGCGCCTTCCAGACCCCTCCTCGCTCTGAAGCGCTGCAAGAGCTGATTCCAAGTCACTCAGGACAGTCCGAGCCCGGCTGCCGGGGGTGCTGTTCCCGCAGCCGCCTTGCAGGTCCAACCTGCACATGTTACCGATTTCAGCAGAGCGTCCATTTCTCACTCTAGGGGGCAAATCTTTTCCTCGGGACTGGGATCCATACAGCGACAATACTGTTATGATTTCTTCACTACTGAACAGTGTTTTTGGAGGTGGGGGCGGGGGTAGAGCAGGGAACGAATGAAGAACTGTTTCTTGTGCTAAATTCTCTAGTGCACTGAGAAAAAACAATCAAGTGTTTAGCATTAAAACTCTGTACCTTTTGATCACTATGGTTTGCAGTTTCCATTTTGCATTTAAAAAAACATCATTTAAAGCCTTAGATATTGGAGCACAGCAAAATACACCGCCTTCCCGAACCTCCACCCCGGCGCCCTCAGCAGGGCTGACTCACAAGCCACGGTCAGTTCACTCCAAAAACTGGGATGTTTTTCCCCAACAAGCTCAGTAAGAGGCAGAGGGGAGAGGCCGCCAGAGAGAGGGCAGAGCTGTGCCTCTGTTTTCCACGAGGGCGCCCCGCACCCCACCCCACACAGGGCGCCCACAGGCACCGGCTCCCCAGGCCAGCTCTGCCGAGGGAGGTTTCTGGACACACTGCCCACCAGTCACACACACACACACACACACACACCCTCCTTCCCCGCCCCCTCCCCCGAGCCAAGCCCCGAGAGAAAGGACAGCCTCCTGCAGACCCGCCCGGCCTGCCCC
>NW_005370328.1:2755996-2763312 GCF_000412655.1 Myotis brandtii
TGCACTTAGGAGGGGGGCGCGGGCACGTCCTAGGGACCGAGTCGGTGCCTGGATGCAGACAGCGCCCCTGCGCCGGGCGTGGGGGGTTTTCCACCTGCACAGCGCTCACCTGGGCGCAGTCACCTGCCCCCTTCGGTCCTGTTCCCGAACGGGGTGCACGGTCCCAGCGCCGGGCATTGGGGGGTTTTCCCACCTGCACAGCGCTCACCTGGGCGCAGTCACCTGCCCCCTTCGGTCCGGTTCCCGAACGGGGTGCGCGGTCCCAGCGCCGGGAGGGAGCCAGGTCTAGGGCGCCGGCTCGGCTTTGCGGGAAGAGGAGCTTTACGTGCCGTGGGGAGCGAGGCAGGGCCCAGGGCCGCCGCCTGGTGCCCGATCCGGGGCGGGTTTAAGGGCAGCGTTTAAGGGCCCACACCTGTGAGTCCTCACGGGCGGGTCCAGGTTTAAACTGGCGGGGAGTGGGGGGGGGCTTGTTAGGAAGAGGATGGGACCAGGTGCCGCTCACAGCCACCTCCCCACCCTCCGGGGCAGGGTTTTTATGTTAAGCAGGGAATTAAAAAGACAGAAGCCAACCCCAAGCCCTGAGGCATTGCGGACAGAGAGCACAATCCGTTTAACCTGGTTTTTAAAAACGCAATGAGGCTGCTGGAAGGCCCAGAATGCCTTCTCTGGGGCAGACGCCCTGGGAGCCCTGGGAAGGAATGTTGTGCGGAATGTTGAGACGGACCAGCTATGCTGGCTGACAGTGTGGCCCAAATCTTCTCTCTCTCTCTCTAGGGATTTTCCCATCTACTTGGTCAGCAGTTACCGGAAGAGGGGTATGGAAACATCCGTCTGTAATCATGGATTTGCCGTCTTCTTGCAGTTCTGTTTTCTCTTCTAAACACTGGCGTTTTAGGATCAGCTCTCCGGGGCATCCATGTGTTGGATGGTGAAGCTGTCTTAATGACGTGGCTCCTTTATCAGACGAGATGATCTTCGCCCTTCGCTTGTAGGCTCAACGCTGGAATCTCCGACTCAGTCTTCAGGTGGCCTTCCCTTTCTCTGTGTATCAAATCGTCCTTTCCTTATAAGGACGCCAGTCCCTGGAGTGTAGAATCCACCCCACGTCCACGAAGATCTCATATCAAGATCCCCAACTTAATTACACCTGCCATCCGTCTATTTCCAAATAAGGTCGCAGTCGCAGGCTGCAGGCATGAGGATTTGGACATACCTTTGGGGACTGCCATTCAACCCACTATCTGTCCCTATAAAAACGTTCGCACGCATATGTATAGCAGCTTTCTTTGTAATAGCGAAGAAGCAGACACAACTCAAGTGTTCACCATCAGGTGAATGAATAAACAAATGTGTTCCTTACCGTGGAACCCTTCTCAGCCATAAAAAGGAATGAATTATGTCTAGACACAAGCATCTGGATGAGTATCAAAGTAATTATGCTAAGTATAAGCAGCCAGACAAACAAACAACCACAAAAAAAGTATATAGTGTGGCCCAGCCGGCCTGGCTCAGTAGTTGAGCGTCCACCTACGAACCAGGAGGTGACAGTTCTATTCCTGGTCAGGCACATGCCCGGGTTTCGGCTTGTTCCCCAGTGAGGCGTGTACAGAAGGCAACCAATCAATGATTTTCTCTCGTTGATGTTTCTCTCTCTCCCTCTCCCTTCTGCTCTGAAATCAATAAAAATGTATTTTTTTAAAAGTATATAGTGTGCAATTCTCTTTATATAAAATTCTAGCAAATGTAACCCAGGCCTTAGTCACAGAAAGCAGATAGATGGGTGGTTTTCTGTAGGTGAGAGATGGCACCGTATGGAAGGGGGTTACGATGGGGCCCCAGGAAACTTTCCAGGTGAGGGATATGTTCGTTGTCCGTTAGCGTGGCTGTGGCGATGGTTTTCAGGATGCATACGTATGCCCACACTTACCAAGTTGCACACTTTAAGCAAGAGCGGTGTGTTGTATTTTAATTATGCCTTAATAAACTCAAAAGCCATGCATGCTGCCTCGTGCATCCTGCAATGCCGTGGTCACCTGTGGCGGGTCCTGAGCATAGCACAGCTGTCTCCCTCTCCTCACTTATATCCTGGCTTTTTCTTTCTCCCTCGGTGCCTGGGAAACTGTTCGCTAGGGACTGCACCACCTGGGCGTCCTGTCCTCTCTCTTCCAATTGGTGTCAGCGAGGGGGAGGCACCGGCAAGAGAGTGGGGACACAGGGAGACAGGGCATTTACTGACCCTGTTTCTCCATTGCTCCCCAAGTGCCTGTGTTCCTCAATGGCCCCCCCATGTGATGCCCTCTTCCAGAGTCTAGTGCTGATTAGGCTCCTGCAGACCATCTTCCCCTAATGAAGGGATAGCTACTTTCTGGAGTTCCTAGCCCTCCTGTAGTTTACCATCCCTTGATGGACCCCTTAAGTCTTCCCTCTCTTCTCCCAACAATGCCTTCCTTGAACTTCCTTCTGCTAATATCTCTTCTTCCTCACCCCCATGCCTCCTAAAGTAAAACAAGACATTCTCAGCAGGGATACTCATCATAATGATACTGTAACCTGCTAAGATGCCCCAGATGCACAGGGAGATCCACTTTGCATTATTAAGCAGAGCTATTATCAATTCTCCTTTCTTTCTCTTCTTTTTTAAAAAAATATATTTTATTGATTTTTTTAAAGAGAGGAAGGGAGAGGGACAGAGAGTTAGAAACATCGATCAGAAATCAGCTGCCTCCTGCACACCTCCTACTGGGGATGTGCCCGCAATCAAGGTGCATGCCCTTGACCAGAATCGAACCTGGGACCCTTCAGTCCGCAGGCCGACGCTCTATCCACTGAGCCAATCCAGTTAGGGCTCTTTTCTTATTTCTAGACCAGTCATTGGTAAAATATGGCCCCCAGGCCAAATCTGGCCCTCCGCCTTTGTAAAGTTTTATGGGAACAAAAAGTTGTTTTGGGCTGCTTTTTGCATGACAATGACAGAGGTGAGTGAGTGGTCAGGATGGAGACCTCCTGAGCCTAAAATATTTGCTTACCTGGACTGTTTTAGAAAACCTTTGTCAGCTAGGCCACGGCCAGTGCCTACCGATGCTTAATATTGCAGACCCATTATGGTAAGTTTCCAAAGAACAGAGCTTTATGGCCTTTAGACAAATAACTGGCAGAAGCTTTGAAATTAAAATTATTTAACACCTTCAATCACATTCTTAGGCAGGACTCTCTCCCCACGTTGTCACTGTTAGATTCCTCCAGAGCAAGGACGATGGGCCAGGTACAGAGACTCACCAGGGCAGAAAGCTCCGCATGCCTACCAAGGGCAACACTGGCACCTCGCCCCAGGGCAACCTATCTTCCCCTCGCAGATCCCTGGCCATGCAGTTTGGACCCCCTGACCTTTTCCTCCCCAAGGACAGCATCCAGGCTTCAGCTGTGTTTCAGCTTCAGACCCAGAAAAGCAGCAACAACAAACAAGTGGGGGGCGCTGTGGCTGCCTTGGGACCAGCTGCATTGACTAAAGACCCCTGCCCTGGAACCGGCCAATCAGTGGAGACCAGGACCCTGAAAGAGCACACCTGGAAAGCTGACGAATAATCTACTGAGACACTGAGATTTCCACCTGCACGAGAGAGAACTATACTCCTGACAAAGGAGCGTGTGTTAATTATGCCTGCCTCCCTCCAAGGAGCACACCCACGCCATCCCTTCTCCTTCCCTTCCCCAGCACGCACCTATCATATGCCCTAACCAGTGGTCGGCAAACTCATTAGTCAACAGAGCCAAATATCAACAGTACAACAATTGAAATTTCTTTTGAGAGCCAAATTTTTTAAACTTAAACTATATAGGTAGGTACATTGTTATGAACTTAATTAGGGTACTCCTAAGGCTTAGGAAGAGCCACACTCAAGGGGCCAAAGAGCCGCATGTGGCTCCTGAGCCACAGTTTGCCGACCACGGCTAACCTCTAAGGGACCCCAGGAGACTTACAACCAGGGGAGCAGTGGGCAGCAGCAGCTCGTCCCGGATTTACCCCTGAACCTGACTCCAAGGCCCCCTTTCCTCCCTGTAGCCCTTCCCTTTGGGTAGCCCCACCTCCCACCCCCTTTTCCTTAAATAAACTCACTGTTCTGTCGTCACCATCTGAGATGGCTATTTAGCCTACTGTGCACCACTGACTTAGCCTTTCGCTCACCACAGGCAGAAGGGAAGTAATATGCCACCTCGTTCTCTCACCTGGTCCAGAGGCAGCTCCCAGGGCTGGGCTGGCTGTCTTCCTATTGGCCTGCCATGTGGTGCAACCTTAAATGAGACACGAGAAACATGGGCCAGTTATTGAAATAGGGTAGACTGGGGCATCTCACCAAGTTTGAAACCTCCAGTACCACCAGATGTAAACATGGGGTTCCTATTCATACAGAACTGAGTGCCAACAGTGCTATAAAGTACAGGGACGACGAAAACTTAAGACTACTTTGGCTGACAGCAATACCATTTCTGTTCTGGAACGGTTTCTCTGATGATGATATTGATTAATCTATGTGGGTAGAGTGCTTTGAAATATCTTCTATTATTAATGAGTAAAAGCCTCTCATGACCATTAGTCAATATATATTGGATTTTCATTAAAGGCGAATACATTCTGATATAAAAGTGCTTTGAAAACGATAAAGCCAAGTCCCCATCCTATTGTCACAGGGTTTGGAGAGAAAAGGGAAGGATTCAGCATCATTCCTCAAGTGTTCAAATTGTAACATTCTGCCCCATGATCTGATAGGTCCCTGCAAAAGAACAAAACATATAAACATTTCCCTATAATTGATATTCTTCCCTGTTTATCATTTAATACAGCAGTTCTCTGTGGGGCGCAGTTACGGTGTTTTGGCCAGGTTCAAGCCTCGGACTAATGAAAGGACAGGGTCCTCTCATTGCCACGTGCAAGTCCCAGCTGGAGGGCAGGGCCCTCCCAGCACAATTATAGCCAACAGCTATAGTTGTAAGCTTGAACCTATGGTCCGAACACGTGGCCCCACGTGCCTTGTGCTAGAGTTCGGGTGCATGTAGTTGAGTGAGGTTGAAACTCACGAGAATGCTGTAAACAACGTGATCACGCCCCTACTTTGCCTCGTGGCATCTGCTATAAAATAAAGACATGGCTTGTGGGCACTGGCGCTGTCCATCAGAGGGGCAGCGTCCCACCGAGACCCAGCTATTATTCTCTTGTCTGTCTTTCCTTAATCCTTTCGCCCCCCCACTCGGGATCACCCTTGGTCGTGCTGGCGTGGCACAGTTCTCAACCTGTGGGTCGCGACCCCTTTGGGGGTTGAACGACCCTTTCACAGGGGTCGCCTAAGACCATCGGAAAGCACATATATAATTACATATTGTTTTTGTGAGTAATCACTATGCTTTAATTATGTTCAATTTGTAACAATGAAATTGGGGGTCAACACAACATGAGGAACTGTATTAAAGGGTCGCAGCATTAGGAAGGTTGAGAACCACTGATTTAATAGGACCTTGGTTCTGTCTCACACTCTTAGAAGATATATTAACAAATTTAATTATTTCACGGGTGCCACATTTTGCTAAAATTATTTTTTTTTTACATTTTCCTAATATGTTTGCCTAGACACCTGAGAGTCTTCGTGTGGTAGTTGTCTTACTAAAAAGAAGGCAGAGTAACTTGGGGAACGTCATTTCACTAAGATTTTAAACCAAAATTGGTTTCTGCAATGAAGACCACTTTAAAAAAAAAAAAAGTACCACCTTTATTTTTCCTTAATTTAGGAGAAAGTCTGTGGACCAAGAAATCTGTACAATTGTCTTTTACATGGAGTTTTGAGAAAGTACTTCCTAACTCTGTGTTTTAAATAAGAAATAATATCATGGTAGTTTGAAACAGTGATCTTTTTTGGTAATATTTCTTCAAGTCCCAGACTTGGGTTCACACGATGAATAGAAAAAGTGAGTAAAACAAGTAAGATTTTTGTCAATATTTCAACCAAAGTATTAGATGACTTAAATGAGTAAGTCTATCAATGTTAAGTACAATTTGAATATCAACAGTTTCATAGAATCTGAAAGGATGGTTTAGGAAAATCTCATCCTATTTTATAGCCATTTTCGAGAATCATTAGGTCTGGAGAAGAGTGTTACCTCAATCCCTTCTCCACCCAGTAAATCCTCATGGTTATTTTTTGGTTGACAAAACTGTTCAGGCTGAGTATCACTTTATAACAACTTACTAGAATGTGAGAGTAAAGCTCCCTTTTTTGAGGTTTCTGAAGACCACTAAAAAGCCATTTTTCAGTTAATACATTTAAAAAAGTTTCCTAAAATGTTTATGCTTGTTAGAAAGTGGTAGATGTTTATCTAAATAATATTTTCTCATCATTTTTAGGAGAGTAAAGTGTGAGAACATTTTGATTGAATTGTTATAAAAGGCTTCAGCAGTAGTCACCCAGTTAACATCTTTAAATTGACACAAACTGAATCACATAAAAAGTTTAATCTAAAAAGAAAGGGGGAAGAGGAAACAAACAAACAAAAAATAAAACAAACAACCAATAAAAAACAATTGGTAAGAAAATAACTAGCAAAATAGTGGGGTACAAAATAGCCATATCAATAATTACATTAATTAAAAATGGTGTAAATAGCTCAATTAAAAGGCAGAGATTGACAGAGAGTATTAGAAAAAAATCAAGAGCTAAGTATATGCTATCTGTAAGAAACCCACTTAAATAAAAATACATAGATAAGATGAAAATAAAAGGTGGAAAAGGACATTCCATGTGTGGCAGTTATTAATTTATGCCTCTCAGCTCCACATGTATACTGCATTGGCTCATTTATGAAAATACTAGAGGCCCAGTGCATGAAATTCTTGCACGGGTAGGGTCCCTAGGCCTGGCTGGCGATCAGGGCCGATTACGGCCTTCTGGCTTCTGGCCGGGGCCTTCCTTTGTTCTGCGCCACTCCCTGGTGGTCAGCGTATGTCACAGTGAGCTATGAACTCCCTGTCTCTCAGTTGAACTCCCAAGGGGACAATTTGCATATTAAGCTTTTATATATATAGACTAGAGGCCCGGTGCACAAAAATTTGTGCACTCGGGGAGGAGGGGAGGGGGGTCGCCCAGCCCGGCCTGTGCCCTCTCGCAGTCTGGGACCCCTCGGGAGATAACGACCTGCTGGCTTAGGCCTGCTCCTGGGTGGCAGAGGGCAGGCCCAATCCCTAAGTGCAGCCCCTGGTCAGGCTCAGAGCAGGGCCGATTGGGGAGTTGGGGCGCCGCCCCGTCATGCACAGAGCAGGGCAGATCGGGAGG
>NW_005370328.1:2764212-2774262 GCF_000412655.1 Myotis brandtii
GAGTGACTAAAGCTTCTAACCGCTCCTTGTTTTCTTTTCTTTTTTTTTTTTTTTTCTGGGCCAGCTTTAGCTCCGAGGCCTCGCTGCTGAAAACATTGATACAATGTTGTGGTCCGGCTGGCTGAAGCCCGGCTGACTGAAAGCCGGTTTCTGGGGTTTTGTTTAGCTTCTATATTTGCAACATAGTTGCTTAGAGTTGCAGCTGAGAGGCCAGCAGCGGCAGGCAGGGAACACAGAGTTCGCTGTCACTGGAGCAAGCAAGCCTCCCTGTTCGCTTCAGTGCATGGCTGCTGGCCGCCATCTTGGCTGACAGTTAATTTGCATAAGGATATGCTGATTAGCCAATGGGAAGGGTAGCGGTCGTACGCTAATTACCATGTTTCTCTTTTATTAGTGTAGATATCTGAGTCCTTAATCTATTTTTTCTTTGCCAACTGACATAAAGCTATGTTTTATTTTATCAACAGAGGGCGCTGGAGAGACGCTGCAAGGTGAAGGGGCAGGTTCCTGGCTGGGCTAGAGGGCCTCCTAGGAGAGACAGCTGGGAGCCCAGCTTTCTGGAAAAACCTAGGCTGCCCGGGGTGGGTGCTGGAGATCTGACTGCGTGTGGGCCAGTGCAGCCCTCCTGTGTCCGGGGAACAGGCCAGGACTCACTTCGGGACTGGTGAGTTTATTTATTTTTTCTATTTCCTGCAAGATGTACTGTTTCTGTTTCCCAGTATTTATAGGAGCATGTTTAAATAGGAAGAACCCAACCCCCAAACATCTGTCTCCCTTCAAGTTGCCCTGGCAGCCTCCTAGATGCTATATTTTGTCAGCTTCCGTATCCATGGGTCACGGGAAGTAGTTCCTGGGCTACTCTGCAGTTTTCAACTCACACTGCTCACACAATTCAAGCAACTTGGGCCAAATTCATCAAAGTGAGTTATTGGCACGGCGATGCACGCTCTTTTTGTCTGAACCATAGCAGCTTTTGTTAATTGCCTAAAACCTGCAAACTTGCGGGAAACATTTACAATAAATGGATTCTTCCAGACATTGCCTCGGTAATAATAAATAAGTCGTTCTGGTGATTAATAAGTGCGCCTTCTTCTGACTTTGTGCCCTTGTAATTAAAAAAAAAAAAAAGACGATCAAGAGAAATCCAAAACTCATCTACACCAACCAAAATATCACAGTAAGAACACAGCCAGGGCTGAGTCATCACAATGGTTCTCACTGTGATTTCCACACTTAAAACTCTTCCTGTTGCAAATGACAGAATTTAGATAAAGGAATAAATGTTAGGGCTTGTACCACTGGGAATGAATTTAGTTTCAGGTTTGGTTGGCTCAGAGGATCAGAGATATGTGAAGGAAACCAAAATATGTCATCCCAAAAGATGCCTCTTGGACATATAAATTATTTTGAGCTGAAGGCAATGAAGCTGCAAACTCAGAAAAAGCCCCGCCCCCCCATTTTCTGCAAAAAGGCAGGAAATAGATTCTCCTTTTCCTAGAGGCACTCTTACCAGCCCAGAGACCCTTCCAGAAGAATCTACCAACAAACCTTCCTCCACTAGTTGTCTCCAATGTATTTACCTTGCGGCAGGGTAGGCCACGCTGGGAGCCTGAAACTTCTGTGCTTTGTCCTGTTGTTTCTCTAAAATGTACACCTTGTTCTGTGTTGAAGATGTTGCCTAAGCTGAAATCTAAGCTGCTATGTAGAGTTACTTTTTGTTTAACAGTTCTCCCAAGTGATGTGCACTGAACGGGTTAGCCAACTGCCTGTTTTTCTCTTGTTACAATCTGTCCTTTTGTTAAAAAGCGCCAGCTGAAAACCTGAGGGTAGAGGTAAACATTTGCCTCCCCTACCCATGAAACAGGATATCTACATCTTTCTCCCCTTCATCTCCCCATGTTTGTCTTTCCTTGGAATCTTCCTGGTGTTCTCCCTCTAGCTCAGCGGTTCTCAACCTGTGGGTCGCGACCCCTTTGGGGGTCAAACGACCCTTTCACAGGGGTCGCCTAAGACCATCGGAAAACACATTTATAATTACACATTTTTGTGATTAATCACTATACTTTAATTATGTTCAATTTGTAATAATGAAAATACATCCTGCATATCAGATATTTACATTACGATTCATAACAGTAGCAAACTTACAGTTATATTTTAAAAAAAAGAAAATAATTTTATGGTTGGGGGTCACCACAACATGAGGAACTGTATTAAAGGGTCGTGGCATTCGGAAGGTGGAGAACCACTGCTCTAGCTGGTAAAGAGCTGGCCACAGACAGCCCTTGGCCACATCATCTCCTGTAACTGCGGACCCAGAGACTCGCTCCCTCTCCTGAATTCCACATGTGAACTCCTAGGGCTGGGCTCTGAGGTGTACGTAGGTGGTCTATTGCCATGTAGGATGCAGGCCAAGGTGGCGTTCGTATTCTGATCATCTCAAGCAGGAGTGGGGAACGTCTGGCCCTTGGGCCATCTAAGCCCCTGAAATCATTTGCTCTGGCCCTGCCAAGGCACTGGGGGTGAGTTAATGAAATGTTTGACTGAATACAGCAGGCTCATGTTTAAGTTGATAATTTTGTATGGCCCGTGAATGATGTGATCAATATCCAAGGAAAAAGGTTCCCCATCCCTGATCTAAAGTATGCCAGGCACTGTCCTGGGAACAGTTGTGTGTGTGTGTGTGTGTGTGTGTGTGTGTGTGTGTGTGTGATGTGAACGAGGGAAACGAAGCCCCCACCTTCCTGAGGTTTACTGCTGGGGGTGACGGGAAATAAACTGACTGTCGAGTCAACCAATCTCCAATAACAACAACAATCATTTTATATCATAAATAAAAAGCAGGTTAAAAGGGTGGAAGATAACATGGGGTTGCGATGGTGGTGTCAATGGCTGATTTTAAAGAGTGGGGGGTGAAGAAAGAAGTTTGTAAAAGGTAACATCTGCCCAGATGGTGTAGTTCAGTGGTTGATTCCCGGTTGATTCCCGGTCAGGTCAGGTGCCCTTGGTTGCGTTCAATTCCCCGTGGGGGGTGTGCCGAAGCAGCCAATCAATGATTCTCTCTCATCATTGACGTTTCCATCTCTCTCTTCCTCTCTGAAATTAATTAAAAATATATATATTTTTAAAAGAGGTAACATCTGAGTAGCAGCAGAGCAAGGTTCCAGGTACTGTGTTGTGAGGTTCTTTTTACTGTAGAAGAAAACCCCAGGGGGACTTTTGCCTCCTGGGTTCTCAGGAACACACTTCCCAAGAAACCTCCCAGGCAAGTAGGGTCGGGTGGATAGAAAGACAGTGTCCTGTGTAAGTACCATTTCCTCTCCCTGGGGATGTACGTAGCGCCTTGACTTCTCTGGGCTGAAGTATATACATGGTTTCCAAGGTCCCTTTCAGTTCTAAATTGGGTGACTCTGAATTCATTCTGCAGGTAATTCATTTTCATATTTTCCTTTAACATTCAATAATGTCAGAATGAATGATGCCAGCAGGACAAAATTGAATTGTAGGCTCACCATTCATATTAGCCAAATTAGAGAGGGACATTATAAATAACCTTACCTAGGAAAGATAAAAGTTTTATTCTTCAATGCCTCCTGTGTCAATACGTGTAAATCCTATTAAATATTTTTTAAAATGCCTAGTGACATAGTGTCATTATTTATTTTCTAGCTTCAGAGCAATCTGTGATTAAATTAGCATCTTTCTGATCAGTAAACAGCCTGAGTGTAGTTGACGTAACCTTGGCAGGCGGTAGGAAAAATATTAAAAAAAACACCACCACCACAATACGTTTTCTACTTAGTGACTATTTTTACTAGTGCTATTTTATTTAATGAGACTAAAAGAAATACCTAGAGAAATGTTACCTATAAGAAGCTGTTCCTTTAATTCATCAGTTATGCTGACAAAGCAGAGATAATACTCTCTAAATAGAGATAATACTCTCTAAATACGTACTGTGGTGTTAACTAATGATGACAATAGTAATTAGCTAACCCTTATCAAGTGGTGACTGTAAGTCAGACACTTTTCTAGGCGCTTTCTGTATTTATTTATTTGAATCCTTTTAAACAACCCTATGAAGTGCTGCCTTTATTAACCTACTTTACAGATGAGGGAGTGGGATCCAAGAAGGAACCTGCCCTCCAGCTCACACACTTGGCTGATAGCAGAGCAGGCTTTCAAGTCCAGGTGTTCTGAATCATAATTCAAGTTCTTGCCCACATAGCATACCTTGCATATGTTTTTCACCTGATGAATGGGAACCAGTATTTATCTCGGAGGGAATCTGGCTTGGGGGAAAAAATGAGCAGTAAGTGACATTTACTTATCTCCATTTTCTCCATTGCCCACTGGCATCTCCCTCCAGTAACCCCTAGGGCCCTTTAACTGTTGTTCTTTCCCCCTCAAAATATGTGGACCCCCAAAGAAGCCAGTGTTAGTCGCTTATAACTTAGTATCCTTGTCAATCCATAGTTTGCCTCTTTCAGGATACTTACAATTTATAGGAACAAAAGGTTTTTGGGTTTTTTTTCTTCTGCTAAAGGGTTTTCAGATTTCAGCAAGTGGGTGGGGAGATATATTTGGAGGGTCATGTGTCCTGCCTTTGGGGCTTCTGCCTGCAAAAATTTTCAAGGGTTTGAAAAAAAATTCTACTGGAAAGTGGAGTAGGCAGGCAGTGGATTTATGTGACACACACTCTCTCGGCTGCTCATGATAGACAAAGCGATTTCAGGCACAACTTTCTGAGGTTGTATTACCTTCCATTTCACTCTAACTTTCCCTTTGAAATCAGTTCTGCGTACCCTACCTATGAATCAATAGTCTTAGTACGAGAAGGGTCCTGCCACGATGCAATTCTTTTATTTATATAAACATTAATTATAGTTGACATACAACATGACATGAGTTTCAGGTGTACAACAGTGATTCAACATTTATCTACCTGACGATGGAATCACCAGAATAAGCCCCGTAACCACCTTTCACCAGACGTAGTTACTACGATATTAATGACTACACTCTCTATGCTGTATGTGGCATCCCCATGTCTTATTTTACAACTGGATAAAATGCAATTCTGTTAAAGACCTAAGAGGGGCTTATTTCAACCATTAGTTGAAAATCATCCAACTAATAACAGGACTAGTGACAATTGAATTCTGTGCTGACTGCTGTTCTAAGAGCTGTTTATATTGGCTCATCTGATACTATTGATAGCATCTGGACTTTATGAATAAGGAAACTGACACATAGATTGTACTTAATTAGACATTTTTGCTTATACTAATAATAGAATTAAGACTGAACAGGTTAGCAAATTGTAAAATAGATAAACATTTAGGATCACAGAGTTCTTTTACATTCGAATTTTAAGACTAAAATTTCTACCACTTTGTCTTTCACTGGCTATTGGGTTACTAGGTTGCCATTTAAAATATAATTGTTAAGGTGGGTTAGAAACAACTGTTTTAAACATCTCATCCATCAGGTGTTGAGCAAGAAGCTGCCTTTGCATAAGTGTCCACCAGGTGGCAGCCTTTCATAAAAGTACATGGAATTGGATCTTAGCGTTTCCAAAAATTTATAAAGACCAAATCAATCTTTTGTTTGGGGTTTTAATAGTTAATATTTGGGTTTATTAGATAAAAGGGGGGGCTTGTACTGTATTTAATATCCCTTAAAAATGAATGGAAACAGAGCCTTCCAGCAGCTAACACACTTGAGTTATATGTCCCTTTAAATAAGCGCTTCCTTTGAAATGCTTTTTACAAATAAAATAATCATAACCTATAAAGAGGCACCTGAGCATGTGGGAAAGCTTTAACACAAGTGCTAACTGCAGTTTTTAATGCCTGTCTTCTCCCCTTATAACTCTGAATAATTAGCATGTCCTTCTATTTTTGTAGCTCCATGGAGAAGTTACCGCATTGTATAACATATGGAAACTCCATTTCACAGAAATCCTCAGTGAACTTACTGATATTTAGATTTCATCCTCCCCAGTAGGCTGGTGAGAGTAATCATAGAAGTCAGCACCGAAGGCCGTATTTGGTTGGCTCTAACTTTTCTTCTTTCAGGCTCTAACTCCCCACCCGGTTTTACGTCCTATTTGAAGCCTTACTTACCCATTTTGTGGCCTTGGTGTAGGCGGAGGGTGGGGGGTGGGGGGGATCTGGCTGCTATCCCTTCACCCCCCGGGAACGGCAGTAACACTGTGCAGTGATGACTGTTGGAGGGCGGGTACGTTTCTTCCCTCGTGACTTAACAGCAGGGATCAGTACATGTTTGCTAGCTCCTCAGCTCCAGTCCCAGGATGGAAAACAAGTGGAGAAGCCAATGGGTTGTGTGTTGAGACAGGAATATTCCGGGTCAGAACAAAAAACATGACATCAGATGCCCACACCCTAGCCTAATGCCACCAAGGAGAAATCATGTAACTTTCTAGGTTTGAATTCTTGTAACTTCTGTCTAGAATCGCCATGCAATGTTACTACTGCTCCAAACCCAAGCCAGTGTTTTTAAAATCACCTTTCAGCCCGGCCAGTGTAGCTCAGTGGTTGAGCCCTCAACCTATGAACCAGGAGGTCCAGGATCAATTCCCTGTCAGGGCTCGTGCCAGGTTGTGGGCTCGATCCCCAGCAGGGGGCGTGCAGGAGGCAGCCAATCGATGATTCTCTCACATCATTGATGTCTCCCTCTCTGAAATCAATACAAAATATTTTTTTTTAAAAATTACGTTTCAGAGGGTCATGAAATAAGGCCTTCCTGGGTGAAGTCCCAAGTTCATGTTCGGTGCCAAGAACTGCAAAGGGGCTATGTGTTACCCTTCTTCCAGGCAAACCAGTGAGCCTGTCAGTGCTGCATAGATGCGGACAGAACACACAAGGCCGCTGGGGGAGAGTCCAAGGTCATCATTCCTCATGGCACGGCCAGCGAGCTGAACGGCATGCTCCCCTGGGCTCCCTGCGCCCTCCCCTTTCCCCCCACCATCCATAGAAGGGGTGACATTGAACGGGCCCGGTGGATGCTGTACACACTGCGTGTGTCACACTGAAGAACAGAGCCTGGGAGACTCCCCTCATTGAAGGGGGCTGCTCGAAAACCATCTGTCCCTCCCCCAGAGGAAGGCTGTATCTTTATGATGCTCATCAGAAGACAAATGCGCCCTCCGCCCCCGAGGGAAACTCCCGCTCTTGTTCAAGGCTGTTTGCTCTCCAAACACTCTGGAAAAGATAGTCTGGGATCAAATCTGTCACAAGGTGCGTAAAAATGTGACAGGCCCACAGAGGGCTATCTCCCAGCACTATGTATCACACACGTATATTTTTTATATGGGGCGTGTGTATATATGTGTGTGTATTATATACTAGTATTTATACAGGTGGTGGCAAACGCAGGCTTACAGTTGTGAGTACGTGAACCACAGAGTGTATTTTTGTATTATTTATTGTGTTACCGTCTTTTCCATATGAACCACTGTAAACCTACGTTTCTCCTCCCTCTGTAGGAATATCTACTTAGTTCTCCCAGCAGTTCTATAAAGACAGTTCATCATTCTCGTTGGCGATGTAAGGAAGCAACATCAGCTAAGAATGTTGCCCAGCCCTAACCGGTTTGGCTCAGTAGGTAGAGCATCGGCCTGCGGACTCAGGGGTCCCAGGTTTGATTCCAGTCAAGGGCATGTACCTTGGTTGTGGGCGCATCCCCGGTGGGGAGTGTGCAGGAGGCGGCTGATTCTCATCGATGTTTCTAGCTCTCTTCTCTCCCTCTCCTTCTCCCTTCCTCTCTGTAAAAAATCAATAAAATATTAAAAAAAAAGAATGTTGCCCAATGTCACTGAGATTGTAGGGGACCATTTTAGAAATTCCATTCTTTTTTTCCATAATCTTTCTGGTCAACCAATATGCTATGGAACAGAGGGGGAAACTATATGCACCCCATGACCCCGAGCTCGGGAGAGGGGGTTCTTTGACTCTTTATATTCCTTCTAGGAGAACCGAAGAAATATCCGGTGGCTCCTCCCCACCGAACTGGATTCCTACAAAACGGGTCATTCGCAGCACCATTCAACAGGTATGGGAAATGGTGGCCAATGGAGCAACATGATTTTCCTCCCCTTCAATCAAACCGATGGCTGAATGTAATTATCATCTGGGAAGATACAGTTAAAAAGATGTTGAATTAAATGGAGCTCTGAAAATTGCTCACCTCCTGATTCCTCCTGATTACATCTTGGCATAATTCCCCCAAGTTTCAATATGTAATTTGGGGATAATGGATAATTGGTATTGGAAGCATTGCGGCGTCTCCATATTTAAATGAGAGGCCAATTTTATTAGTAATAACCATAATGACTCTGCTAAATTGCTTGTATGACTTCGTCGCTCATTAGGAAATTATTTTTCAGCAGGAACATATTACCTTTATATATTTAATTCGTGTTTTAAGTAGGGAATTTATTAGCAATGCAAGTGTTTACAAGGAGATAAGTTTTATAGCTATTGAAGTGAGGTCCTAATCAGACCATTATTTCCCATACTTTTAAACTCAAAAGTTCATTATTTTAGGGAAACTTTATATCCACGTGAGACATTTAAAAAATACTCAATGATGTTTAGGTCCACGCTATCAAAATATCAGAGTAGTGATTCGGTTCCCTACGATTTTATCACACAGTGTTTTGTTGATACATTTTATGAGGGACAGTCTTTTTATTTTTACTTTTGATTATTTTTTTATATATTTTTTTATTGATGTCAGAGAGGAAGGGAGAGAGAGATAGAAACATCAATGATGAGAGAGAATCATTGATTGGCTGCTGCCTCCTGCACGCCCCGCACAGGGGATTGAGCCTGCAATTCAGGCATGTGCCCTTAACTGGAATTGAACCTGGGACCCTTCAGTCCGCAGGCCAAGGCTCCATCCACTGAGCCAAACCTGCTAGGACAGGTCTTTGCCATACTGATGGACAGGAAATCAAAAAGAGCAAAGAAGAACCTCAAGCCGATTATCTCGGGAGTGACGGGAGTTGATGACGCTTCCCTTGTGCTTGGAAACTAGAGCAGAAGATCGCGGGCAGCAGCGGGGAACTCCTACAACCACCTTGACATCTGGCCACTCTGACAGCTTCTGCGAGAGTCCCTGCTGTGACCAAGGGAAGTGGGACGGTGTCACTTTGAACCTGCAGCTGTCCTGTTGGCAAGGAGAGTTCTGCGTGATCCTTAGGAGACCGAAGAGATAACATGTCAAAGGGGGACCGCGTCACTAGCGTGTCAGTACCTACACGGCTGTCGAGAGCCGACTGATGAAACCCAAGTCCTCCTTCCTTGTGTGGGAGGCCCAGGATCACGGGCGGTGTGAGTCCCTCCTCAGTTTCACCAGAAGCAAAGAGACGGAAACGGAAAGACAGATGTTTGGCCCATCAGGTACGTCAGACTCTTTCCTTCGTTTTCATGTCTTAGGTGAATTCGTCGTTTTCTAAATCCACTCCAAGTTCATGAACAAAGAAGGTGATTTACCTAAACCACTGGAGGATATTCGCTCAGAGCTAAGCAGTTCCTTCAGGTGAGTTGGGAGAGCACAGTGATCTATAATTATTTGGAAGCTAGAAATACTAAGGCAGGAGAGGAGGTGTTGAATAGGGCATGTAAAAGAGTACAATAATGAGGCAGGAAATAATTCTTAGACTCTGGCAACTATCTCAGGGATAACTACATACATGCATACATACATAACTAAAAATGGGATAGAGAAGTCCCCCCTTACCCACGAAGGATACGTTCCAAGACGCCCAGTGTGTGCCTGAAACTGAGGGTGGTGCTGAACCTCATACATGCCATGTTTTTTTGTATACGTACATGCCTATGATAAAGCTTCATTTATTCATTGGGCACTGTAAGAGATTAACAATGACTAATCATAAAATGGAACAATTATAATACTAGAGGCCCGGTGCACGAATTCATCGGCCTGCCTGATTGGGGCCGATGGGGCTGGCCGGTCGGCTGGGGAGGGGCAACGGGAGGTTGGCCGGCCGGCCCCACTCAT
>NW_005370328.1:2774400-2783638 GCF_000412655.1 Myotis brandtii
GCTGGGAGAGGGGCCACGGGAGGTTGGCCAGCCAGCCCCACCGCCATTGGGCCAGTTGGCCGGCCGCAGTGCGCGTCATAGGGACTGGTCATTCCGGTCGTTCCGGTCGTTCCAGTCATTCTGGTCGCTTGGCTTTTATATATACAGATGCCGTCTTCCCTCAGTATCCACAGGGGATTGGTGTCAGGACCTCCCCATGGATACTAAACTCCGTGGATGCTCAAATCCCTTCTATAAAATGGCCTAGTATTTGCATATAACCTGTGCATATCCTCCTGTGTACTTTCAGTCGCCTCTAGATTATTTATAATACCTGATACAGTGCAAATGCTATGTAAATAGTCGATATACTATATTGTTTAGGGAATGAGGACAAAAGTCTGTATGTGTTCAGTACAGACACAACCATTGTAGGCCTAACTACATAGTCATGTCAGCAACGACATCACACTTCTTTGGCTAAATTACTGCTGCCCCCATTTAAAGCCCACTTCTGAGGTCAGGTATATGAGTATTCAAAGTTTACCGTTTGTTCTGCTAAAAATGGAAAAGGAAAGCAACTCATGGTGCCAGGGACAGGTACCCAGTGTCTCTGTCCCAGCAGACACAGGCCTGACAGTTATATGCTCGTTTTAGCTCTTATTGGGGGAGATGAGGTTAACGAGAGGATGTTGCTAACAGCAGCTCATGCATTTGAAGTTTTCTAAGAATAAGTTGCCATATTAAAGGAGTTGTAGCCCAGCTAGCATGGCTCAGTGGTTGAGCCTCGACCTATGAACCAGGAGGTCATGGTTCAATTCTGGTCAGGGCACATGCCCAGGTTGTGGGCTCCATCCCCAGTAGGGTGCATGCAGGAGGCAGCTGATCCATGATTCTCTCTCATCACTGATGTTTCTCTCTCTCTCTCTCTCTCTCTCTCGCTCTCCCCGCCTCTTCCTCTCTGAAATCAATAAAAATATATTTCAACAAATAAATAACAGAGGTATAATCAGATACTTCCTTTTTTGGATTTAAAGATTCAACAACAAAAAAATATGCACAAATTGTTATAGTAAAATAAGAAACAGAAGGTTGACCATTATGAATATTGAGTTTTAAAAAGGCTAAATGTGCCCTGGCTGGACAGAGGCATGGTCTGAAGTTTCAGCAGCATTCTTCCGCAGAGCTTAGTTGTGTGAATTTGAGACTCAGTGGGGGTGCTAACCACCCCACAGTTCCTGAAAGGATAGTCAAATTTTTGGGAACAGATGGCAGAACCCATGATAAGATGACATGGAAGTTCACATGATGAGCAATTAGATGGTTTTTAATGATGATTATAAAAAGCAGAACAGATGGTTAAATAGAGGGTTATTGGTGTCCTGGAATGAGGCAGGAAAAGGGAGGAAAGACGAAGGTGGAGAAACAGAGGTAGAGGCACGCATGGTACACAGGAAATTGTGCATTCTGGGTAATGCAGCTAGCTGCCTCAACTCCTCTTTGGAATGGGGTGAGGTATACGTTTATGATGAGTAAAAATAAGTTGTTTAACTTAGAAAGACACAGATAGACCTAGAAAAATGTGGACTAAGATGAACAGAGGTTCATCTATTTGAGACAGGTACACGTATAGAGGCCCCCAAGCCCCCCATACACTCAGCCATACAAACCATATGCACAAATGCAGAAGGACTCACTTGAGGCAGTTTTAGGGATGAAGTGGGCTATTCATTAATAAATGAGTGAGTATTCTAATAACTTATTCCCTCTTATTCCAATAACCAATAACCCTCTATTTAACCATCTGTTCTTCTTTTTATAATCATCATTAATAAACATAAGTATTCCATAAAGAGAGACATGCCAAGGCTGAGAGGGACTCAGAAACTTGGATTAAAATTCATGGAGACACATCTCATAGACAGGCAGACACGCCTGCGTACTCTTTCTTATAAGGACATACCTAACCTGTCCTTACAAGAAAGAATTTCCACCATTGAAAGCCATTTAAAATTATGCTTTTAAAAAGTATTATGTGAAAATATTGGCTCTTGGCATTTGCCCAATAAACTACATTAAATTCATTGGAGGGTAGATTTTGGCTCAAGAATTGAAGAGCCCTTACTTTTGGCTTATGTTTAGTAATAACATAATGTCTATTGCCATTAACTCACAATTACTCCAGTAGTTTAATACAACCTAAAATTGCAAGTGTAGTTATTAAGGTCCTGTTTCAATAGGTCATTAATGATTGTATGAGCAATAACATATCCATACGATGAATTTATTTTTGAGCACTTTGGTACAACAAGTATTTTTAGTGATAGGGGATATGAGAAATGAATAATTTTATCCATGATTATAAATGTCACATTTCTTAAAGTTATATATTACTTAAGGGCTGACTTTAGCTATCGTCTTTTTTTCTTTAAAAGTAATTTTTAACAGTGATACTGTTTTTCTAGACAAAAAAATCTTAAAAATGCTAACATCCTCTTAAACATAAATGAAAACCTTTGTTAATTCACATCTTGCTTCATTGTGAAAGATCATGACAATCTCAAATGTTAGAGTCGATTGATCTCTAAGATGTCGGTAACGTGCTGATATAGGTCACCTATTAGGACCATTGAGAAAAATAATCTTACTTATTGTAGATAGGTAAGATTGCATGTCTCTTCAGAGGAGGCAACCCTTTTTATGCTTTTAAAACAGAAAACTACAATTTCTTAATTTATAATTCTCAGGTCACTGAAAAAAAAATGATCATTAAGCCAAGTGCCAAAAAAGTCAAGTGAGATTCACGCAGATGTCATTTAAGCATCACAAACTAGGGAAACTATATTTTTAAGCCCTATTTTTTCAACTCGTTACGACATGACACATTGTCAAATAATGAACTAGCCAGTGATAATCAGACGTGAACTGTCATGTGAAGTGAATGGCAAGGGGCTGCCAAAGACCTAGCATTTAGGATTTACTTAGGAGCTAAAAATTGAGGGACGCTGGGCCACAATACCTGTGGTTTGCAGGCTCTAAGATGGTCTCCTGTGCATTCTCCCTTCTTGGTACGCTTCTCCTACAGTGAATAAAAGATGCTGGGTTAATCAAGTCCAGTGATCTGACTTGGATATCGAGGTGAAACTATTTGTGTAGTCATTATAAGCTTTTTTTTTTTCATTTTATGTTTAAACCAATGCAAAAATAATAGAACATTTTTAAAAGTAGACTTAGCAAGCTAACTCATGCTGAAATTATTTTCTTTCTTAAAATGTTTTTTATTGATTTCAGAGAGAGAGAAAGGAAGAGGGATAGAGAGAAACGTGGATGAGAGAGAAACATTGATCGACTGCCTCCCGCACACCCCCTACTGGGGATGGAGCCTACAACCCAGTCGTGTGCCCTGACCAGGAATCCATCCAGTGACCTTTTGGTTCATGGGCTGACGTTCAACCACTGAGCCACACTGGCCAGGCTAACATCATTTTTTAATGGACAGGTCCGTTGTAGAAGATAATATACAGGCATGAGCAAAAATAGGCTTACAGTTGTTTCATATGGAAAAAGACATGCAGGTTAGGATTATTACAGTAACTTTATTAACTCAAAAGAATGTCACAAGGCAACTGTAAACCTACTGTTGCCCACTTCTGTATGCGGCCCGTGGTTAACAGGTCAGGGGAAATGAGTTAACATTAAGATAGGGTTCTTCACTCTGAACATTTGCATGTCCATCCTGGAGAGCTTTTTTAAACACACGGCTGCTGGGGCCCCACTTTCGACCCATGAGATCAGAATTTCTGGCAATGGAAGATGGAGAGCAGGAAGATCTTTACGCACTCCATGAATCATTTATAGCCAATACTGAGAACTGCTGGGCCGCTTGTGGGGAGTGGTGACCGGATTGAAGGGAGGCTGAGTGTCTTTTGTGGATAGAGAATAAGGACACACAGAAGCTGCTGGGACCTCCCCACTGCCCCGGTCACTCCGAGCTCATTAACAGAAGGCAGTTCAACTCCCGACAGGCACCTGGATAAGTCCAATACCTAATTAAGATCCTCTCAGCAGGAGAGAGAAAGAAGGCCTGAGGGGTTAGTGTTCACCAGGCTTCCATAATCATACGTTGAGGATTGTAAATTAAGCTGAGAAAATGCCACAAGTGCAATGTATAAAATAATCTATAACTTGTATGGGTAGGTGACAGAGCATTGCTGTGTATTGAGATATCTATTATTAAAATAAAAATAGAATATTTGTTCTGCTCTTAGGGAGTAATTTAGAAAAATATTCTTCTTGTTTGATTAAATGAGTTTGTTTTCTAATCACAACAACAAAGGTATAGCTCAGCTTTTTACTATCTGATGGTCCTCGCTATCTTAAGACAGCAGCACCATCTGGCCAGAACCCTTCACATGTAGGCAAAACAGTTTAGCAACTTTCCAAATACCAAAACAAAGCACCACACCATTTAAAATGAAAAAGCAAAACAAAACAAAGCAACTAATGAGTTGGAAGAATTTCACAGCATAAACATAATGAGCTCATAAATCAAAAGGAAAGTAGATTATACCAACAAAGATATGGGCAAATAACATGAGCTGGCGATTGAGGAAAGAAAAATATACAATAAATACAGGAGATGTTCAATCTCATAAATAAATAAAAGTTTGCCAACTGTAGAATTAACAGGTTTTTTAAATGACTATATTAATAACTGGCATCCATCCCACTTGGGGAGTTAAGTGTTTCAACTGAAGAAAAGTGTAGCATTTTTGTATTCAAATTCGATATTTACCAATGTATTTAACCATGAAATTCTACTCTGGAAATTTATATTTAAAATATAAATGAATAAATCTAAATATATCTCCAAGGAAGCTTATTTCATCATTGTTAAACCACAATTTGAAATGCTTAAAATGGCATTAAAAAGAGGATTAGCGCTATATCATTGCATATCTATATAAGATAGGTATGACAGTATAGCACATCTATAAAATGAAATAATACTCGGCTATTAAAATTAATTAATCAGTGAATGTTAACTGAATCTATTAGTAAAAAAAATCCAAGTTATATCCAACTCATGGGTAGTGAGAACCTGAATATACAATGGCCAGGCTCCACGTGAGAATAGAACTCTGACCTTTGACCTCAGGTGAAGAAGCCAACCCAGAAATTCCTCAGCAAATAGTGAAGGCTTGGTCAACGATGGCCAGATTCCCTATTTTTTACCCTCATTTCCAACTCTGAACCATCCAGAGAAAGCCAGATGTGTTCCCCTAAGACGCCCTGCTTCTAATGAGCCCACCTCTACTTCCTGTGCCAATCACCCCCCATCAGAGCACACCTGGAACTTTCTCTTCCCCACAGAAGGTATTCCACACTCTGCCTGTCTTTGAGTCTCTACCAAATAGAATGATGGTGGCCGCCCCCCTTGCTAACGCAAGCTCTGGATACATAACCCTTGTTAGCTCCCATTAGGTAGCCTTTGGCTAGTTCCACTGTAGCCTGAATGTTGTG
Source organism: Myotis brandtii (assembly GCF_000412655.1). Taxonomy (NCBI): domain Eukaryota; kingdom Metazoa; phylum Chordata; class Mammalia; order Chiroptera; family Vespertilionidae; genus Myotis; species Myotis brandtii. The sequence continues at coordinate 2,779,903 of NW_005370328.1, forward strand.
GGTGATCCTGTGAGCATGATGTGTTTCTGAATGAGGAGCTATCTGAGCGCTCCTCACAGAGACGTTAAACTGACTTATCTCTGGGAAGTGAGACTTTGGGCTATTTGACTTGATAGCGTTTTGCATTTGAATTTTTTCAATGAGTACATGCAGTTTGTGTACATAGAAATAAAGCCATTGCAGTTAACAAAGCAGTTTATCATTAGGTTTAGTGTTATTAAAATAAAGAGTTCCATACATAAAAAGCGTAAATTTTCTATCTATATATGATGTACATGAGGATGCTCAGTTGACTGATCTTATCTCCATCACGCTTTACAAAGAATTTCCCATATTGGGTATCTGAAAGTTTTAGCCTGATAGAAATTCTTTAAATATGAAAAATAGACTGAGTTGAGAAATATATTTTTAATTATAAAAATGATGAATGAGGGTTAACCATAAGGGGACTTCCTGCTTCAATAGTCTCCATTATCCGGCCATAACTCAAATAACTATTATCACTCCGGAGTTAGAAAGAAACCACCCTCGATTAATAAACATAAATCTTTATGGTCATCAGTTTCCCCTGATGTTTCTTTAACAAAGGCCAGAAGATTTAATTTTTGAATCCAGCATCGCTCACTTCTGTCAACCTCTGATTATTTATTTTTCCAAATTAAACAAAACCCTGGATCTGACAAAAACTAAACTTTGGATATATCTGCCAACCCAACTTCTATGGCTGATGGGAAAAAGGAAGTGTAAATATAGGGCCAACTTTACTCAGCTGAGCACCATGCTGTTCTTTTTAATTTATTATTTTTATATTTTATTTATTTTTAAGATATTTTTAAAATTGATTTTTAGGGAGAGAGAAAGGGAGAGGGGGAGACAGAGAGAAACATCAATGTGAGAGTGGAACACCAATTGGTTGCCTCCTGCACACTCCACTCTCCCCCTCCCTCCCCCTCCGGGAATGGAGCCCACAACCCGGGCATGTGTCCCCACCAGAAATTGAACCAGCAAACCCTTGGTGCATGGGACAACACCCAACCAACTAAGCCACACCATCCAGGGTGAAAGCTTTACTGTTATTCATCCCCCAAGGCAATGTAGTATCTCGTCACCTATCTCGGTAGATATAAAGAAAAATGCCTCAAGTTTTCTCTAGTAAAATCTTTCAAAAAGATCTCATCCAACATTTCTGCCGTGATAAGATATCTTACATTACCCCGGGCAGAGAGCAACCCGAGACCCTCCATCTACTAGGTCTCTCAGGCCAGCTCCTAATTTTCGTTTTGTCCCAGTAGCTCAAGTATTGCTACTCACCTGTTCCTTTAGGTAACTCACTCCTCAAACACTCCACATGCCAAATCTCTTCTCTAGGTTTATTCCCAGATAGATGCAGTAACCAGGCACAGTATATCCAAATGGCCGTATATCTCTCATGGGCTACTATATCTTGCTGATACTAATATTTTCCTTTTTAAAAGCTAATATAGCCCTAGTCAGTTTGGCTCAGTGGATAGAGAGTCAGCCTGCAGACTGAAGGGTCCCAGGTTTGATTCTGGTCAAGGGCACATGCCCAGGTTGTGGGCTCCATCCCCAGTGGGGGGTGTGCAGGAGGCAGCCAATCAATGATTCTCAATCATATTGATGATTCTATCTCTATCTCTCCATTCCTCTCTGAAATCAATAAAAATATGTTTTTTTAAAAAGCTAATATAAGCTGTTCTCTGATAAATGCCTGACCCATCCATGTATAAATGAAATATGCATTTAGGGTGAATGTCTTTGAGTTAGTGAAAGGAGATTTATATTTAATATATATTTTTTATTTTGACAGTATTACAGATGTCTTCCATTTCCACCCCCCTGTACCCCTCCTTCATCGAGCCCCTACCAAGGATATATTTTTTAAATAAGTTAAAAACATTTTACTTAGAAAAAATATCCTCAGTTGTGTCAAAAATTAATTAGGGGGGAAAAAAACACCACAGTAACAAATCAAAGTAAAGCCAGCGAGAAGATTTCATAACATACAGTCTAAAAATAAAGCAAAAAAAAAGTCACGAAATATTATTTTTTTTCTCACGAGTCAACAGCCACGTGAGAAAAATAAAGCAACTTGTCAAATGAGAATTTTCACATCAAAGTAATAACTAGCTTGGCCCCTCATTAAAAATGCAGATCTCCTATGTGTGGTAACAACACAACCTCAAGGTTCATATTTTGAGACAAATCAGGATGTATGGAGTGACTGTGACATGCAGTTAAAGGTAACTTCTAGTTCCAGCATCAGAAATGCATGGATCAGTGTTGCGCTGCGGATCTCCTCTAATGGGAAGTGACATTTGAAGGCGGTTTTGGAAATCCACGCTGCAGGGAATCGGACCAGTCAGTGCTTCTACCTGAGAAGAGCAAGGGGGTGCCCCAAGCACCTGCCCCTTCTGCCTGGACCCAGGTGTCCCAGCAGCGGGTCATGTGACCCCTCACCCCACAGCAGATTTGCACCTCAGAGCATAAACCTAAATGCACCAAAGACATTCAGTTATTTTTGCATGACGACCGAGTTCCTATTTTGATCTTCCATTTCACTAGGAATAAGAGGATCTTACTACCAATGAACCTCTTTCCCCTGATGTAAATGAATACTTACTGAGTTGAGTCTAATCTCTGGGGGTCGATGTATTAGGGTTCTCCAGAGAAATTGAAGTGTGTGTGTGTATCTCTACCTTCCACTCTATACCTCACTCATCTCTATAAGGAGAGGTATTTATTTTTAGGAATTGGCTCATGTGATTGTGGAGGTGCAAGTTCAAAGTCTGCAGAGGTACTAAGGGCTGAAGACACAGGGAACGGTTGTAGTTCAGGTGTGAAGGTAGTTTGCTGGTGGAATTTCCTCTCAATTGCAATCTTAAGTCTTTTTCTATTAAAGCCGTCAACTGATTAGACGAGGCCCACCCACATGATAGAAGGAACTCTGGATTGCTCAAAGTTTACTGATTTAAATGCTGCCTTCATCTAAAAAGCATCTTTACAGAAATGTCTAGAATAATCTTTAACCAAATAACTGGGCACTGTGACTTCACCAAGTTGACACAGAAAATGAACCGTCACAGTTTATTTATCGTGATGGGGAAGTGGGAAGGGGGTGGATCTATCTCATCTTTGATGTCATCTGTCCATGTGGACATCTGCTGTGACAGCTGAGGCCACTGTCCTCCTTGTCCTGCCTCCCTGACCTTCAGGTGTGTGGTCTCGTGTGCTCCTGGGAGCGCAGGAGAAATCTGTCCCTTAACTCCTGGCACAAAACAATCTGTGGCTCCATCTGCTGCGCAGGGGAGGGGTCATTCCCAGGTCAGATCGGCCTCCCTGGAGCTGTGACAGCTGGAGACCCCGAACCTGAAGAGGTCACCCTCCCTCCCCTCCACTCTCTCTGCAGTCCCCAGCACACCCCTTCAGGTGTGTGGTCTCGTGTGCTCCTGTGAGCGCAGGAGAAATCTGTCCCTTAACTCCTGGTACAAAACAATCTGTGGCTCCATCTGCTGCACAGCAGAGGGGTCATTCCCAGGTCAGCTCGGCCTCCCCGAAGCTGTGACAGCTGGAGACCCCGAACCTGAAGAGGTCACCCTCCATCCCCTCCACTCTCTCTGCAGTCCCCAGCACACCCCCCACCCAGCCTGCCCACCTGGGAAACTCTTTTCCTGTCTCAATCTGTATCATTCTTTCAGCTTTTTGCTTAAATCCTCTC
>NW_005370328.1:2783957-2796632 GCF_000412655.1 Myotis brandtii
AGAGAGGTGGCGAGAATGTATTCAATACTCACTTCCTCGGCTGGTTCCTAGCTACGTGGAAGGTGTCGCGATCACTGACGAAAGTTATTTAAGAATCCACTCTCTGTTTTCTCGATCTCCCATCCCATGGTGAGTTCTCTCTATAATGTTTTACCTGCACTTGCTGTGTGATGCTTTTTGAAGGTTCTAGTAATCCTTTGCATTATTAACTGCAGAAATTTTTCTTACGTGCCCACCAGATGGCAGTGTTGACCAGAGAAATGTAACCTGCTTCAGGCCTGAGAGAGTGTTAATACTGACTTAATTCCAAAATTAGAAGGGGGAAAATGTCAGAAAAAAAGAAAGGAGAAAAAAGTAGATCTACAATGCAACCCAATTTAGACAGGAAGTAATAACTTTTCCTGCCAAGCCAAGGAATGATACTTCTTCAGTTACTTTTACATTTTACTGACATTTTACCCCCAAAACACTGTAGGGAGACAGCGCAGGTACTCCTGGTCAAGTCTATTCAGAGGCTAGAGCCCCGAAGCTTGGGACTGGGATTCTACCTGAGACTTGGTGATCAGAACATCACCGTCTGGTCAGGTTCCTTAACCAACCTATACTTTCGCTTCTTTATATATAAAATAAGAATTTGAACGTTGTAATCCCTCCCAGTTTGAAAATATAGTTCCTGCCGCACAAATACATTTCGGAAGAATGTCTTTCTCAAGGTCACAACTTCTTGGCTCAGGAGTCTGTACCAGAACTCGGGTCCTTCCTCGCCCCGGGTTCCTCTAAGACCGAAGCCTTCCTGAGCTGCTCCTTCCTGCATGGACAAAAGACCCCCGGAGCCAACTACTTTCTGCAGCCATTTTTCTTTCTACATTTTTTTTATTTTTATTTTTTTAATATGTTTTTTACTGATTTCAGAGAGAAGAAGGGAAAGGGAGAGAGAGATAGAAGCATCAATAATGAGAGAATCATTGATCGGCTGCTTCCTGCATGCCCCCTACTGGGAATTGAGCCCGAACTGTAACCTGGGGAATCAAACCGTGACCTTCTGGTTCATAGGTTGATGCTTAACCACTGAGCAACACTGGCTGCATTCTATATTCTTAACATTTACAATAATAATAATAATAATAATAATTAAAAAAAATGAAACCAGATAACGTTTATTAAAATACCTTTCTTTTAGCTTTCAGCTTTTTTAAATGTTTGGAAAAAATGGCTTGGCTTTTTTTAAATGAACTTTTTATAAATCAAAACATAATATGTATGCATATATATGAATAATAAAATCAACACATATTTATCTACCACCCAGCTTTACAAAACAGAACATGTTTTCCTACTTTCTTACACAAAGAAATCTAGTCCTTTCTGGTGCACATAAAAATTATATCAAGACCTAATTTCAAGAAAAAATATTTTCTACAAACAAAAGGTCATTTCTTTCAGGATTTTACCCTTCAGCAGCTTCTTACTCTTGGCTCATCCGTAAGCTTTGGGAGGTGGACAACAGTATGTTCCCTTAGGCTCCCATCTCCACATGGCCCTCTTCTGAGAAAGAATAATCAAGCTCACACTTAAACTGTCCTTTCTTCCTGCCTGTAATTTATTTTAAATTGTAGTAGATTGTAATTTTCACTAATGCTAAAATATAAAGTATTTACTTCATTTGGGGGGAGCTTTGGGGAAGAGAGAAGAGCGAGCAGAGAAGAACTTGGGTTCACAGTGGCCCAGAGAGGAGAAGGAGCCCGAGGGAATTTTCTAAGAAGGTGGATATTTTCAGGGAAATTCCTGAAGCTGGAATGTCTCCAGACAGTCATCCTGCCCTTATTCATGGTTTCACTATCCACGTCAACTGAGGTCTGAAGATACTAAATGGAAAATTCCAGAAACAATTCACAAGTTTTAAATTCCACAGCGTTTTGGGTAGTGTGATGACATCGCGCAGTGTCTTGCTCTGTCCTTCCCAGAATGTGGATCGTCCCTTGGTCCAGCACCTCCACACTGTACATTCTCTCCCACAATAAGCCACTTACCAGCTGCCTCCTCTCTGTTATCAGATCAATGGTGGCCTTAGCACGGTGCTTGTGGTCACCACCCTTATTTTACTTAATAAAGGTCCCAGGGCTCAGGAGTAGTGACGCTGGCAGTTCAGAAAGTGCCGAAGAGAAGCCATGAAGAGCTTCCTTTAATGAAACGGTGAAAGTTCTCGACTTAATAAGGCACTTTGTCATCTCATATCATCCCAACAAGAAGGGTGCGCACAGGACGGTAAGATACTGGGAGAGAGAGACCACATTCACATAACTTTTATTACAGTGTATTGTCATACGTGTTCTATCTCATTGTTAGTTATTGCCAATCTCTTAATGTACCTAAATCACAAGTGAAACTTTATCACAGGTATGTATGTGTAAGCAAAAGCACAGAACATATACGGTTTCAGTCCTATCTGCGGTTTCAGGCATCCACGGGGGGTCTTGGGGCATACCCCCTGCAGATAAGGGGGGGATACTGTATAGCATTTGAATCTATTTGCTGTAAAGTCACTCAATTTTATTCTTCTTCTGCACATAAACTTTTAAGAGAGGCCCACATTGTGTGGAGCTAGTACTATTTTGGGGATTGAAGGGACCAAACCAGCAGGGGAGAGAGCAAGGCACAGAACAGAGCTAGAGCATTTAGACAAAAAGCGAATCTGAGTATGAAAGGAAGAGAAAAACATAAGCTCCCAGATCTCACTATATTTAAGGTAGTTTTATGAGCTGTTTGAATTTAAATATTACTGAAAAGCTTCTCCTCATTATGCTGAAAGATTCCAGATATACCCAGAGAGCTGATATCTAAGTTACATCCGTGCAGAAATATAACATGCATTTATCAGAAATATCAGAGTGTCTTCAGGTTCACGCCCACAAATGGTAAGGTTTCCTAATCAAGCCTTTCATTTTCTAGGAGATTCATGTTCTTTGAACTTTTCTGTGAGTCACTTACTTTTCTCTGTATTGAATTTCTTGGCAACCCAGGAAGGTCAGGGGCACTTACGTCTCTGTTTTAAGCCTGAAAGGAAGTAAAACAGAGAATTTCTCAGCTAGTTGCCATGTTGCAGCCTCCAAACCGACCATCTCTGCCCCCCTCCCAAAGGGTTAAGAGAAAGCCCCTGCTAGGAACTGAGCAGCAATTACATCCTCACCGGGAACGTGGCCAGTCATTCCTGGCCTCTGACCCTCTCTACAAGATACTCAGCAACTCTGCCTTGGACATGGATACCTTAATCACACTTCACATATGACAGCGCTTCGAGTTTTCCAAAACACTTTTCAATGCATCCTTTCCCCAGCCTCAGACCTAAATTGCGAGGGTAATTATTATCAGCCATATTTTTTGCACATGGGAATCCAGGATAAAAAACAAAAAGTAAAAGTTCTTGCTCAAGGTCACCGGGAACTCGGAGAAAACTCACATTTCCTCTGTGCAAGGCTAAGGAGCGTTCAAATGCAGGCAGCTACTGCTACTGCCTGTCCCTCAGCATAACCTTCGCTTCCTTGTTGACTAGTTAGAGCTGTCATTGTTTTCCCTGCCGTATCTCTTCTTGCTCTGTCTTTTCTTCCTTCTGCCCCGAGAAGCAAGCTCCAGGGGAAGTTAGAATCAAATGATGAATTAGTTGTTTCTGCAAAATGAATAGTGCAATTCGTGATGGGACTTTGAGCCTGACATCCAAGTCCCTTCTTCAAATAGGAGCGCAGGATCATTATTCACGGAGCTACACAGAGTCTCCCAAATCCGCATGAGGTGATAATTAAGCACTTCCCCAAGTGTGATATTAATGAGTATTTTCTTTTTTAAAAAACTCCACGTTCAATTTAGCCTTAGGCCTTTGTGAAGGGACCTGCACTAGCATCTCACATTTGTACACTCCTCGCTTATGAGATTAAGGAGTTGTATCATTTCTATTTCTGTAACTTATTTTCCCACAGAACTTCATTCAGAGCTGTTTTATTTTTTCCTAGATCATTCTGCATGGAAAGCTATGTGAGAAAAGGAGTTCTGTGATGTCTCCAATACCTTTTCTCAGCATCATTCTTCCTAACAAGTCATCTCAGTTTGATGCATTTCAGAATAGCAGCCAATCAAAGGACAGTTAAATAAAGTCTCCAGGTCGATTTGGATCAAGTGTTTTCAGGCTGAACATCTACAAACGTTTACTTTTCTTAATTTGTTAAAGAAAATAAATGAGGAATTTAATTTGCGCTATGTACTTGTACAAGTCACCCAGGCCCCAAATAGAGAAGCTGCATATAGCTCACTGGGGATGAGGAATGCGATACAAACTGAAAAGGGCACGTTCACCAAAACAAAACAAACAAATAAACAAACAAAAGGCACAATTTCCCCAGCTGTGCTCAGTGGAGAGGCCACACCCTGAAGCTTGCGGAGCCTGTTGACTCCCCCAGCTCCTCTCCCTGGTCCAGACCGAATTTCCCTGCATGTTCACGAGGCTGGCTGCCAGCCGAGCTAGGGGTCTCTCCATGGCTTGTCTTGCACGGATCCCAGGAGCAAATTGAAGGTGTCCAGGCCCCGATAAAGTGTGTCAGGCCCGATGGCAAGCTCAGCGGTCTCTTTGGAAGGCACTGTTGTAACTCCTACTTCTTCAGGACTCTTAACGCTGGTGCAGGAAGAAACCCACTCGCAAGGGACGTCCCATTTGGGGTTGCGGATCTTAATGATTCCAAACGTTTCTGTAGGACTTGGCTCTGTTCCTGTTTTGCAAAATGGCTTTTGTGATTCTAGATCCTTTGGATTTTCATATAAATTTTAGAAACAACTTGTCATTTTCTATAGAAATCATGATTCTATAGACAACTTTGGTAAAGAATGAATATCTTAACCATATAATGTTCTCCAATACATAAGCATTGAATATGTCTCTTTATTTGCAACTTGTCATTTTCTATAGAAATCATGATTCTATAGACAACTTTGGTAAAGAATGAATATCTTAACCATATAATGTTCTCCAATACATAAGCATTGAATATGTCTCTTTATTTGTCTTATTCAATTTCTCTCAGCGTTGTTCCAAGATTTCAGCAGAGAAGTTTTTTTTTTTTTAATGTTATGGTGAATTATATACATTATTAGATTTCATTTTCCTATTATTTGTTGCTAGCATATTGGAACATGATTGTTTTCCATATTGCTAACATAGATTACATATTGAATGCTACATGCATCTATATTGACTGCTAAGTGTAATGTTACCTATAGGTTTTTCATAGATGCCTTTTAATAGACTGAATTTCCATTCTCTTCTTGTATATCTGATTTAAAAAACAATCTGGAATGGATACTGCTAGTAATTTTTAATACATATCTTGAAATATTCGTATGATTTATCTCCTTTATTTTGTCGACATATTATTGTTATATGTTAACATGGCATGACATGCATTAGCATACATGACATATACCGACTTCCCGTATCTTAAAACAGCTCCTGCATTTCTGAGACAAACAATACTTGGAGTTTATCCTGATAACAAATTGCTGGATTTAATTTGCTAATTTCCTTAGAGGTTTCTATGTCCATGCTCATGAGGGCTATTCAACTAGGATTTCATTTCTTTGTATTGTCGGTGTCAGCATTTGCCAGCAGAGTTTTGCCCTGCAGTCAAAGAAGGCCTCCCGTTCCTGAGCAGGAAACCTCTCATGTGGCCTCGACACTGCCCCATATACTTGGCGACTGTGGGAAAGGCTGGGCAGGTGGGCGGAGCCTTCTGTGACTGGCGACCCTTGTCATGGTCACCTGACCAGGTAGCCTGCGGGAAGTTATTAAACACTGTGAGACGTCTGACTGAATGATGAGCCAGGAAGGCTCATCACTTTCTAGAATTGACCAGTAGTGGACTTCGGATTCTTTGCAGCCTCAGCTCTTGAACGATTTTTCAGAACAGTGATGTTTTAGTGCATCCGACTTGTTCTTGCTTTCTCATCCAGAAGGCTAATGTGTTCGGAGCTTCCACTGTCCCTGTCATATACAAAGGAAGAAACGGAGCTCCCGGGTCCTGCAGCGTGGAACTGCCAAAGCTGTATCTGCAATTTAGTTCTCTTCTGATTCCTTGTCCTCTCTCCCACCAATATATTTTCCTGCCTTCCTTCCAATATATTTTTTATTGATTTCAGAGAGGAAGGGAGAGGGATATAGAAGCATCAATGATGAGAATCATTAATCGATCGGCTGCATCCTGCACGCCCCCTACTGGGGAGCGAGCCTGCAACCTCGGCATGTGCCCTGACTGGGAATCAAACTGTGACCTCTTGGTTCATAGGTCGATGCTCAACCAGTGAGCCTCGCCAACCGAGCTGGTTCCATTTTCTTAACAGATCACACAGAGTCTGTATTCACCACTTTGCATTTAGAAAAAAAAAGTTACTTTTTTGGTAAACCTCACATTGTCTATTTTTACCCTTTCCTGAAACATGCCTTCAATGCCAGGCAAGGATTTTCTAAATTCTCTCTACTTTGATCTTCATTGATCTACTGAGAGTTTGAAGGAGAATTTACAGAAGAGTCCCCACTTACTTTCTACAGGATAGAAGTGTGCAGAAAAGCCGTCATGTCCTCTAAGATAAATTGAGTTTTGCTCAAAATGAAATATGGGCCTCAAACCTGTTCATTTTGAAGGGAAGGAAATCTCTCCCTGTATATTCATTGCTAGGAAGTTGTAGTGGCCAGGACATCAGTTTGTATCTTTTTATAATTGGAACATTTTTGTTCGAATGTCATCAAAATAAAACACAGCTCTAGTATATTTTAAATGAACAAAATAACTAACATAAAAGACATGTTGAAAATAGAGGGGATATTTGTCTTTTTTTTTTTTTGCTTTGCTCCTGGTCTCTGTAGGAGGCAGGCGATGGCAGTGGTTTTCTTCTCATTATAAAGGACCCCCAAGTACCTTTGGCCAGAGTCGCCTACGAGCTAGGTCTCCCACTGTCCGCCACAGCCCCAGGAAACAGGCTTTCTGACACCCACTCTCCTAGGCGTGAGGTCTGAGGTAATTGTTTTGGTTTGCTGAGTTTCAGGGAAGAGCTGATTCTAGAAAATGAGACTCTTCTGGGAGGCTGGATAAATTTAGAGAATTCTTGGCAGCTGGGGGAGCACACAGTCTTCTTAGGAAAAAGCTGGAGAGATTTTAACTTAAAGAGAAGAAATGCTGTAAATTTATCTTCTTTATAATTTGCCCAACCTAGGATTGTGAATGGAATAAATATTCAATGTATTTTTATTAGCCATAATGGATAACTTCCTTTAACTTTGAGTGACTGAGATTTAAAAAGATGATTTCTTCACACAGGAGTCATTCATTACTCACATACATAGATACATACATACCTGCCAGACCTTTCCATCACGGACCTCAACATGCATCTTCTCTAGTCAGGACAAAGAACAAACAAACAAACCCACACAACTCTAAAGAAACCACAAAATAAAACCACGTAGACTACATGTTTTAGGAGCACAAAGGGGAAAAAGTAAATAGTGATCTTTTCAGAGGAGGAAACTGGACATTCAAAGAAATGGAAGTGAAATGAAGTGAGAACACGGAAGCGACTGGTGGGCACAGAGAAACAGGTGTAGTTCACAGCAGCCAAGTGGGATGGATCTGAGCAGCGGTTCTCAACCTTCCTAATGCCACAACCCTTTAATACAGTTCCTCATGTTGTGGTGACCCCCAACCATAACATTATTTTCGTTGCTACTTCATAACTGTCATTTTGCTGCTGTTATGAATCGTCATGTAAATATCTGATATGCAGGATGTATTTTCATTGTTACAAATTGAACATAATTAAAGCATAGTGATTCATCACAAAACTATAAGTAATTATATATGTGTTTTCCGATGGTCTTAGGCGACCCCTGTGAAAGGGTCGTTCGGCCCCCAAAGGGGTCTCGACCCACAGGTTGAGAACCGCTGGATCTGTGGTTATGATGAGATGAGGTCAGGTACTGAAGAGATTTCTAAGGTTTGGACTTTGTTCTGCAGACAGGGGAGGTTCCTGGAAGGACGTAAGCTTTCACTAGTGAAAGTGTGATTCCCCAGACATCATAGAGTAGAAACCAACAGAGTTATAATTAGGATATCTTGGCTATGGCAAGCAGGGGGACTGCCCTGTCAAACATATAATGGGACAACACAGCAGACTGTAAAATAAAGTGAAAAACCAGAATGCTGTCTTATAGGGGGAAGTGGATCCTGAAGCAGAACATCCTAAGGCAGCCGTGGGCAAACTACGGCCCGCGGGCCGGATCCGGCCCGTTTGAAATGAATAAAACTAAAAAAAAAAAGACCGTACCCTTTTATGTAATGATGTTTACTTTGAATTTATATTAGTTCACACAAACACTCCATCCATGCTTTTGTTCCGGCCCTCCGGTCCAGTTTAAGAACCCATTGTGGCCCTCGAGTCAAAAAGTTTGCCCACCCCTGTCCTAAGGGATGCACAAAGCTAAATGTGATCAGAATTACAGAAAACAAACTCAACCTGCAACGGTATTTTATAGTTGCACGTAGTCAGTTTCCTTTCATAGGGCTGCAAAGATATTTGGCACGGCCCACTAAACTTAGGGCCGAGTTCTCAGCACCAGAAAAATGGAGATAAATTAGAAAGGGCTCGTGAGCCGGGAGTCCGATGAGGGCCCGTGGAGTTTACCCATTAGGAAGCATAATCGAGTGAAAAATGGGGTTTGACTCACTAATGTAGGAGTTAGCCTTTAACAATGTGATGTGTGTGAGTAACCCAGGAAGGACCACGGAGCTGAATGGGAGTGTGTGAGAAGTGCTGTGGCAGCGCAAGGGCACGGACAGAGAAGTCCCAAGGAGACGATCCGTGCTCTTGGGCTTCTGTGAAGGTGACCGGAGACTTGAAGGTTTGATTCCTGGAGAAGAGACACTTTCTGGAAGAATCCAGGCATGTAGTTGGAGGGGACTCCTGGCAAAGGTCAGACTGCATGAGGTTATTGACCGGGATGTGGGGCAGCAAAGAAATCTCCCCAAGAGTGTCCTGCTCCCCAGACTCTCCTGCTCCCCAACATGGGAATTTGCAAACCTGAGGAGGTGACGTGGTAGAGACCAGAGAGCTGCTTTTTAACCGTGTCCTGCAAATCACTGACTCAGAAGCAAAATCTCACCCTCCAGCCAAGCAGTAATTCCCGCCGGGGACCACGCCGAGGGTAGAAGAGACTTTGCAGGGAGGAGAGCACAGGGCAGGCATGTCAGCAGGAACAGCGACACACCTGGTGGGCACAGGAGTGCGGACCAGCGTGGAGGAAATCAGAACCCGGAAGTGGAAGGACAGTAAAAACACCTTTCCTTTTTCTTGCTGTGTCTTCCAACTTTACAGAAGCACCTGGCAATTAAACCCAAGGATTGTTGGCTCCTCTGATTCAAAGAGCTTCTTTGACCCAGCCAGCATGGCTCAGTGGTTGAGCATTGACCTGTGAGCCAGGAGGTCAAGGGTTGATTCCTGGTCAGGGCACATGCCTGGGTTGTGGGCTTGATCTCTAGTGTGGGGTGTGCAAGAGGCAGCTGATCAATGATTCTCTCTCATCATTGATTTTTTTCTCTCTCCTCCTCTCCTCTCCTCTCTTCTCCAAAATCAATAAAAATTAAACAAACAAAAAAACAACAAAGAGCTTCTCTGTGCAAACTCCACACAGACAGTGGTCCCACCACAAATAGATTTTTTTTCCTTCTCACCAACCTTATAATAAAATGAGGTTGAACAAAACTACCCTATTTGAGGACCTGCTATATTTTTGTGAGTGAAGAAGTAGTTACACACTCAGGAGAAAGTTTTCAGCGGCTAAATAGCAGGAGAAAATGCAGGGAGTGGGATATTTGGTGCATTCTTTTGGAAACAAACAACAAAAAAGGGAGTGGATGGAAGCATGAGGGTTATACACTTTAAACATCTTTTCGCAGAAGCAGACAATATAAAGGGGAATGAAAAGATTACGCTCGCCTCCTCACAGATGTGCTCATTCAGCGGACAGGAGTGAAGGATTTTGTTGACTGGTCTGCGGCTTAAAACACACTCATCGGCTCTTGGGTTTTGTGTGGAGAATTTCTTTGGGAACTATCTTGAAATCTAAACACATTTTTGTAACAAAAACAAGGGGGGATTTCAAGGGCGTCGGCAATGTGGCTTTGGAGATACTGGTTTATAAATAATATTTCAGATGGAGTATTTGCCAGGTTGAAAAGAGATTACGATTGAGTTATCCTAATGGATAATGGGAAAAACTGAAACCGTTATAAACGAACGTGTTGAAAGGCGACTCAGCTTTTTGAGCTGACCTTAGCAAGGTCAGTGGGAAAACAGGTTTAGAGACACCAGGCCTCTTTCTATGCGTGACTTAGGGTGGGCGGTGAGTTACGAGGGAAGGAAGATTCATCTATGGCTGGAGAGGGATGTTCTCTTGGCAACGCACCAGCTCTTAGATCAATGAAAACTAGATCTTGCCAAGAAAAAAAAAATTGTGTTCCCTAAAGGGCACTGCAACTTTATCTTCATTGTTTTATTAATTCTACCATGAAAGAAAAAGAAAAACCTGTGAATCATAGCCAATCTGGCGTGATGGAAAAATGGACATTTGTGATATTACATTCTGTACATTTCTCTCTTTACAACTTAAAAAAAAATAGAATGTGTAGTTGATTAAAAGAGACTTGTGATAGAAGAATCTCACATTGTACACCTACACACTTTGAAGGGTCACGTGGGAGTGTAAAAAATGACAGGCTGTGCAAAAAAAAAAAGCCACAGAGGAGGCCATAATATAACATTTTATCATGTGTTTGGCCATGTTAACGATAGCTAAACATTCACCGTTTCCATTTCCCCCCTCTGACCTTTATCCTTATCTCAGCACTTTAAAATGAAATTGAATGGAAGCCAGTGCGTGCTCAGGGGCATGTTGCCCTGGAGGCTGGGCTGTGCCTGGGCCACTGGGGCTGGGACAGGTGGGAGCCGATGGCCTGGTGGGTACAGGTGGAGCCACCTGCCTGCTTTCGAAGCCAGGCTCTGCTCCCATGGAGCTGTGTGTGATGCAAGGTGACCTCATGTTCCTCACGTATACAATGTGGAGGGAAACAGAGTAGCTACCTTTTCTTTTTTAAAATACATATATATACACACACACACACACACACACACATATACTAGAGGCCCAATGCACGAAATTCTTGCAAGAATAGGCCTTCCTTCCCCCAGCTGCCAGCACCGGCTTCCCTCTGGCACGCGGGACCAGGGTTTCCCTCTGGCTGCCGGCAAGCACCCAGGACCCGGGCTTTGCTCGAAGCCCCAGCTTCATCGGGAAGGTTGTCCGGAAGGATGTCCGGTCTAATTAGCATATTGCACTTTTATTATTATAGATATTTTATATTTTTATTCATTTCAGAGAGGGAGAGATAGAAACATCAATGATGAGAGAGAATCATTGACTGGCTGCCTCCTGCACTGGGGATTGAGCCCGCCACCTGGGCATTTGCCCTTGGCCGGAATCGAACCCAGGATCCTTCAGTCCACAGGGCTACGCTCTATCCACTGAGCCAAACCAGCTAGGGCAATACATATATTTTTATTGATTTCAGAGAGGAAGGGAACGGAGAGAGAGACAGAAACGTCAATGATGAGAGAGAATCTCTGACCAACTGCCTCCTGCACACCCCCTACTGGGGAAACCCTTTTACGTAGAAAAAGAAACTAGATTCTTTAAGGAAACTATATCATGTCTCTGGGGCCCAACTCCTAGGTCAGCTCCTTCCACAAAAGACTCAGAGAGCATAGGGGTTACAAAGGGAAATGAGGGGGACGGGGGAATCCCAAAAGAGCTGGAGTCCATGAAGGAATGAAAGACACGATAGAACACAGAGAGACGTGCTAATCCTGTGCATGTACGAGGGCATCGGAATCACATGACAGAACACAGAGAGACATGCTAATCCCGTGCATGCACGAGGGTATCGGAATCACACAAGAGAACACAGAGACATGCTAATCCCATGCATGTACGAGGGCATCGGAATCACACGAGAGAACACAGAGGGACATGCTAATCCCATGCATGTATGAGGGTATCGGAATCACATGAGAGAACACAGAGGGACATGCTAATCCCATACATGTATGAGGGTATCGGAATCACACGACAGAACACAGAGAGACATGCTAATCCCATGCATGTACGAGGGCATCGGAATTACACAAGAGAACACAGAGACATGCTAATCCCATGCATGTACGAGGGCATCGGAATTACACAAGAGAACACAGAGACATGCTAATCCCATGCATGTACGAGGGCATCGGAATTACACAAGAGAACACAGAGACATGCTAATCCCATGCATGTACGAGGGCATCGGAATTACACAAGAGAACACAGAGACATGCTAATCCCATGCATGCACGAGGGCATCGGAATCACGGTGCAGGGAGAGGCCCAGCGAAGGGCGTGAGAACCAATGCAACCCCAGCCCGTATGCACACGGAAGAAGCGCCCTGTTTCGGTTCCGTGTGATTTAGAAGAAGAAAAGGGAGGGAAGTGCTGGCCTGGAGGAGAGAGGAGAGAAAGGAAGCCTGTGAGCGCGTTTTGAGGGGTCCAAGTGG
>NW_005370328.1:2796761-2805842 GCF_000412655.1 Myotis brandtii
GCTCCCTTTGCTGGGGCAGAAACTGCCCAACGAAAAAATCACATTTCTTTTCCACTTACAGCGACGACACAGCTGACCCTCGACCCAGGCCAGGCGTCCGGGTGCGACCTTGCAACCCGCCAGTCGCTTCCGACAAGTCGGCCGTTCGCATCCGCAGATTCAACCAATCGCGACCTGAAAGCAGCAGCATTTTCGGTGCCTGTTCAGGGGCGGAATCTGCGGTTGGGAAAGCAAAAATATTCTTTGGGTTTGCTGTTGGGCATTTGAGGCTGGGAATGTGCAGTTGGTGATGCAAATATATTGTGTTTTGGTTTTTGTTTTTTATTTTTTAATCTGTAGTTGGTTGAATCTGCTGATGCGAAACCACGGATAGGAAGGGCAGGCTGTAGTTATTGGGGGGAAAATCAATTTAGACACGACCTGCACAGTTCAAACCCGTGTCGTTCAAGAAATAACTGGAATATAACTTGGCCCTGCGCTCACCAGGCTTCCCATGTCTTCCTGGTCGACCAGGGAGCGGGAATCAGAGGTGCCTGTAAGTAGGTGGGATTTTTATTTGGAATTTTGTGGTTTTGAAGCTTTCGTCAGAAAAGATATAAAAAGAATGAAACACCATTTGGCCTGAATGTTGGGGTTTTTTTCCCCTACAACTGGCCCCCATGAGACCTGACTTCATGCATGTGACTTTCCTGTTGGACTTGGGACATCACCAGGAATGCCCGTCTGTATACTTGGCCGGCACCTGTAGGCCTTACTGTTTCGTATTCATGCACAACCCAGTCCTGAGTCCTGCATCTGTGGCTTTCCTCCCTGCTTTCATTCCCTGCACACCTGCCACCATCCCCTGAAACGGTCAGTCAGAGGCACCGTTCCCAACGCTGGATCCTTAGGGCATGTCGTTTGTCCCTCTTCTGCCCCTAACTGTGTACCTTGTGTCATAAGTAGGTGCCTATGAGCTTTAGGGTCATATTCTAACCTTTGTGGTACGAACACAGTGATGCTTCCAGAATGCAGGCTACAGAGCAGCAGCCACTGCTTTCATTTGGTGTGTTTCCTTCCATCCTTCTCCATGAACATACGGCAAACGAATTCATTTGGGTCTAAAGTGGTTGTATCGATTCAGCTGTGCACCTGATCCAGCTATTCCTTTAACAGCACTAAGTATTTTCATCGTTGTTTAATTCTGGCTAATTTGATAGGAAAGATATGATATCTTTATATTTTGAATTTTTAAACAGAAGAAATGTCATATATAGTTAGGTTTTGGCTCTTCCCAGCAATAGGCTAAGGACATAGTTGTCATAGGTCATATGATAATAATAGTAATATCAAATATGTGCATACCAAGTGTTAGCCTGAGCACTTTATAGATTTTTAAATACACACACACACATATACACATATATATGTATATATTGATTTCATAGAGGAAGGGAGAGGGAGTGAGAGATAGAAACATCAATGATGAGAGAGAATTATCCATCGGCTGCCTCCTACACTCCCCCTAATGGGGATTGAGCCCACAATCTGGGAATCAAACCGTGACCTCCTGGTTCATAGGTCGACATTCAACCACTGAGCCACCACAGCTGGGCCAGTTCACTCAATCCTTGTAAAGACCCTGTGATGTATGTATTATTATGATCCTGATGTTATAGAGGATGAAACTGAGGTGCCAAATTGTTAGGTCCTTTGCCTCCAATCACAGACTACGAAGAGGCACAGATAATTAAAACCCTCCCCCTTTTCAATGCTAATGAGCACCTCTCAACACACTTTGAAAATCTGTGTTATCTCGTGAATACGATCTTTCGAGCAATGACTTCTTGTCACATTTTGGGCACAGGCAGGACTTGAAAAAGCTCAGGTCTGTGGCAGCTCCTCCCCAGCTTTCTAGAGAAGTTGAGTTTATTTAAAATTTCCTTGGAAGCATTTTGTTAGGCAGACCTTTGTTATGTTGCAGATTAATAACATCAGTTTTGAAAGTCACCTGGGCTGGGAATTTTGAAGCATTCATGCTCCCTCGGAACCATTATTATTGTGGTCTTTCATGGACTTTTGTTTTGTCCTCGCTTCATAGGCGATCTGAGCCAACTACCTTCTAAGGATAGAGTTATAAAGATGGCCTTACTTGCAGTGAACATGGAATACATGGATGAAGAAGGAGACAGCTCAACCACATCGTCGCCAAAATGGTAGGGCTTTCTCAGTCCCAGTTGTTGGAAAACTCCTCTGTTTGTGTTTCCCGAACCTACTGGCAAACTCCCATACTCCTGGCTTTGTTTATTGCTTCTTGGAATAACAGTGATACTGCTGCTCTTCACAGATTTGACAAGCACATTGCTTTGAGTTAGTGAACGCATTCAGTCAGAACAAGGGGAATACTGGCAAGATGGGAAGGCCTCAGGAGGCTTTCTCATAGTTCCTCTGCCCCACCCCACAACCCGAAAGGAACGAAAGAAGCACCGCAAACAGGCTCCAAAGAGCTCTTCACAAGGCCAACATCTGTCTCCGTGATAGTGAAACATTCCATATTTTACCTACTAACTTGTCTGAGAAATCATCCCCCCGCCACAGCCTCTCTAGCGTGTCATCTCTCATGACATGTGGGTCAGCCAGACCCCTCCTTTGTGTTCAAGCTCCTCATTCTTTATTAGCATATGTTCCAGGGGTGTCCTCTCCTCTCTCCCCCGCCAGGATGTCTTATCCTGCCTGGGTGTCTGGTATGTGACAGTCTTTCCCTTTCATGTGTTGAGGGAGGGACATCTCCTGTCGGCCTGCATTCCATGTGTGACACTTTCAGGTCCTTCGGGGCACCCACATTTAAATTCTTTTTCCAGGACCGAGTACTTTTGTTGTGAATATTATTTTTAACCTCTGTGTATCCACACAAAAGTTTGTGTGTTCTCTTACTGTTCTGAGTATCACCGGTGACATTTTATTTCACGTCTACATGCTGAATTTTGTATCGTGACGGTGGATACGAATTTAGCTTTGTGTTTTGGGGAGCTGATGGAGATTGGTGGGGGAAACTGGGATATTATCTTTTCACATTAGGTAGAGATTTTAGGTTCCTACCCATGCCAAAAGCATTTTCCCTCACTGCCTTTCCAATCTCTGCCTCAATATTGTTCTCTGGAAAACTACTGTTTACTATAAATAATCCTAAGACAGAAAGGGGGGGTGGAGTGGAAAGTGTGCGTGTGTGTAAGTTGTTTAGGGCCTATCAGAAGAAATTTGTTTAGGCCTGTTAGAAGAAGAAGGACAGATTTGTTTAATGCCTCCTTTGTGATAAACATGCTAATATGTGCTTTCGTATGTGAATGATCATTTCATTGGTCCCCAGTGTAGTGTAATAGATAAAAAGCAAGGGCTCTGAAGTTGAAATGTGGCCATGCATTTCCCAGCTTCACCATTTACCAGCCGTATAACCTGGAGGCCTTCTCTTCACCTCTCTCTAATCCAATTTCCTCATTTGTAAGATGTGAGCATCATCAGTTGCACAAGGTGTTGGTTGTGGAGATCAAACAAAACAAAATGGAATAGTTTTGTTTTAATTTTTGGTCCACTCGTACCTGGCATTTGTTGTAGAATCTTTAGCTGCTATTACTCCTTATATAGGCATGAAATAATAATTGCACCCATTTTAAAAATATATTTTTATTGATTTCAGAGAGGAAGGGAGAGGGAGAGAGAGATAAAAATATCAATAATGAGAGAGAATCATTGATTGGCTGCCTCCTGTATATCTCCTAGTGGGGATGTAGCCCGCAACCAGGGTATGTGCCCTTGACTGGAATTGAACCTGAGACCCTTCAGTCTGCAGGTGGACTCTCTATCCACTGAGCCAAACCAGCTAGGGTCTATCCCAATATATTAATCTTCCTCAATCTCCGTTAAGTATGACAGGTCTGCCTGGTCTCCCAGTTAGCACTCACAGTAGCCTGGCTACTAACCTGGGGCTGGCTGGCTTTCTCTCTATTTACCTGCCTATCATGCCTTCGCCCAGCATCATTCTCTCTCATTTCCCATCCCTCCCAAGAAAACCTGGTCTGGAGAATTCTTGCATTTAGGTAACACTATAGGTCTCTTCCTATACTCATTACTTTTTCCCCCTATTTTACTCTATTATATTTCATAGTAACCATACCTTTATACTCTTTTATTCCTTCATTGACTTATCTTTTCAACTCCCCAACGTGCTCCCAGAACTCACTGTTAAAAGTTGTACTCCTCTTTCTACAAGAAGCATTGACTTTCCCACGCCTACAAAGTTATCTTTCCTCCTTCCCAATGGAGATCCCAGAAGAAGGATATCTCCTTTCTTCTTTTCGTAAGTCTGGTGCATCCCCTCCCTCATGCCCTTATCATTGGATTTCTCGTGCGGTGTCTTCAGATCAAAGTGTTTCCCTTTATCCACCGAGTGTTTTCTTGGTTCTGTGTACCTTGCCTTCTTTCAGACATTTTTACCAACACCCCGGTGATCTTGATGTTTGAACGAGGGCAGAACTTCTCTACTCTCTCTGTTTCTCTCTCTCGGGCCTGTTTCATGGTAGATTGTCCGTTCTTTCTTCCTGACCATCCCTCTCGGACTCCGACTCCCCTTCCCTCTATGAGGCCACAGTAGCGCACCCTTCCCTCTATGAGGCCACAGCAATGCTTGTATTAGTGTTATGGCCCCACAGGCAGATTCTTCCCTTCATCTTTCAGCAGAGGATTCTCCAGGAAGCCCATTCAAGTTTAGAAAAATTCTTTTCTCTTCTCAGTGTTTGAAACCATCGCTTTGGCTTCTTCTCGTCCCAAGACATATTGCCTTTTTCCCTCACACAGCGGATGACTTGCCATTGCTCTTCTTGTGCTAAATAAAGTTTATCATCCCTTCGATATAATAATAATAATATATGTAAGAGTCCCACACCGTAAACATAATATAAAATATGAATCTGTGCTTGCCCTTGCGGGTTAAGGATTTCTAAGCATTTCATTTCTTCTGCTGCCTTAGAAAAATTCTTTTTCATTTGGAACAGTAGGCAGAATGCATTATATTCTCCCATTCAAGACGTCAGTAATCACTTTGCTATTCTCTATTATCTTGGCAGTATATCACTGTTTTTTCTTCCATAACACAGAGATATTATATTGCACTGAACCTAAATGTATCTAGCTATCATTTTCTCACACACAGTGTTCATGCTTTTGGGGCATAATTTTTAGATACTTTTTTGACTCATTGTCAAAATATAAATGGATTACTATTTGGGCACAATAGATTTACTAGGTAATTATTGCATTTTGCTATTTTTTTAATCTCATGATACATTAGCTTCTATCATTTAATTTTTCTTTTAATATCTGTTCTCTGTATTTTTATTCTTTTGTATTTTCAGTGCATGCCCATTACTCCAGATTATTTTATTCAATTAATCTGTGCTGTATCAATGCAACAACAAATGCTATAAGCTGGCAATGCATAGCATTTTTCAAAAAGTTGACACTGGAAAGATTCACATAAAAAAAATTCACAATCCTGAAGGGAAGGCTTATGTTGCCTGGCTGTCGTGGCTCAGTGGTGGGCATCGACCTATGACCCAGGAGGTCAGCCTTCAATTCCTGGTCAGGGCACATGCCTGGGTTGCTGGCTCAATCCCCAGTAGGGGGCGTGCAAGAGGCAGCCCATCCATAATTCTCTCTCATCACTGATGTTTCTATCTCTCTCTCCCTCTCCCTTCCTCTCTGAAAACAATAAAAATATGTTGTTGTTTTTTTAAAAGAGGCAAGGCTAATACTTAAACCAACCAATGGGTATTGTTTTGTCTACCTAAACCCTGAAAATACTTTTACTTTTGTGCCAAAGTCGTGCAGGGATGTTAAACATTCTTCGTGTGCATTCCAGAGTTTTATTTGCAGGGCTTCTTCTGGGTAGATTTTCGTTTTAAAACTGTGTTCCCCGCGGTTATCACTCTCATCTTTTCTTCCATGTCCTCGAAACACTCAGCTGGATGGAGTCCCTATCACACACTCGCCACCCACGCACCGTGCATGCCAGCTTCCCTTTGCTTTCTAATTATGATTTCCAGTCTTGCCGTACTCCTCACAGCTTCATTTGTAACCATGCCTCCCGAACAGTGTTTACCTCTGTCGGTGAGCACCACGCACCTCCCTTCCCCCCGGGGGGAGCTTGGGAATATCCACCTTCCCTCCCATGTTCCCACGAGCATCATTCTTGCTCCTGGCACATCAGCTGCATCATTTCCTCCGACTCATCCTTCACTCCTCCCCCCACAAACGCCCCTGTGGACTCCAGATGCTCCCCCTCCCCATATGTTTCCTCCATTCCCAACGTGACCCAGATGGCTTATATTTCCTTGCAAGGAGATGCGGGATCTCTGTGAGCCATCCCCTGTGAGCCATCTTTCTGCCTCTGTGTCCAAGTCTGTTGTATTTGTCCCCAACGCGCCACACAGGTGCATATGGCTCCTCTCTCTCCCGGCACAGGTGTATAATGCCTTTGTCTCCTGTCCTCTGATCACTGTTGTCCTCTGGGCTCTGGAACACCTTTCACCTCCCACAGCGCCACCCTGTGTTAGCTTCTCTCATTGCAAGTGTCTATGGCATCCCTTGCGTTGGGAGAGCAAGAGGCCTGTCTGTTTCCCCCAGTTCAGGTAGATGTGACTTTAGTCCAATCACAGCCTGTGGATTTGACTCTTGGGCACAGCAAGTATTTCTCAAACCCTCCACCATCCCAGTAGGCATATGTGATATCGTGCCTTTCTTTTTTTAAAATATATACTTTATTGATTTTTTTACAGAGAGGAAGGGTGAGGAATAGAGAGTTAGGAACAATGATCAGAGAGAAACATCCATCAGCTGCCTCCTGCACACCCCCTACTGGGGATGTGCCCACAACCAAGGTACATGCCCTTGACCAGAATCGAACCTGGGACCCTTGAGTCTGCAGGCGGACGCTCTATCCACTGAGCCAAACCGGTCAGGGCTCCATTGATTTTTAAAGAGAGTAGAAGGGAGTAGAGACAGAGAGAAACATCAATGTGCGAGTGTGAGAGAGACACATTGATTGGTTGCCTTCCGCACGTGCCCCAACAGGGCAAGGGATGGATCCTGCAACCCAGACATGTGCCCTTGACTGGAATCAAACCCGGGACCTTCAGTCTGTAAGACGATGCTCTATCCACTGAGCCAAATCAGCCAGGGCCTTGATCGCCGTTTCTCTGTCTCTGGCGTGAGTGTCTTCTTCACTGTCTTTGAGTCCAGTGCATTGTGAGCCCTCTGTGACTCCCCTGCAGGTTCAAGTTCCTGTCTCATCGGCATTACGTGGCCTGCGATCTCTCCTAGCTCCATATGCAAAGGATGTGCTTGGATGTGGGCTTCATAGTAACTAAGCTTTCTCATTTGGGGCAGTACACACACACACACACACACACACACACACACACACACACTGTGTTTCTCCCTACCGATGAGAGCTTTTACCTTTGAGTCTAACTCCAAGGTCATCTTTAATCCCCTTCCTGTGTCTTGGCTACTTTCCCTTTCTCTCCACCTCCCCCCTGCATCTGTCAATAATATTCTTGTTCTTTTGTCCCAGAAAGTTCGCCTGACTTCAGACAGTTCCTTTGAGTCTCCCACCAGGAAAGTCTGCTTTTATTCTTTACCCTCTGGAGACGGACGGATGTTTTCCTTCTTTATACAATTGTCCTTATTTTCTAGCTCGCCCTTCACTAAACGATTTGTTTTCGCCTCTACTTGGTTTCCTGTTTTCTTCTTCATTTACTCTTTGTCTGTGTTGCGAACTCGCTTGTATTTCACATCTCGCTTTTCCTTTTATTCAGTGTCTCTTGTCACCTTGGTGTCTGGGGAGCGCTATGCTGTTCTTTAATCCTCCGCATGTTGTTGCAGGCAAGTTGAATCATCTTCGCTTTCGACAAATGATCCACTTTTCTTTTTAAAGAAATGACAAGAAGTCCTCTTACGTTTAAATGCCTTGTTGAAAGTGATGGTGCACCCAGTCTTCTTTTTGGACCCTGTATATCCTTTTACTTTGCTTCGAGTTGAGTTTCTGACAAGTATCATCTTTGCATTCCTCAATTATTTACAGGGTCTGTGTTTTCCCCTTTTAAATGCTTGAAACATATTGGTTTTCTAGGAGATTCAGAGTATATGATTTTCCTGCTCCTTCAGGACTCAATTGCCTTAGTGATTGAAAAATATAATTTACTCAATGGATGCTTGCAGAACACTTGCTAACATAGCAATATGCCAGGGGCTGAGAGGGACCCGTAAGGATTGTTGGGAGAAGATGGCCTGGATCAGCCAGGACAGACTTTAGGAGGAGAAAGAATTTGAGCAAATCTTAGATAGCCAGGTTTGGGGTAGTTTAAAGAGAGGAGGGGATGCCAAACACCAGAGCTTTGTTGTGTATTATTATTATTATTATTGATTGATTGATTGATTGATTTGATAGAGAAGAGGAAGAGAGAGAGAGAGAGAGAGAGAGAGAGAGATCAATTTGTTGTTCCACTTATCTATGCATTCATTGGTTGAGTCTTGTGTGTGCCCTGACCAGGGATCAAACCCGCCAGCTTGGCATCTCAGGACAATGCTCTAACCTACTGGACTACCCAGCCAGGGCCCCAAGCACCACCGTTTTTCTTTTGTGGTGTGGACAGAACAATTCCTAGTTTTGAAGAGGGATCAAACAAAAGTGATTCGAAGGCATTTAGACACTCACAGTCACCAGCACATGAAGTCCCATTTGTTTTCAGTGAGAAGGGTGACGTAAAAAGATACAAAAATCAAAAAAATGAACTGAGGTGATACCTCGTTGGGTGAAGGTGGTAAAAGGGTACAAACTTCCTTCCAGTTATGAGATGAATAAGTTCTGGGGAGGTGACATACAGCATGGCGACTGTAGGTAACAGTTTATTGTATGCATGTTGGAAAGTTGCTAAGAGAGTGGATCTTAAATTTTTCACCACACACACACAGAATTGTAACTATGTGAGATGGTAGACTTGTTAACCTTACTGTGGTTATCATTTCACAATATATATATATATATAT
>NW_005370328.1:2806385-2827602 GCF_000412655.1 Myotis brandtii
GTGATTTTTGCCTATATAAATCTGGTGTTTTGGTCATTTAAGCACTCTGAGATTTGGAGAGCAAATTGTCCCCTCGTAGTCCTGGCTTTGAAATAAATGTGACTCCTTAATTCGACTTCTTGAGGCATCCTTGTGTGATTCTCGGGGTACATTACAACACCCTCACCCTCCTCTTCTGGGCTTCTTCCCCATGTTTGGTAACCTTCCTCTTCTTAGACACCCAAATCACCCTGACCCCAACCCAAGGCTGGATAACTCTTTAGCTGCAACTCAACAAGGGATAGTTTTCAGGCTTCATCAGCAGCATTTGATGATATGGTGAAAACTTCCTCTTGAAATTTGCTCTTTTATTGTTATCTCTTTAACTTGCTGGTTTTCTTTTCCATTTTCTTTTAAAATATATATATTCTTACTGATTTCAGAGAACAAGGGAGAGGGAGAGAGAGATAGAAACATCAATGATGAGAGAGAATCATTGGTCAGGCTGCCTCCTGCACGTCTACTACTGGGGATGGAGCCTGCAACCTGGGCATGTGCTTTGACTGGGAATCGAACCGATTCATGCTTTGATGCTCAACCACAGACTTACATGAGCCAGGCTTCATCTCCATTTTCAATGTCATTTTTAGAAAGGCCACATACATAATAGTAACTGAGAGATAGCCATTATGAAAATAAAATTAAATCCATAACTCATTTTCGCCAAAAGATGGTGCTCATGTGTCTGTTAAGACCGTCTCAGCAGCTATGCAGGGAAAAACAACATTCTTTCAAAGAATCTGAAGTTATGAAACCTAAAGCTGTGGAATAATGAGAAGACAGTTGATGTTTACCATATTGCATTTGAAATGTAAACAACTTGATTTAAAAGATATGCTTTCCTGAAAATCTATTTTTAAAGAGCGGCCTCCTACAGAGAGTTAACATTCCAAATTAAAATACTTGGGAAAGATGCAGGATTCTGCAACTATTTTACTGCGTTTCCTTCCAACCACAAAATTGGAATGAAAGCTTGAGAATGACAAGAGAAAGGAAATACGAAAATAACATATTAAAGGCATATGTCCCAGTTGGAGACTCAGAATCTTATTGTTTTGCTGCATAAGGAGGAAGGTCTGTGACTGCATCAGATGTGTCACTTAGCATCCCCACTGACAATGATTGAGCACCTACTGTATACTGGGCACTGTGGTTAGTAATTTACATTCAGGATTTCACTTCATCCCGAAAACAGCTTTCATATGTAGATATTAGTCTCATCACATCCATCTTACAGAGGGGGAAGGTGAAGCTAATTCACGGAGGGCAAACCTTTGGAGTCAGTGTTTGAACCCAAGCCATCTGACTTCAAAGCCCAGTCTTAACCACTGTGCCACCCCAGCTCTGTGCATATGTTTCTTAACATTTGCATCCCCGGTTTATAGACTATATTATTTAGTTTCCCAGATCTGTTACTCATATGTGTAGTTCATATTTGGCATGAACACATTGAAAGGTGGTCGGCATATGTTCTAGGGACCTACATCTTCAGCCAAATGCCAACAATGCCACCCAACCGTGGTATCATTTGAGACAAGTTTCTTTACCCAGAAAATCATTGCTTAGGGCTTACAAAAGGACTAGTGTGAGAATCGTAATGTAAATATCTGATATGCAGGATGGTCTTAGGCAACCCCTGTGAAAGGGTCATTTGACAGCCAAAGGGGTCGCGACCCACGGGTTGAGAACCGCTGTTCTAGGGACATACATCTTCAGCCAAATGCCAACAATGCCACCCAACCGTGGTATCATTTGAGACAAGTTTCTTTACCCAGAAAATCATTGCTTAGGGCTTACAAAAGGACTAGTGTGAGAAATAGAAATGATACATGTGTAATGTTTGCATTTAGTACGCACTCAGCATACGGGAATAACTATTTTCAGAAAACATCTCACAAAATATGATTTCATTCTACGGGCAAACTCCAAATCATCAGTGAGGAAAGGCAGTCCTGTGAAAACCTATGTTTTAGAACCTATGTTTCTAGTAGGTCTGGTCAACTCTAAAATATTCACTAAAGATATAGCTTCAGAATTGTCCCTCTGAAAATTGTTTTCTAAGTTGCAAAGTAATTCTTTGCTTTGAGATTCATAAAGTGATATACTGTGAAGTTACAATTTGTTTTAATGCATTCATAATGTGGTATCATTGAGATGTGTTGTGAAGTACATTACATAATATAAAATGAAAGTTAAAATGATTATTCCAAGTCATCCAATGCTAGTACTTTCACTACCGAGTCAAGATTATGTAAAACTTTATGGTATTAAATTATTATTTTGCATATTTCTTCACCCACAAAGTTCTAGATTAGTTTATTTCCTGAAAAACAAAAACAAAACAGTGATAGGTGATATCTGAATTAAAATTTTACTGAATTTAAAGAATTACCTTGGGAATATTGATTTTACAATAAACTTACAAGTGAGGACTACATATGCAATTAAAGCATTCAGGTCTGTTTGCATATTTTGTATTTTGACTGATATTAGATTTAATTTAAACCCATATATACATTTCCAAATACCTAATGATAGGTATTTTCACTGTGATTTGTTTTCAACTGTGATTTCCTAGTATCATTTAAGTTTGAGAGTTTCCCATAACACAAATGTATGTTTACAAATGCTCAGTCCCTCGGTGAATTTAACATGTCACCTCCTGTATTTAATTACATGAATTAGTCTTTAAAAATGAAGAACAGCCCAGCTAGCGTGGCTCAGTAGTTGAGCATCGACCCAGGAACCAGGAGGTCACGGTGCGATTCCTGATCAGGGCACATGCCCGGGTTGCAGGCTCGATCCCCAGTGTGGGGTGTGTAGGAGGCAGCTGATCAATGATTCTCTTCCATCATTGATGTTTCTGTTTCTCTATTTCTCTCCCTTCCTCTCTGAATCAATAAAAATAAAAATAAATATTTTTAAAAAATGAAGCACAGCTGGCCTTCGCCTGCTGTAATATCCTTCCCTACTCTTCTCTAGGCTGAATCACTTATCTTCTCCTCCTAAGTTCTATTTTCTAGCATTTAAACCACTCCGCTGATCAACCGGGCCCTCTTCCAATTTCCTCACCTCTCTGTTATGCTAAGCAGTCATAATTCATCAACCAGTTTTCAATCATTAATAAACCCGCTGCCACTCACTATTCCCTGCTGTATAAGCAACGGTCCCCTACAGAAGAACTCCAGGGACACATACAGCGGAGTTCTTTCCAATTACTCTTGGGCCCACACATTTGTTTACATTCCTATCTATCTAATTAAAGATTTATGGAGTACATGCTATGTGCCAAGCCTGTTTCTCTCATTCATCAGTCTTGCGCTGGTATCTGCGATGTTCCCGGCTGAGATGGTGATTCAGGATGAACAATAAGGGGCCCTGGCCGGGTAGTTCAGTCCCTTAGAGCGTCGTCACCATACGCCAAGGTTGCGGGTTCGATCCCTAGTCAGGGCACTTACAAGAATCAATCAATGAATGCATGAAGAAGTGGAACAACAAATTGATGCCTTTTGGGGGAAACCCTCCGATCTGGCTCAGCTCTTGGTCCTGCTCCTGTTCCTAGCAGCAATGACCCTCTCTGGGTGTTTTGTATTTATAAAGTGGGCGTGGCTTGCAGAGGATGAATGATCATTTGGCTAAGCACATGATATTCTTCCTTCTTTCTGTAGGAGACAAGGCAGGATCATTATGTTGAAATAATATCTGCTGCTTAAAAGTTGTCACATAGAACCTTGAGCTCCTCAGGGGAAAGATGCTGTAGAAATCCAATAAAGAAAGAATACATAAATAATAAGGCTGGCCAATGCTAGGCATAGTGAGGTTTCTTTTTTTTCTTTTTTCTTTTTTTTTTTTTTGCTACTGTATGAGACACTCAATGAATTATAACTTTTCAAAAGTGTGGCTGTTTTATTAAAAGACAGGAGATTATCAGATATTTCCTTTTTCTCTTGAGATTAAAAGAATAAATGGGTTTCAATTAAAGAAGGAATTTGGGTTAGATCGAGTTGGTTTCTACAAGGCTATTGTATTTTAGTAGGTCTGGCCAGTGTGTGAGCTCATTAAAAATGAACAGATGAGCCTGCCCGTTGTGGCTCAGTGGTTGAACGTTAACCTGTGAACCAGGAGGTCATGATTCGATTCCTGGTCAGGGCACATGCCCGGGTTGTGGGCTGGATCCCCAGTGTGGGGTGTGCAGGAGGCGGCCGATCCACGATTCTCTCTCATCATTGGTGTTTCTATCTCTCTCTCTCTCCCTTCCTTTCGGAAATCAATAAAAATATATATTTTTTAAATGTACGGAGGAGCAAATGGACCTGCTGACATCACTAACCTCCTTTCCACACTCTGGTTTCTATGCCGAGGGGGCCTCCTTTCTGTGCCGGGCGACTCTGTGTATAAGGAAAAGACACCCGTATTGAATTGTGTGTAACCTTTGCACCGCTCATTGCTTGTTTAATAAAGTGAAATGAAAGTAAATTTAAGCTCCGTCTGAGCAGACAGTCTCCCCAATCTTTGTGGATTGGCTGGCTGAGCTCACCGGTGCGTATTTGCGTGGAAGTGGTGAGTGAGGAAGATAGGATTGGTAATAACTCCCAGGTCCCTGGTCCAGGTGACCTGTGGCTCCATTAGTTAGAACAGTGGTTCTCTACCTTCCTAATGCCGAGACCCTTTAATACAGTTCCTCATGTTGTGGTGACCCCCAACCATAAAATTATTTTCGTTGCTACTTCATCACTGTAATGTTGCTACTGTTATGAATCGGAATGTAAATATCTGATATGCAGGATGTATTTTCATTGTTACAAATTGAACATAATTAAAGCATAGTGATTAATCACAAAAACAATATGTAATTATAAATGTGTTTTCCGATGGTCTTAGGCGACCCCTGTGAAAGGGTCGTTCGACCCCCAAAGGGGTTGAGACCCACAGGTTGGACCCACAGGTTGAGAACCGCTGAGTTAGAATGATGTGGGAATGCAGGAAAAGCATCAGGTTATTGGGGAGGGGGGGCGGGGGAGGGGACAGGAAAGGTGAGTTGTGTTTGCAGTATGTTGACCTTGATGAATTTGGGGATATCCAGAAGGAGACATTGGTTTAAAGTTTGATCAGCCCTAGAGTGATGGCCCGTGAAGTGAAGGGTCCCGGGTTTGATTTTGGTCAAAGGCACCCACCTCAGTTGCAGGCTCAGGGTGCAACCAGTTGATGTGCCTCTCTCTCATCTATGTTTCTCTCTGTCTCTCCCCCTCCCTTCCGGTCTCTCGGGAAATCAATGGAAAAAAATCCTCAGGCGAGGATTAACAACAACAAAGTACTAAAGTAAACTCATACCTTTAAAAAACAAATAAATAAAGCTTGTTCAGTGGAGCGATGATGAAATTTCCCCTCAGGACAGTCGTGTGTGTTTGATGGGGCTCATCTGAACATAAATGTTAGCAATCCTTCCTTCTTCTCAAAGTGCTTTCTCTCTCGCTATCTCTCTACCCCATTTCCAGCTGGAGTTGTAAATTAAGCTGTGTCACATACTAGCATCACCATGGTGACAAGCCCCCAAATTTGCTGCCTGCAACCTTGTCCAAGGCTTGGCAGCGGTGATGGTCACCACTGGGGAGGCTGTCTTTGAAGAGGCCACTGAAAGAGATGTGGAGGTAATGATCGCGGGACAGTGACTAGTGGCCCAGCTTTGAAGACTGTGGTCCACAGGTCGCCGCGAGTGATGTGTAGGATGAAGAATGCCCCCCAGAAGTCAGCATTAGCATCTGTCTCTGGATCCAAAGAGAAGCCCAGCTCCTACCTGGAGCCTGCTGGTGAAGGGCTGTTGCCGAGGGAGGCAGTTTCAGGTCCTTAAATGCTGGGATACATAAGGACGTGGGATCGTCTTGCTGTTTTGCTTGGACCTTGACTCTCACGCCTCACTGAAAGATAATGGGAAAGTAATGCAGCTGAACAAAGACGCTGTTCATCAAAGGCCAGTCAGAACTCCCGGTAGCAATAGAGCAGTGGTTCTCAACCTTCTGGCCCTTTAAATTCAGTTTCTCATGTTCTGACCCAACCATAAAATTATTTTCATTGCTACTTCATCACTGTGATGTTGCTACTGTTATGAATCACAATGTAAATATCTGATATGCAGGATGGTCTTAGGCGACCCCTGTGAAAGGGTCGTTCGACCGCCAAAGGGGTCGCGACCCACAGGTTGAGAACCGCTGCAATAGAGCATCTCAAATCGCCGGCAGCACAGGCCCCAGATAACCACCCAGGCAAAGAGGCAGCCCGTCTGATGTCTGTCTGGGACTGCACTGCTCGGTGGTCGCTCTGTGGGTGGCTCACCTCAGTCACGTGTGTAGTAAAAATAATGTCCTCTTTCTCTCTGAAACAAAGGGTTGTAGCCAGAAGTCTGTGATTGCATCTAAAGTTAGAGAAATTAGACCCTTTGGTTGAGACTCAGAAAAATCAGATAAGGGCTGATTTCATCTGCCTCCCCAAAGGCAGGAAGGGTGAGAGGTACATATTCAGTGGGAAAATTTGTTTGTTTCAATTGATCATCTATTCTCATGGGCAGACGTCCTAGAAAAAGACCCAGACGGAACTTAAACTGGAGCTAAGACATCGTTTAGAGAGTGCTAAGCTATGCCCATCCTCATTTCCAGATTCTTGGGGTAGAGGGGTCATGTCAGTAGAGACTCCAAGAATTCACAGACGCAACCATATATTTTGAGGTTAATTTATGGAAAAAGATACACTGTCACGGGCTTCTCATTTCACACACTCGGAAACTTTGCTGACTGCTAACTTCAGTTGCCGATTGTGCCCTGTAATATTAGGCATATATTTCTCTTAAGCCCGGCGGACAGAATGTTTTATTCTTCTGAGTTCGGCAATCAATCCTTGCGCCCTGGCTCTTTAATTTTATGTTTCCGAACACATCCCCGGATCAACTTTGTGATTTGTTGATGGTGTGGAACTTCGCTTGTAAAAATAATGTTTGTTGAGAAAGTTGGCAAAAAAAAAAAAAAGAGCAAAAGACAGAAACCTCACTAATCCATGTCATAATGTGTTCAGAGTTCAGAAAAAATTCTCATTGCCTATAAATTTGACAACATAATTGCCTCTAAGGAGAGATTAGATGTGTAGTTTTATTCCCTCCTCATTATTATCCACATAAAATACTATATTGGATTAAGGCCATGACACTGAAGAGGTTCTAGCCATCAGAAAGATAATTAATTGAGTAAGGTCCAGTAGAGCTTTTTGTTATAAAACTAGTTCACCACTATTTTAGTGCGGCTTATTTAGATTTGTTTTAACTCTTAAAAGACTAGACATATCACTTTTATAGAAGACTGTTGACCTTGGTGAAGTTTCCCAGGGATTTAAAACTTACACAGCAAGGCTGAATCTTTTGTGTTCTGAAAAATGAAAAAGAATTTCCATCAGACATCTTGTAAACTGAAGCCAGTGCCTG
Organism: Myotis brandtii; assembly: GCF_000412655.1. Classification (NCBI taxonomy): domain Eukaryota; kingdom Metazoa; phylum Chordata; class Mammalia; order Chiroptera; family Vespertilionidae; genus Myotis; species Myotis brandtii. Next base: position 2,813,890 of record NW_005370328.1, read on the forward strand.
CAATGGAAGATAAAGATGAATTCCAGCTCTTGAGACAGTGAAGTAGAATGATGCATTTTTAAAGGTGTGAAAGCCTGTATTGTAGCCAGAGAGAAACCAAACCATAAACAGATTCTTTCTTCAAATAGTGGCCAACTGTTTCTTGGGATGGGATTTTAAGTAACAATAAAATAAAAAAAATGAAAGACCTATAAACTATGAAACACAGAGCCACAGAATGGTGAATGAACCCCATCCACATAACTTATGCAAAGGAAACTTTCTTATAATTTGCCTCTAACACATGAATTCACTTGTTGTGTAAATATATATATTTTTAATTCCCCCCCCCTTAACATGTTTGATAACTACAAGTGTGTGGAAATTATCAGTTAATCTCGTTTAGGGTCTTTACAAGCAGACAGTTGAGATCCTCAGTGAGATTATTTATGACTTGATTCAGTTATGACCCTGGAGACTAGATGGCAGTTTATTGGTTCACCTGCTTCTTTTGTTGTGTTTTATTTTTGTTTTGTTTTCAGTGTGTTACAAACTGAATTCAGTCATGGGCCTCAGTCCATGTTAGTTTTGAGTGACAGGTGTCTGTCGATGCCAACACAACAGATTGCTTGTTTCCATTGGTCTGTCTTATTGTTTCAGCATCAAGTAAACATCCTCAGAGCCAAGTCTCTGGCATTCACCAATACAGCCTGTGTTCTCTCTAGCCCAGCGGTTCTCAACCTGTGGGTCGCGACCCCTTTGGGGGTCGAACGACCCTTTCACAGGGGTCGCCTAAGACCATCGGAAAACACATATATAATTACATATAGTTTTTGTGATTAATCACTATGCTTTAATTATGTTCAATTTGTAACAATGGAAATACATCCTGCATATCAGATATTTACATTACAATTCATAACAGTAGCAAAATTACGGTTATGAAGTAGCAACAAAAATAATTTTATGGTTGGGGGTCACCACAACATGAGGAACTGTATTAAAGGGTCGCGGCATTAGGAAGGTTGAGAACCACTGCTCTAGCCCCTAGAACTTGTCTTCTTAGCCTTTGATGTCTCTTAGAGCCCTTTCGCAGGCTCATGAAGGCTATGGACTCCTTTTCAGAATAATGTTTTCATAAATGTATAGGATAAAATACACAAAAACAGACCCTTTGGGACCCCACATGGAAATCATCTACTGGTTGAGTCTGTTCAGGCTGCTATAACAGAGTACTATAGATGGAGTGACTCATAGACAACAGGAACTTATTTCTCACAGTTCTGGAGGCTGCAAAGTCCAAGATAAAGGTGCCAGCAGATTGGGTGTCTGTTAGGAACCTGCTTCCTTCTTCATGGACTCAGCCTTCTGTAAGGGCACTAATTCACACATGAGGTCCCCACCCTCAGACCTAATCCTCTCTCAAAGGCCTCACCTTCTGATAGCATCACATTGAAGGGGGTAGGATTTTCATGTATCAATTTGGGGGGGACACAAGCATTTAGTCCCTAACACCCTCTTTAGCACACTATTCGGAAGAAATTAGAGCCAGCCGGCCATTAAAACAGAAGGTAAGAGGTCACCAGAGAAAACACCTTTATTTCTGTCTCCAGTTTCTCTCCCTTGCTGAGACTAACTGGTACACGTTTCCTGTAAGTTCAAGGGGAGATTTGAGTGTTTCAGCATACACCTAGGGATGGGACATGATGGACAATGTCAACAAGGACATCACTTTTCTCTGTGGAATCATCATTTTGACTCTTGAAGGTGGAGCACATTCCTCTTGAATCCTTGTTATTTTGTCCATTTCCTGGAGAGCTTTTCTCAGAGTTTAATGCGATTTAATTGGCCTTCAAAGTACAAAAACAGGGGGAAAGCAGTGGATGTTTCATCATTCTATTCTGCATATTCTCAGCAGTTGGTTTGTCACGTAGATTGCATCACGCTAATGGGACCAGTGCCTTGAAAGAACTTTTCTCCAGATTATCCAGCTGTTGAGTCAACATCATAATCAGTGCCCAAGGCAGCCTTGCTTCTGGAATTTTATAATCAGTGCCCAAGGCTTTGGTAGATTGATCGATAACCACCCTATTGACTGGGAGTGCTAATGCCAGATTATTTAACGTTGTGCGTTGAAAGCACCAACTGGAAGTGCATTTAGGAAAAAACTCACCTAGGTTACTCCTAGGTTGTTGTCTTCCTGCTCTGAAACGAGGCGCTTGGATTCAGGTCTTGCTCCTACTTTGGTTCCAACCCTAGACTAGGTTTTTCACTCTTCCCACCACCTTCTTATTTTTTCACAGGTCTTGCACCTTTGTTATATGAACTCCTGGTATTAACAAAGTTGTTTCAGAGTCTACTCATTCTCTTATTAAACTGGGTATCTCTAAGTGCTAACCCAAGCTGTCCTTGGACACAATTTCCAATGAGTAACAGGAAACAAAAAAACATTTTGTAGACTGCAATCCGGGACTTGAAAATAGAAGTTAAAAACCTGGTTATGTGAGATGAACCTCACTGAAGTAAAAATTCAAGCAAATTTGTGTTGCTTTCATTTTTTGACTCTTGGAAGACAACCATTAGGAGAATCCTTTAAAGAACAAAACAAAACAAAACAAAACACGAAGTAACGATTCTCACCAAATCGGTGAGATTTTCTTTTGGTTAAAAACATTTTAGAGGGGGAAAGTGAGTTTGGATATATGTCCTGAAGGCTATGTCCCTCATTCAGACCTTCTTTGGCTTCTGCCTCTAGTTTATCCTGGCAGATCCCAATGTGAACGGGCAAAATAATGATGACAGATGGGCAGGAGGACAATCATGCCAGGATTCCAGCCCGAACCCTGCACTTGAATAGCTAATAGGCATTTATTTTTTGCTCAAGAAATGCACGTGACAATGTTGGACACTAGCCTGTATGTTTGAGTAGTCTTATCCCAGTGAACTTAAAATATATTTATTAAGTTGGCAAATTCTGGACATGCATGTATAATAAATGTAAATTTGTCAGACAAATAATAGCTTCAGAATAATCTCAAGAATTGAAGGAGAGACATTCAGTGATGCCACGAACACAGACATTTCTTAACTTCTTTAAATATATATATAGTGATTTCAGAGAGGAAGAGAGAGGGAAAGAGAATTAGAAACATCAGCGATGAGAGAGAATCATTGATCGGCTGCCTCCTGCACGCCCCACATTGGGGATTGAGCCCACAACCTGGGCATGTGCTCAGACCTGGAATGGAACCCAGACCTCCTCGTTCATAGGTCGACGCTCAAACACTGAGCCACACCCGTCAGGTTCTTAACTGCTTCTTGATGGACATTTGCAAGTTGAGCCTAAATTGGCTTCAAGTTCAGATTCCCGCCCCCCCCCCCAAGTAAATCAAAGAGAAGCAGATACAAAGCTGGATCCCACTGTGAGAAACAATGAAGGAAGTCCTAGTTTATGATTGCTTTTCCTCTGGGGCATCTATCCAAAGTCCCCCCCAAAAATTATGGAAGTTGTAGTTCTCATTTTTAAAGTGAACTCACTGTTCCAATATAATTACTTGAACAGGCAAGATTTCAATAATCAGAAAATAGAACGTAAACGAAGATAGCTGAGAAAGCATTGCCGTGGTGAAAAAAAAAATCAATCAAAGGGAGCATAAAAAATGAACTTGTAGAAAATGTGTGCCATGTCAATGGATACGTTCGCTGTAGGTGAAATGATTATTGTTTTCCTGAAGACGGAGTATTGTAACATTTGCTGTTCTTTTAACCACAAATGACTTTTTCTGCCTGCCTGATTTTGTAATCAGAATCTGCCAGAATGCTATCTACATGCACCATCATTAGCATGAAGCAGTAACACATCAACGTTGATAATAGAGAAAGTAAAGGCACTTGTTTCTTTACTGAAACTTTGTCATTGAAGTGAAATACTGACTAAGATGAATTGTGCTCCTCCGAAGTTAGGTCTGTCCATGCACAATTGGGCAACTTTCAATTATAGAATTCTCGAAGCCTTCCTCGCACAGGACTAGTTATTAGTGCCGGCCTCACACTGAGATAAAGCTACATTTTTAATCTTAACATACTCGCAGTGTGTAAAGTGCCTCTGCTGTTTGAGCTGCTCCAGTTTCTCCTGCTCACGGTCACTGTCAGCGTCAAGAGACATCCAGTCTTGGTGGATGCTCAGCTTGTGGCATTAGGAGACTATAGAAGACATGCTAGCCATCTACCCAGGTAGGAGCTATTTCATCGAGTCCCCATCATGGTCATACCTGTGCCTCCAAAATGCAAACTTCTTCTTCTCAGGCTAAAGCACGCCATTGTTTTTCATGTGCCCCAAAACTCATTTCTCTCCAGGAGAAGGGGAAGGAAAGAGAAAGTCTAGATCAGTGGTTCTCAACCTTCCTAATGCCGCGACCCTTTAGTACAGTTCCTCATGTTGTGGTGACCCCCAATTTCATTGTTACAAATTGAACATAATTAGAGCATAGTGATTAATCACAAAACAATATGTAATTATATATGTTTTTTCCGATGGTCTTAGGCGACCCCTGTGAAAGGGTCGTTCGACCCCCAAAGGGGTCGCGACCCACAGGTTGAGAACCGCTGGTCTAGATGATCATAATGGAGATTTAGGGAGCAATTTGCAAGTAAAAGAACTAGTTTTGAACTGCTTCTCTGACTCAAGAATTGGTCATCTATCAATTCAGTAACGAGAATTCATCAGGGCTACTCTGAGTAAAAATGTGATGTAAAATGACTATCACTCAGATGGGTAATACCTGCCCTTTGTTTTCATTTGGTCCAAAATACAGGGAAGGGGATGATTCGCCTGTCATGTAGAATGCAGCTCTACCAAAACCAGACTGCTGTACCGATTTTTAGGTAATTTCCACACAAAGGTGGAATATTGGCGCTAGATGAAAGGTAGATGAAAGGTAGACCTATTTTCTACAATGTCTCCAAGTTCCATCTTATTCTAACCACTTGTTTGCATGTATGTAACATTTTTCTGTATCATGTTGGTTTTTTCTCTTTAATGCTCAGGAGCCCAGGTATAGGGGACAGTTAGGTTCAGGGCCTCAGGTCTGGTAGACTTAAACAAGATCAGAATAGTTTTAGGTTTTACTTTTTTTTTGGTTCTAATCACAGGAAACTGTTCTGTTAGAGCTTTAGAAATGAATATATTTTTTAAATCTGAAGGACTGCAGGAATAGTCATTATAAGGCTGTGTCTCTCAGATGAACATCAGATTGAACGTTAGAAGGCTAACAGGACCCAATGTGATTCAGAGGACAGATGAAATAAGAGAAAAATTCCCCACATGAAAGTGTCCATGCAATGAATGATTTAGGTGCTCAAGCCCAGCCAGTGTGGCTCGGTGGTTGAGCATCGACCTGTGAACCAGGAGGTCATGATTAGATTCCAGGTCAGGGTACATACCCGGGTTGCAGACTTGATCCCCAATAGGGGGTGTGTAGGAAGCAGCCAATCAATGATTCTCTCTCATCATTGATGTTTCTATCCATCTTTCCCTCCCCCCTTCCTCTCTGAGATCAATAAAAATATGTTTAAAAATTTAGGTGCTCAATAATTATTTTCTGAATAAAAGAATGAAAGCAATTCAGATTGTATGTTAAGCTCCACATTCCACATGGAATTGGTAAAACAAAATTGCTAAACACAGCATTTCTTAGTCAAAAATCATAATTTTAAACTTTATGTCCCCAAATTTCTGTTCTTGGTATTCTTTTTTCTCTTAGTACCATGTTGTAGCTTTACTAATTCCACTTACTCTTTTAAATCAGCTTGGCTTATAAGTTAGCATCTCAGACTCACAGAAAATAATGCTAAATTAGTTGTGGTTACTTGTAATTCCAAGGGCAAAGAGAAAGGAATCATTTTAAAATATAGCAAACAGATTTTCTCAGACAGGGTATATTCCCTCAACGAGGGAATTGTTTTCTGTTATAACATTTTATCTTTTTCTGTATGTATGAGAGAAAGTGATTGAGTCTCTACTCTAACATACGAGCACCAAACATTGATTTCATGATGACATTTAACTTTACGGTTGATTTTTATAAAGATGAATGTCAAATAAGGCCGCTTTATAGAAAATTCTGATTAACTGTCACATTCTCTACTACTTTGCAAAGCACTTTCTTAATATACTCATTATTTTCCTTGATGTGAAAAGACGTCCCATAGAAACCAGCAGGGTGTTTTCCCACGGCTACATCTGAGCAGCGCTGTGTAATTAGCTCACAGGCAGACATTTTATCAATGTGCTAAACAGAGCCCTTTCTACTTGAACTCTTTATTTTCTATTCTGTTGTACCTCCTGGAACATGCAGTCTCCTAAACATGAGCCATGGGATCGGTTTCCAAAAAAGCTTGACGTCTTTCCTCCTTTGACTAAGATTTACAGAAATGGATCCACTTGATATTAAAATACATTCTCATGAAATTTTTTTAAAAATATATTTTTACTAGAGGCCCAGTGCACAAAATTCGTGCAAGGGGCTCGGCCCTCACAGTCATGGCTTTGTCCGGAAGGTTGTTTGGCTGACCAGTCTAATTAGCATATTATGCTTTTATGCTTTTATTATTATAGATTGATTTCAGAGAAGAAGGGAGAGGGAGAGAGAAATAAAAACATCAATGATGAGAGAGAATCATTGATTGGCTGCATCCTGGGGATCGAGCCCAAACTGGGGATTGAGCCTGCAACCTGGGCATGTGCCCTGACCGGGAATTGAACTGTGACCTCCTGGTTCATAGGTCAACACAACCACTGAGCCATGCCAGCTAGCCATTCTCATGAAATTTGAAATGTCTCCAGACAATGCTTTGGTTGTCCCCTGTGAAAATGTGTGGTCTGTGTGGGAAGACATGTCAACATTATTTCAGACAGTGTTTCTTCCTCCCCAGGTGACATACATACGCCAATTATCCAGAGGAATTCATTCTGTTCCAGCTGCTTCCAGGGCTCATTTATAGGCTTGAGTATCTGATAGCCCATTTCTAAATATGTAGCTGGTAGTTGAAATGTCACTCTCACCTTTACAAGACAAACAATTTGGATAAACACTGCATCTGAAGCTTCAGAAATAATGCAAAGGAACACCAATGGCCTTGATATATATTTTAAATTATATTCTGTGATCAAGACACTTATGAAACATAAACACTCACATGAGTAGAGTAGCAATTGAAACTAGTTTAAGGCCCTACAATTGTGTTCATCTTTGAAAATGCTCACATCCCATAGTAATGACTGTTTGCATTCAGAATACATTGTCTTTCACCTCACATTGTCAAACTATGATCTTCAGTCTGAATGGTGAGGTAGATAAGTACTATCTTCACTTGCTAAGTGTTTACACCAAAGCTGCGACAGAATGCAGAGGCAGTCGATTGAAAAGATGGGAGGGATCCGTCAAAAGGGGTGCCCATCGGCCACACGGTGAAAGTAGATGATTTCACTTCTTATATCTAGTGTCATAGGTTTGACTGAACTGACTTTAGGTTTGAAGCTGAGGTTTTAGTTGGTGGCCATATTCATGTGACGATGCCATTTGAGAACTTGGCTGACCCTTAATACCAATAGCCACACCAGAGAGGACTAGGTAGAGACAGGGCAAGTCGGTCATGCTGGTCTCCTGTATGGATAAGTGCAAGACTGGTGTTTTGGCTCAATACAGGATCAGACTGTCCTTAGAATGTCTCTACTATTCTTTGTAGAGACACGGTTTTGCTAAATGGTTATAGAATTTCATTTCATGCATATTATTTCAATGGGCTAATTGTGAAGAAGTGTTGTTTGGCATTTTCTTTTAAAAAATTACTAAAATGTACATCTTGCTTATTTAAGTCTATCTGAAACACTTTGCAAAGTGAACTGTATTCTCACAAAACCAGAATAGGTAGAAGCTATTATTATTATTTTTTTAATCTTACAAATGAGGAAACCAAGGTACAGAGTGGTTACTTTGCCCTTTATTAACTGCTGACACCAGGATTCTAACCTCGACAGTGTGACTCCTGGTTTACTAGGGATGATTTTGGTAAGGAAGCATCAATGAACAAACATGCTCACAGTAGGACAAAACGTGCATAACTGCACTTATATGAGGTTTCTAAAATAGTCCAATGCATGAAACAGAGCATAGAATGGTGCTTATCAGGGGCGTGGGGAGAATGAAACGGGAGTCTCTTCAAAGAATGTAAAGTTTGTTACACAAGATGAATAAGTTCTGGAATTCTCTTATACAACATTAGAGGCCTGGTGCACAGATTTGTGCACCAGTGGGTTCCCTTGGCCTTGCCTGCACCCTCTTGCAATCCAGGACCTCTGGGGGGATGTCAGACTGCTGGTTTTGGCCTGGTACCTGCAGGCCTGGTCGAGGGACCCCACTGGTACACAAATCCATGCACCGGGCCTCTAATATACATATAAGATCTTTGGTTACTCTCTTCCCCCTTTCCCCCTTCCCTCTGAGATTCATCAGTCTGTTCCAGGATTCCATGCCTATGCGTTGAGCATCTGCCCCCTGGTAGTCAGTGCACATCATAGCTACCGGTTGAACAGTCAAACGGTTGAACGGTCGCTTAGGCTTTTATATATATAGATGGTACCTGTTGTTAATGATACTGTACTTTGCACTTACAAATTTGTTAAGATCTCATGTTAAGTGGTCTTATCTCAATAAAAAAACAAACAAACAAACAAACATAACCCTAATAAATCCTATTGTTATCCTAAAAATAGTTCTCAATTTATTCTTAGATCTTTGTTTATAGGCAGAAAAGTTACATTAAATGTATTACTTGGCTAAAAAAAAATAAAAAATTTTAATTTTAAATTTAAATTTCTAAAAAATTAAAAGTAAGCCATTTAAATAAACAAAGATATATTTTACTTTTATTTATTTAGAAATTCTTTTAATTCTAAAAGTTAGATCCCAAAAGGTCATTTTTGAAAAAAAAAGAATAAAATCATGTAGATTAGATATTATCAGCTACCTAAAAAGAGATATCTATCATAGCTTTCAAGATTAAAATGGTTAAGAAGAAAAAAAAAATGAAGGAATTAGGAGAAAAATTCAAGGTCAGAGGCAGGGAACTAACATATCTTATTATCTTGTATTTGTCAAGTTCTTTGTATGTACATTTTGATTTAATCTTTGATAAAATCTTTTAAAGAAACTGTAGCATCCTGTTTACAAAATAGCAAACATGAGCGGCAGGGAGATGAAATGTATCATCCAAGCTCACCGGGCTAGGCCGTGACAAAGCTAGGATTTGTATCTGCTTGACAAAGCCCATAATTGTTCCATCCACATCACCTCCAATATAAAGACAACATCCTTGTAACTTCATTACCAGAGATAACGTCTTTTGGGGAACTAAATTTACCAGGAGATTTATCTCATTGATCTTTGTGTAAGTTGTGATGGATATAAAAGTGGACAATGCCTTTGGCTCATCTTTTGTAAAAACTATTACGTGACAATCAAAATGGATGATTCTTATATCTCACCCCTATACATGCCGTTAAATTAAATTACTGAGTTAAGAAACATCTGCCAGAGGGGTTAGTGTAGGAGAAAGGAATGCGGGGAAACCATAAAGAATAAAATTCATATGGAATGACCAGAGGAGCATTGAGGATCTGGATATTGAAGAATGGGTGAGACTTAAATGACCAGCTAGCTAGAGAAAAGGAATAAACAGATCTGAAGGGGTAAGACAAGGTCAGTATAATGCAGAAATGTCAATGGTTATTACCACTTTTGAACATATTTATTATCTATCATTTACTTATTATACGTGATCTCTAATTCTCACAACTTTCCTGAAGTATCATTGCCACCATTTTAGAGAAGAGGAAACAGAGACTCAGAAATGTATACGTGATCTCTAATTCTCACAACTTTCCTGAATGACAAGTATCATTTCCACCATTTTAGAGAAGAGGAAACAGAGACTCAGAAATATCAGTAAATAAATCCAGAAGGAAGTAATGAATTATCAGAACGTGAAAGTACATAGAAACTGATAGGCCAGCCCTAGCCAGTGTGGCTCAGTGGATAGAGCGTCGGCCTGTGGACTGAAGGGTCCCAGGTTCGATTCTGGCCAAGGGCACATGCCTGGGTTGAGGGCTCGATCCCCAGGGTGGGGTGTGCAGGAGGCAGGTGATCAATGATTCTCTCTCATCATTGATGTTTCTATCTCTCTCTACCTCTTCCTTCTCTGAAATCAATAAAGAAATATATTAAATTAAAAAAAAAGAAACTGATAGGCCATCGTAATGTGGAGCTGACTGGGGCAGAGAATTCTAATAATTATCATAATTACTTTGCTCTCAGTATTCAGAGCATGGTAGATAGACTTTCTTACTTAAACCATTTCTTTTGAGGGGACTATGATTATCACCACTGATGTACATATAAAAAACAAAGAGTGAGTCTCAGAGAAAATTAAATTGCTCAGTGTCAGAAAGCTATTCGTGTGAACCTTTTGAAACTGTAATACATTTTTTTGCAGATTTGCTTATATGCATTTTCTGGGGGAAGGGTGGGTAGCTTGCATCAGCTTCTCAAAGGAAGTTCATGATGTAAAAAGAAGAATCATTGTGTTACTACGCCGCTGTAAAAAAGAAGGAACTTTTACCATTTGCAACAGCATGGATGGAACTGGAGAGCATTATGCTAAGCAAAATAAGCCAGTCACAGAAAGAGAAATATCACATGATCTCACTCATAAGTGGGACACAATGAACAACATAAACTGATGAACAAAAACAGATCCAGAGACTAAGAAACATTAATCAGACCATCCAACCTCAGATAGAAGGCAGGGGGGTGGAGGGGAGTAAGAGATCAACCAAAGAACTTGTATGCATGCATATTAGCACAACCAATGGACATGAACACTGGGGTGGTGGGGGCTTTTTCTGGGGGGTGGGAATGGCCTGGATTGGCAGGGGTGGGGTCAATCAGGGAAAATGGAGACATATGTAATACCTTAAACAATTAAAAAAATCACCGTGATACCTCCAGGAGGGCACTGGAATAGGCAGGCATGATGGTCTAGCTGGATGTGTGACTTGGTTTCCTGGTAGAGTCTGGAGATGGTCTACCTAGAGGTGCATTGAAGAAATAAGTAAATGCATTAACCATAATGGGAGGAATGCTTCTCACCATTGGAGAAGGGGATACAAACATGAAAAGGTGAAAACTAGGATGAAATTCATGGTGTAGGAGTGGAATGTGTGGTGTTGGTGTAAACCCATAGATGTGAATATGCAAATAGACATAGAAATGAATAGAGATATACTAGTATGTATATAAATACATATGTATTTTTAATATATTTTAATTGATTTCAGAGAGGAGGGCGGGAGAGATAGAAACATCAATGATGAGAAAGAATCATTGATCAGCTGCCTCCTGCACACTCCCTACTGGAAATCACGCCCACAACACTGGCATGTGCCCTAACCAGGAATCGAACCATGACCTCCTGGTTCATGGGTCAAGGCTCAACCACTGAGCAACACCGGCTGGGCAAATACATACACATTTTCAGCTCTGCCACCCCAGTAGCAATGAGCTTAGTTCAGGCAAAGACTAAGAAACTTGTCTGAAGTCCCAACCAGTATAGACCCAAACCAGGGTTTGAACTCAGGCAATTGAACTCCATGAACTGCACTCCTTACCACAAAGCTATAGAAGTCAAGAAAGTTGTAGGTAGTGGGTGGGATGTCAGAAATAATTTCTACCTGCTTAAAAAATACTTTTCCAAAGCCTTCAATAGAACCATTTCTGTAAAATGTTAAGTCTTTTGATTCTTTGCAGTTTTATTAAAAACATAGCACTGAACAAATATTTTGTTAGGTTAGTCCGTATGACCATTCCTCCTTAAAAATATAATTTAAATGAATGCAGATAAATGTGTCTCGATTAATTTCACAACAACGGTTTGCATTCAGGTCGGTTACTATCGCCATTTTATTGACAATTAATCTCAGGTGTAGAGAGAGGCTGGGTAACTTGCTCAACACTTTGGATGAGAGGGCTCTCTCTGTATTTTGCAATTGATCGTTGTGGGCTCATGCCCTGTGACTGAGCCTTCCCGGGTGTCTGTGAAGGACAGATTAAGCTCAAAGATATCACTGTGTCCCCAAAACAAAGCCTTTCTCAGAGAGTGCCTGCGTGACCCCCTCTGCAGTGTGTTCCACCCCGGATGGAGGGCATTGTGTGATATTGCAGAAAACAGCTCTCAGGAACTTCGGGACAGTGCAACATGAAAGCACACGTCACCTTTTGTTACCGGCCTTATTTCCCAGACATTGTGTGTTTCACTTCCAATAGCAGAAGAGGAATTGCATCACGCAGAGCCAGGCCTGCGGCTAATAGGCACCCCACCTCTGCCGCTGACACGGGGACTGGTCAATTGGCAGGAATGTTAGGGAACTAAACGCGAGGATTAGAAAGGCTCTCGGGAGATCTGGCAGCACTCGGCTCCCCGAGGAGGGTGGACAACACAAGCCCCCAAATGACTCCACTGAAATCCTCATGGAGCTTTGAACCGGCAGCGGCGAGAAATACAAAGTGGAGCCACTCCGTGGCACCAAGCAAGCAGTCAAGTCTGAAATCAAAACCCTGTCATTCAGTTGCCACTGAAGGGGAACAGAGAGTGTCCAAGGTTTGCTCAAGTAGGTCATTCACTGCTAGGACTCGTCTCCCTGAATAGACCCATACAGGGGGCCAGGGGAGGCGGTGATTTTTCAGAACAGCTTATTTTATTTACATGATTTAGTTATTGTCCATTTTATTGAAGCTCTGATGAAGATTGGGGGGTGAGAGGGCAGTTGAAAGTCTACCTGTGGGTGTAAAATGAGAGACATTCGTGAAAATTGCATGATCAAAACAGGGCCATGCTAGCAAGAGTCTGCCTTAAAAGGGTAATACTTCAGAACTGATTAGTATTTGGGGGGAAAATATGATGGAAGCACCTTGCCATTTTCATAATTAGGGGTGATTGCAGGCAAAGCTGTGTCATTTTTAAAATTGCTTTTCTCCCCTCCCTACTTCTCAAGGCTCCCCTCCACCCCCCACCTCCACAGCCTCACTCCAATTTCCCAGGCACGAGGCTCTGATGGTATCTGAGGTTTTCATTCTGGCTCCTTAGCCCCGCCCATACCCTTCTGAAATGACTTCTTCCGGCTTCTCTGCCTCCTCTGGGAGCTTGGGCTTTGAGTGAGAGGCAACAAGTGTTTATTCAAGACCAAACATAGCTATTCGGGAAGCAAGGATTCAGGCAGAAACCCAAAGAGTGCTCTGATTAGGGGGTGAAGGCAAGGGGTTTTATGAGAAAAGGAAGGGGAATAATACGTGAATGGAAGAAAGGGATTTCTGTTGGTGGTAGTAAGCTAAGTCTTGCTTGAGCTACACATGCCTGTTACTGATTCTGAAGAGTATCTTTAAGGATGGGTCCTTCTAGTCCGGAGGTCTGCTTTCCTATCAGCTTAACAAACAAGTGTCTGGAAGACAGTGTTGCTCCGGCCCAGTCCACAGGATATTTTGCCCAGTTCAAATATTCAAGGTTCAAGGAGTAAGATATTCAATGTGGTTCCTCTGGAATGTGTGCCCTGGCAATATTTAACATTTTTTTAGAAATTGATTTGAGAGAGAGAGGAAGAGAGAGAGAGAGAGAGAGGTTTGT
>NW_005370328.1:2827768-2830643 GCF_000412655.1 Myotis brandtii
TTGTTCTACTTATTTATGCATTCATTGTTTGATTCTTGTATGTGCCCTGACCAGGGATTGAACTTGCAACCTTGGCATATCAGGATGATGCTGTAACCAACGAAGCTACCCGGCCAGCGACTGCCCTGACTATTTTAAAACGACTCCACTCATACCAGTTTTTCACCGCTTCAAAATCAACCAAATCAACCAGATGTGGTTAGAAACACATGCTCTCCTATCGGCCTACACTTATGATTTGAGCAAGTAACGTAATGAATGTCTCTGGGCTTTCAGTTTTTCTCTAAGAGCTAAAATAATAGTTCCTACCTTTGAAGTTTATTTTGAGAGTTAGTTAGACTATAGATCAAAAGCTTAGCACAAGATATGGAACATATTAGGGTGTCGGTTAATATTAGACAATGATGATGATAAGATTTGCCCACAATTCTGCTGATTCCATTTTAGAAGGAACATAAACCAGTTGTGCAAATTGATACTGAACTGTTAATGATTCATTTCCAAGCGGGTTTTGTACTTAAAGAATGAAAAAGATTAATTCCATGTATTTTTCAGAACATGTAGGTGGAGTGTTTTAACATCTGGACAAAGGCAAAGTATTACTACGTAGGTTCCAACCGCTTTTAATGTAGATAAATTCTAAGCATCTAATATAGTTCATGGTAAATCTGGCTCTGGTTAGAGTTCTCTCTCTTCCTCTCTCAGAAACAAGTGTAAAAGACTCCACTGAGAGATATTTTAAAATTAAATGTGGTAGATACACTAAATTTATGTAAATGGAAACTCTAGTTGATAAACTCTCTCCATATATATTCACATCCTTGAAAACATAAAACCGTACGGCAAGATTGTGTAGTCTGTTCTCCACCACAATGTTAACAGATGCTTTTACTCTTCATTCCGTCAACTTCGATAAATTGCAATAGCTGAACTAAAATACAGCAGGGTAACGCTTCCAGGGGGCTGCAGGGGTGTCCGGTCATTAGAAAATTGAGTTTATATAGAAAGAAATACACAGGGTGATTAGGGGGGGAAAAGGGGGGGCATCTGTAATACTTTTCAATAATAAAGGTAAAGTTTAAAAAATCTATTTGCAAATAGTACACAGTGAATGGACATCTATTACTAAACAGGAACGAATGAATGATAATAATTACATCCCCTGCCTCCCTGCCTGCTTCCTGGCCTGCCTCCCTCCTTCTCTCCCTCTTTTCATCTTTCCTCCCTCCCTCTCCCTCAAAAACCTCCCTCCCTCCTTCAGTTCCTCCCCTTTTCAAGGCCCTACATGTTTGAAAGTATTGTTTGACTATTGCCTATTTGTTGGGCATAGAATTTCTTCATAATTTGAAGCTTTGTTTTCATCTCAATTCTGAGGCTGCAAATAGAGTCATTCCGATTCTTGATACTTGATATATATATATATCCCCTGTGGTTTTTTCCTCTCTCTCCATAACTTGCAGAATCTCTTTTTACCCCAGGATTCAGAAAACTCACAATATAGAGGTCTATGTCCATCCATTGTGCTAAGCATTCAATCTGGCAACTGGTGTTGGCCAAAGTTTCTCAAACTATTTCTCTGACAAGGTCTTCCCTTTTATTCCCCCTTCCTGTCTTTCCAGAATTTTCTTGTACAGTTCTACATGGGGGTCCCCCCTCCCCCCTTTTTGCTGTGTCTTTGATGTTTTGCACTTCTTCCTGGGAGGTTGCCTCAATGTTCTCTCTCTAGTATCCTATCAGAATTTGTCATTCTACTCTGATGATTTTAAATTGCAAGAGCTTTTTCTTGTTCTCTTAAGGTTTCTTTCTTTATACCCCTAGTCCTTATCACCCCTTATCTCACGGACAGTGCTAATAATAATATCCTTCCTTTTGAAGATAATGCATTTTTTCCTCTAAGATGCATCTCTTTTTTTGTTTGTTTACTTGTTTGATCAGAGTTGTCGGTATTTTACATGATACTTACAAGCTTTCTTAAGATGTTTTATCCTACTCTGTCTTCTTATGTTTGAGAGTGGGGAAAGCAGCCTGGAAATTATGCGTATGTACGTATGTGTGGGTGTGGAGGGGGTGTTTTCAGTGTGACCTTCTTACACAGTATTCTGAACAGGCTGGTTTTTGTCTGTTTGTGTGGCAACAACCAATATCAATATATTTAGGAATTAAATCTTTCTCTGGTTATAATTTCTAAGAAAGTGTTTTTCTTATTTTAAAAACATATTTTTATGGATGTCAGAAAGGAAGGGAGAGGGAGAGATAGATAGAAACATCAACAATGAGAGAGAGAATCATTGATCAGCTGTGGCTGCCTCCTGCACGCCCCCTACTGGGGATGGAGCCCGCATCCTGGGCGTGTACTCTGACTGGGAATCGAACCATGACCTCTTGGTTCATAGGTGGATGCTCAACCACTGAGCCACGCCAGCCGGGCTAGAAAGTGTTTTTCTATTCCTGCCTGGATGCTTCTGCCTCCAGGATTCTGATGATGTAATGAGGGAAGAGGGCTGGAGCGTCAGCATTCAGTATTCAGTATACGGATGATCACTTAATTCCCTGATTCCCCTCTGGTACTGATGTCCCCTGTGCGTCTGAAGGTCCCTGTGCAGAGCGCCCAGCTTACCCTCACCATGAGCCTGGGCTGATGTACCTTGTGACCTGTTCTCTCTCAGAAAGGTGAAGCCCCAGCTAGTGGTTTCCTTGCTGCCCTTCCTTGGCTCTCGCTGGTTCTCTCGACCCTCTGAGATTGGGTTGCCGTCTTGGATGGAAACTACGTTCCCTGCTGGAGTCAGCTGCCCCACCAGCATGTCCCCTCATCTCCATGTCCCACCTTCCAGTGGATAGACCCGCCAGGTGCCGTTCATGTCTAGAGCCCAGAGTA
>NW_005370328.1:2830692-2834957 GCF_000412655.1 Myotis brandtii
CGCCCCCAGCCTTTGGATCAACGCTCAGGTGCCACACGTTGTGCAGCCAAGGTTACTCCTGCAGATTTTCAGGAAGGACGTATCCTCTTCCAATAACAAATTGTGTTCACGGGAAATCAGCTCTGGGTTTGCTATGGGAACACAGAGTGACTACGCACCCCCCAATTGCCAATTATGAAGTGAATATTATCCAGTCTACCCAACCATAAAATTGGATGTGCACAGCAGCATTCGCCTGTAAAATGGAAATGGTATGTAAAAGCCTGGGGCCAAGCGGGACCCGAGGAATGAGCGCACAGCCCCGGGGGGTAGCTCAGACTTCATCGTATCTGCTGCCTCTGTGTTGTGGATTCTTCCTTAAATCCTGGTTTTGATCCCATGGGGAGTTACCTCTGACTAATTAACAGAAGAAGAAGAAGAAACCCAGTCCTGATTTATGGAGGCGTCTTCGTGATATGCTGGCATGAGCCGAAAGTGGTTGGCCATTCACACAAAATGAACGAAACCTCACCATTTGCAACAGCATGGATGGACCTAGAGGGCGCTATGCTTGGTGAAATAAGTGAGACGGAGAAGGACAAATACCATATGATTTCACGTCTATGTAGAATCCAAAGAACAACATAAACAAGCAAGTAAAATAGAAACAGACTCATGGACACAGAGAACAGACTGATGGTGGTTGCTGGAGGGGAGAGGTGGGGAGGCTGAGGAGAAAAGTGAAGGGATGGATAAAGAAGTACAGATTGGCACTTAGAAAACAGTCATGGGGATGTAAAATACAGCATAGGGGATGCTGTAAATAATATTGTAATAACTACTTATGGTGCCAGGTGGGTACTGGAAACATTGGACGGCCCACTTTGTAAATTATGTAATTGTCTAACCACTACGCTATTCACTTGAAGCTAATATAAAATAATATGAAAAATCAACTATTATTGAAAAATAACGTGGAGGGCCATTCCACTTAACCCCACTCAGGAGAAGCCGTAAAAATAGTGGTGGAGGGAACTCCTCCCAGTGGACAGGACTTTCTGGGGTATATCCAGTATCATACAGAATAGTTCATTGTCCCAATATATCTGCTATACTTCACCTTCCCGTCCACCCAATTTCCTGGCAACCACTGTTTTTTATTTTTTTAATCATCACTATAGATCTTTCTTTTTTTACAGAATGTCATGTAACTGGAATTATAGAGTATATAGTTGGCTTCTTTCACTTAGCAATATGAATTTAAGATTCACCCATGGTTTTTCATGACTTAATAACTAATTTTGCGTGTCTTTTCAATTGTGGTCAAATACAAATAACACAAAATTTACCTTTTTTTTTTTTTTGGTAAATGGGCGTTAAATACATTCACATTGTTGTGCAACCATCACCATCCCCCATCTCTAGAACTCTTCATCTTACAAAACTGAACCTCGGCATTCACTAAAGAAAAATTCCTCTTTCTTTCTGTAAAATCAGTAGGAATGTTTCTGCTTTTATTTCTGATGCTGGGTCATACCTCCTTTATGAGCAATGAAGGAATGACTCAAAAACTTAACCCTATCAGAGTATTTTGTAATGAACACGATATGTAACAAAGTGAACAAGGATATTCTGTTAACACTCTGAGACTTTTGAGGGGAAACTAACAATTTCAACACCAAACAATGGAATTCATGGAGTGCTTCCTCCGGAAAAGACCCGTTGTCTTATTTAATCCTCAGAGGATGACATAGAAAGTGGCTATTCCTATTACCTCCACTTGACAGGCAAGGAGGCTAAAGCTTAAAGAGGGCATCCAGCTTGTTAACGGTGAAGTCCAAATCATGGCAGCCTGTTTGTTCATCTAGGCCAGGGGTGGGCAAACTTTTTGACTCGAGGGCCACAATGGGTTCTTAAACTGGACCGGAGGGCTGGAACAAAAGCATGGATGGAGTGTTTGTGTGAACTAATATAAATTCAAAGTAAACATCATTACATAAAAGGGTACGGTCTTTTTTTTTTTTAGTTTTATTCATTTCAAACGGGCCGGATCCGGCCCTGCGGGCCGTAGTTTGCCCACGGCTGATCTAGGCTCTCCACCTCTTGAAGCCCCTCCCCAATTTCCTCCTTGAGGCTGGATGTGTGTGTAATTTTCTGTAATTTCTCAGTGTTTGTGTCTGGACTGGGCAGGGTCTAGATGAGCAGCTACAGAGTAGTACCATGGACGACCAGGAAAATGCTCCTGACCAATGAGCATTGTGTGGGAGACGGGTCAGTTTAGTGCTTGGCTTAGTCAGTGGGTGTCACCAGCCTTTTCACTGGTGTGGAACCATGGAAGGAGCATCATCCTCTTCAGGGGCTAGGTAACAGAAATTTGGAGTTGATTAGAAATGACTTTAAATAAATGAACCCACCACTCCACATAACCGACTTTCTTGTCTGACAGTAACATAACCTACATTCTTGAGAACAAATTTTAATTATATTAAATATTAATTCTCAGAGTGACAAATACTTGCATGTATGTAATGCAAAAATCTAGGTCAATATCGGGAGCTTACGTTGAGCGGTACTTGTTCATTATCTTAGTGTGTCATGATGAATTCTTCATGTTGACCTCTTTTGAAGTCTTAACGGGTTATTCTAAGAGCAGTAAAAGAGCAAAGCAAGATTGATTAGATGACGAAATTAAGATGCTTACAAAAAAGAAGAGAATGCTGTGTTCACATAGTATTTATATTTTTCACCGATTAGAGAAGTGAACTGAGGAAACACACTGGTTTCTGTTTGGTGATTTTCATCACTGGGAAGGTTGAAGTGCTCTGAAGAAGCAGGGCAGCTTTAACAAAGCATTTCTGAAAAAACATCTTTGAAATCACGGCCAACCCTTGCAGGTGTGGGTTCAGATGGAGTGAGCCGTGATGAAAATAAATTGATACACCGTAAAAAGCACTGGCAGGATCATTTATATTCAGCAGAAGTGCAAATACTAATTCAGAGAGAAGATTTCAAGATGAAATGTATGCTGGAGTTTAAAACAATCTAATTACCCTGACTACCGCATTTCTTAGCAAACCAAATTTTACTTTTGTGTGTGTGCTGTGAAGGCAGTCTCTTTAGTAGGAATTCTTTCATTAAGATCTACAGACTTTGCATATTATTGAGACCAAAAATGATAAAGTTTTCAGAAAGATTGATTCAGTGTGGTCATTTGTTATATCTGCCTCAAAAACCAACATCCTAACTCAGTGATTATATTCAGTTCAAATCTTACAGAAAATGACCATATAATGTGAATATCAACAAATGAAATATATTTCACTTATCTCTTATTATATTTATGTATTCCTTTATCCTAGTAAAATGCATCTTAAAAAGTATATTTTTATTGATTTCAGAGATGAAGGGAGAGGGAGAGAGAGAGAAACATCAATGATGAGAGAGAATCACTACTTGGCTGCCTCCTGCAGGCCCCCTATACTGGAGGTTGAGTCTGCAACCCAGGCACATACCCTGACCAGAAATCGAACCATGACCTCCTGGTTCATAGGCTGATGCTCAACCACTGAGTCACACCGGCCTGGCAGTAATATGCATTTTTAGTTCTCATCTTCATGGAGTTCTACAATGCTATCGTTTGCACACTTTGCTAATTCTTCAATGTACAGTAGTGTATTGATGCCCTTGCCTGATAAAAGTTCCTGAACAAATGACAGCCAAGAGAATAATAACTCGTGTCACCATTGCAGGTTTTAACTATCATAATCTTTAACTTTCTTGTCAAAGGAATTCATGCCTTCCTTTTGTGCAAACATCTAATTGCTCAGGATAATCCGATTTATGCTTCAGGAAGAAAGAGACTATAGAGCATTCTGACTATGCCCATCTTTATTAAACATTCTACTGGCATCCCTCACAGTTCCTGAATTGTACAAGCTATTGAAGTAGATCTGAAAGCCAACAAGGGCCCTGATTACAAATAACAAGCTTTGCTTTATTTATCTTCCAAATAGCGACACAAATGTTCTTTTTATCCCAGCTTCTTGGAAGAAGAACAGCATAATGGGTAGATCAATGGAGTTAACAACAAAGAAAAGAACGCCATCATTCGATTTTTAAAGTTATAGTCCATTCTTATTATTTTAATCTTCTTAGCCACAAAGCAACTTAATTCTCTTTCTGCTTCCAATGGTATTACATTTCTTGAAGAGTAAAAGGTGAATACTGAAAGATTTACATCCCTAAGGTGAACAACTTTATATTTAAATATATTTGTAAGGTGTTTT
>NW_005370328.1:2835102-2850608 GCF_000412655.1 Myotis brandtii
AAGTATATTTTTATTGATTTCAGAGATGAAGGGAGAGGGAGAGAGAGAGAAACATCAATGATGAGAGAGAATCACTACTTGGCTGCCTCCTGCAGGCCCCCTATACTGGAGGTTGAGTCTGCAACCCAGGCACATACCCTGACCAGAAATCGAACCATGACCTCCTGGTTCATAGGCCGATGCTCAACCACTGAGTCACACCGGCCTGGCAGTAATATGCATTTTTAGTTCTCATCTTCATGGAGTTCTACAATGCTATCGTTTGCACACTTTGCTAATTCTTCAATGTACAGTGTATTTTAGATGTCCTTGCCTGATAAAAGCTCCTGAACAAATGACTGCCAAGAGAATAATAACTCGTGTCACCATTGCAGGTTTTAACTATCATAATCTTTAACTTTCTTGTCAAAGGAATTCATGCCTTCCTTTTGTGCAAACATCTAATTGCTCAGGATAATCCGATTTATGCTTCAGGAAGAAAGAGACTATAGAGCATTCTGACTATGCCCATCTTTATTAAACATTCTACTGGCATCCCTCACAGTTCCTGAATTGTACAAGCTATTGAAGTAGATCTGAAAGCCAACAAGGGCCCTGATTACAAATAACAAGCTTTGCTTTATTTATCTTCCAAATAGCGACACAAATGTTCTTTTTATCCCAGCTTCTTGGAAGAAGAACAGCATAATGGGTAGATCAATGGAGTTAACAACAAAGAAAAGAACGCCATCATTCGATTTTTAAAGTTATAGTCCATTCTTATTATTTTAATCTTCTTAGCCACAAAGCAACTTAATTCTCTTTCTGCTTCCAATGGTATTACATTTCTTGAAGAGTAAAAGGTGAATACTGAAAGATTTACATCCCTAAGGTGAACAACTTTATATTTAAATATATTTGTAAGGTGTTTTCATTAATTTTATTATATTTCAAGATAAATTTTTGAAGCCTAATATAGAAGAGAGACAACAAAGTAATGATTGTGAGGAGATAAAAGTACATGTGTTAAAATCCAATTTCGAGAAACCAGCTAGAGAGGACTCAAAAGCTAAATTGGCATCTAATTAAAGATTCAGCAGAGTTTTCAGCCTTGAGCTTAAGTAGGAGAATGGCATGATGACTCAAATCTTCAGTCAAACAAGAATCTTTTCTTCAAATGCAATGTGCACCCAACCAAATTATTATTTCCTCTCTCCCCACTTTATCCCGGCCTTCCTCTTATCTTTTCATTATTGATAGCTGGCATTACTATCTATTCAAGTTCCCAAGGGAGTTGAACATATCTTTGATTCTTTCCTTATATCCATTATTCAATTAATCACTAAGTCTCCTCTTTTTTTCCCTTTTTGCTGACTTCATTCAGACCTTCATCATCTTCATACCAATTGCTCTTGCCTTAGATCATAATCTTCCTGCAACTTATTGTCAAAAGCATTACTAAAAATGTCTTCAAGAATGCAAATCTAATCACGTCTCCCGGTTATAAAAAGATAATGTCAAATTTCTTAACTTGGCACTGAAGATTTCTTGGGATTTGAACCCAGCCAGTCTCTCCAAACTCAGATCCTCCAGACTCAATCTCTGTTCCAGAAATGAATGTCAAAATGCCAAACTACCTGCCATGCCTCCCAGATGGTCCCTATCATTCAAGCTCCCACACTGGCTCCTACATTTATCCCCTTCTCTTGGCCCAATTTCTTTAAAACTCCATCCAAGAATTTCCTCTCTGAAAGATTTCACTTGCATGTCTTTCTTTATCTTGAGTTTACGCATTCCTCCTATATTCTCTTATAGCATTATCATTGTTCAATTGTTGCACCAGGCAACCTCTCTATAGGATTATAGACATGAATC
Source organism: Myotis brandtii (assembly GCF_000412655.1). Classification (NCBI taxonomy): domain Eukaryota; kingdom Metazoa; phylum Chordata; class Mammalia; order Chiroptera; family Vespertilionidae; genus Myotis; species Myotis brandtii. Next base: position 2,836,957 of record NW_005370328.1, read on the forward strand.
GGTCCACTCGATTCCAGTCTATATTTTTGCAAAGCAGTATAGTGACTTGCAATGTTCATTTGTGGCCCCTGGTGGGGATTTCTGTTCCAGCCTCTTCCTTACCACTTGCAACAAACACCACAAAGACTTCGGTGCTGAAATTACTTCGCGCCCCTCCAGGCCATGTTGGTCCATGATCCTCTTCATGGAAATGCTGGAAACAAAATTGCAATCCCAACCACGTGTTACTTTAATGAGAGAAGGTGTTTATTTGTGCCCTCTGAATATGTGTGCCCTCCCAGAATTCACGTGTTGAAATCCCAACCCTCCAGGTGATGGTATTAGGAGGTGTAGGGTCTTTGGGAGGTGATTAGGTCAAGAGTGTAGAGGCCCAAGAGAGCTCCTTTGCCCCGTTAGCCACATGAAGTTACAGGGAGAAGATGGCTATCTGTGAGGAAGTAGGCTCTCACCTTGATCTTAAGCCTCTCAGCCTCCAGATTCTAAGTACATGTTTGTTGTTTTTAAGCTATCCAGTTTATGGAGTGTTATTATAGCATCCCAAAGGACTAAGACATGGAGTGTTTCTTTATAGTTAAGCCTTGACAAATTCATTCATAAATATCCATTACATTGTTTTATGTTTAACCGATACTTATGGGACCACCAGGAACAACCAACTACTTGAAGAGATGGCCCTAGAACTATGACCCCCAGTCAGGGGTCAGGGCACTCATCAATGTGGAGTCACCGCTGAAAAATCAAGCATTTTATTAGACCCATTACATAAAAATAGTTTATTTCAAGTTAAATGCAACCTATAACAATAAAATCATAATATGCTAATTAGACTTGATGTCCTTCTGGACCACCCTCAGGATGAAGCTGCGGCAGAGGGAGCCGAGCCCCTTGCATGTATTTCATGAATAGGGCCTCTAGTTACTAATAAATGTGAGCTGTGGATACCCATGGAAAGCCGAAAGGTCAGAGGTCAACTCAGTTACTTTTAGGATATTCCAAGAAAATAAAAGCAAAGGAAGAAAGAAAAAAAAAGAGGAGGAAAAAAAAAGAAGATTTGAGAAAAGTAAAAAAACAAAAACCAAAAAAGATTGGACCCACTAATATGGGTCCACTAACATAGAATTGGGTCCATGAAATTATGTGATCAATGCCTTCCAAGGTCACATAAAAATTAATGTCTATGTCCTTCGGCTTTTCTATAGCTGAAAAATTATCTGGTATTCATCACTACATAATGCCTTGAACATCTTAAGTTTTTATTTATTTATTTATTTATTTTTGCCATTAAATCATTTGCCTGAGCAAGGGCAAGGAGCACCCTTGTACTTCTCAAATTATCTGTATCTCCCCTCACCCCCCAAGGGACCAAGACTTTTGAAAAAGCAAACTAAAAATGAATCCTCAGGGGAAAATGACATTCTTGGATGTCTTGGCAATGCCATAGAGCAATAAAAGTTTCTAAACATGTTCTTTCAAATTCGTATTGCTCTTGTCATGAATTGTATTAGTTTGCAGTCTGGCACTGGCCTGAGACCAGACTTTAAGAAGCACTGCTTTAGAAAACATTTTGGGGGCTAAGGTTTTTCCTGTGTTGGAGCTTTACTTGCATAAAAACAGGGTGAATGCTAAAGAAAAGTTTCTAACATCTTAGAGCACCTAATTATTCACTTTATATGAGGGTATGCATTTTTGATCACTTTGTTGGCATACCCAAATAGTATGACCTGACATTGTTAGGAGTGCCATGCTATTTAGGTAACTGTGTTATGTGACAAAGATCAATTAAATACCTTCTTTGATAGCTTACATTTATGAACTAGTTTGTATGATGATAGTACATTGTGGCTTACAGTTTGGGGAGACCAACTTTTAATTATAACCAGGGGGGCATCTGATTAAGAAAGGATGATCTTGATGTACTTAGCCAGGATAATAAATAGTTTCTTATCCCATCAGCATAATAGAGAGTGTCCATAACAACACAACACTTCATCTGACAGCTTATAATGAGTCGGTCAGGTTCTCACCCTGTTGAAAAGCTTGTAGCGGTTTTATATTATCTCAAATTTGCTGCATTTTTACACAAACAGTTCTCTAATTGCTGCATAAATTTACATTTTAAGCTTAATATCAACTTAAACAGCTTCTAAACACTATTGATATTCAGGATGGTATTTTAATGCACGTCAAGGCAACAAAATATTTCTTCAGGCTCAGAAAATTATTCATCCATTTATTTCTATATATTTATCATCTCCAACAATTACTCTGTCGGAACTATTTAATCTTTGCATTTTTAAAACTCATTCAATCCTACATTAGATAAAAGTTATTAAGAGCCCATGCTCTGAAAAAATAGATTTGAGATAACTAATTCATATATGTATTCATTCAAGATATTCAATATTGTAATATTTTAATATTTATTAATTTGAGAGAGAGAGAGAGAGAGAAACATCAATTTGTTGTTTCACTTATATATGCATTCATTGATTCATGGGTGACCTCTTGGTTCATGGGTCCATGCTCAACCACTGAGACATTCTGGCCAGGCTCAAAAGATTATTATATAGCTTAATCGTTCCTTCAAATCCATAGGTTCCCTATGAGGTAGGGAGTCATGTTCTCTCCTCACATTTTCTTTCTAGCATATGTTAACACTAGAGGCCTAGTGCATGAAATTCGTGCACTGGAAGGGTCCCTAGTGGCTGCCGGCTGCCGGCCGGGGCCTCCTTCCCTTCCGCCAGCCGACCCCACCCCCTGGTCGAACTCCCAGATGACCTCCTGGTCGAGGGGACAATTTGCATACTACGCTTTTATTACATAGGATGTGCATATATAAGACCACATTAGATTATTTGTTTACTTCATTATATTTCCTCACTTGCAACTAATCTCTAGAACAGGGACCAATTAACTTCTCTTTGTTGGAATATTCCAGACACATCTCATAGATGTCTGACAGTTAATTGGTAGCAAACACAAGTTGAATTATTAAAAGCAATGTATAGTGTACATCTCAGTAAGGTCTTTAAATCTTGCTTTTCCACCCCCTTTCAAATAGCATTTCAAAGGAAGCAAATGTCTTAGTGTATTCAATATTTTGCAGCATAAATAATGCTTGCTGGCCAATAACATTTTGTGGTTTTGCAGAAATAAAGACTGCCAGGATGCGAACCAAGAGAGGCTGTTTACTCAGAGTCAGCCACCATCACTAGCGGTTGGCGATGACTGGAACGCAGGCAGTGGAGTGGGGAAGCTTCATGGTGTGTGAAGCGAGGGCTCCAGGGGTGCTCTGAGGGGAGGTGGTTGCCATGGGGAAGCTGGAGGCGGGCTCACTAGAAAGCAGGCATCATCTCGGATTGCTTTGGGCAGTGGTCGGCAAACTCATTAGTCAACAGAGCCAAATATCAACAGTACAACGATTGAAATCTCTTTTGAGAGCCAAATTTTTTAAACTTAAACTATATAGGTAGGTACATTGTTATGAACTTAATTAGGGTACTCCTAAGCTGGCCTTTGCTAAAAACGTCCTCAGTCTGATTGAGGTACGTTCGCTGAGGTCGACCCCTTCCAACAAGTATACACTCGTCTTGTATACTTGTTTCGTCTATCTCCTTTCGTTTATCCTCTTTATCTGTCCAAACCATCTCAACATACCTTTCTCAATCCTCGACACTACATCTTCTTTCACTCCACAATGTTCCCTAAAATTAACTTAATAAACTTTACTTAAAGTTTTAAGTCAACTTCGCACTGTACGTGCGCGCCCGCACGTGGTATTTTGTGGAAGAGCCACACTCAAGGGGCCAAAGAGCCGCATGTGGCTCGCGAGCCGTGGTTTGCCGACCACTGGGGAACCTATTTGGCTTTCTGAGGTTGGTCCTGAGACGGAGCAGGGGCAAAAATGAAGGAAGCTGGCAGTCGTTGACCAGGTCCTGACCATTTTGGGCCAATCACCGTAGAGGTTGTGGTTTGGCTTTTTTAGACTCAATGCGGCAGAGGTTTTGGTCAGAGTTTCATGACCCTGCATAGTCTGTAGATTTGTATATTCAGCCTCTGAGTGTGAATTGTTAGAATGCTATAGTGAAATAGCTTTGAAAGACAAAAATATAAAATTGCATGTTATTTACCCTAAAGAGGGGAAGGTATTGGGCCCTTAAAGAGTGTCTGTCATAGGTACCCCATTGGTGATTGAGCGTAGGGGTGTACAGGTGAAATATGTGAACAGTGGTAGAAGGTGAAGGGGATTTCTGACAATATGCACTATGGGTATAAGTGATAAACTAAAGGCACGTATAAGTTCTTTATATATCTGTTAGGAGATGCATTAGTCCACATTGGTAGAATACACCTTATTCTGATCTAACTTTAATTATGGCCACATCAGCAAATTTCACACTGCCTCTCCAATTTAGAAGATTTTGCTAGCTGACTTTAGCTAGTTTATCCCAGCGGTGGGCCTAGTAATTCACATTAGCCCCGTGGAAGAGAAAATTGCACTTAAGTAGAAGAGTGATGTGTTCAAATGATAAATGTTCATGTTCGAAATCCTTCAATTTAGGGATATGAAACAGTGAGGAGCAGAAACATTGGTTACCCATTTTTTTCTTTGAATTATCATTTTCATCAATCACTTTCAAAACATAAATGGACTCTTTTAGTTCCCACTCAACTATCTCTCCCATATATTTTCTAAGAAGAATGTATGCATGTCACGCCTGTAAGAAAATGATGTATATGTTATTGTGAAGTAGAACATTTGTTTTTCCAAAAGTCATAAAGGGGAAAAATTATTATTCTCCCTTGGCAATAAGATTGTTTTATTAATAGAAAAGTGTTGGATTCTTTATAGTCTTACAAGCATTGTCTAAGACAGTTATGTATAGGTTGTTCACAAACCAATGACTTAATTAAGCCCATGATGTGGGGGTAATCAGATATTCCCCATTGGGAGTGTGACTAAAACCAGGTAGGAACTTGACAGTAAGTTTTAGGAGTTGCAATGGAAAGGTCAGAATAGCTAGTTGAGTCCTAAAAAACCTATAGCATATCATGCATAAATTGAAGTTGCTGTGGAACAGGGGCTTACAGGAGAGAGTTACTAGTCATGGGAATAACGAAAACAATCAGAATACAGTTTGATCAACTTAATGGTGAGGTATCAGAATAAAATCCATGACTTTCTTCTTTGCTAAGATTATGACATGACCCTGAACCCATACTCTCCCTCTAACTCCCATTTCCTGAAACTGGCCGTGTTAGGACTCCTGGCCTTGAAATGACAGAGGAGGTCTTAGTTCCCTTATTGCCCTATGTTTAAGCTTACTACAAATACCACTATCTAGACTAGTAATTCCCTTCCTTTTGTTGTTGTTGTTAATCCTCACTGGAGGATATTTTTCCATTCATTTTTACAGAGAGAATGGAAGGGTGGGGGAGAGACAGAGAGAGAAAAACATCAATGTGAGAGAGACACATTGATTGGTTGCCTTCGGCATTTGCCCCGACCAAGGCCGAGGATAGAACCTGCAACTGAGGTACATGCCCTTGACTAGAATAGAACCCAGGGCCCTTCAGTCTGCAGGCCGACACTCTAGCCACTGAGCCAAACCAGCTAGGGCTCTTTTTGTTTGTTTGGTTGGTTTTTGCAACAAAAGCAGCCTCATCAGATCAGTTGATTTTGTCATATCCTCCTTTGGAAGAGGAAAAGTTATGCAAATGGATGGCTAGTGGTGTCCCACCATTCTGGAGTTTTTTTTTATTAGATCCGTAGGTAAAATTGTCCAATCACTCTGTTGCATTTGTTTATGCATATTTCCCTATATTACACCTCCATGCTGAATTGTATGGTATAGACTATTGAATAACATGACATGACATTTTAATGTACCCAGTGCAGAATATATTTTGTGAGGATGGAGGAGTCAAACCTATATGAGAGGAAATTTCAAACATGGCATTAAATGAAAACAAAAATGTGTGTGCTTCCTCTAACCTCAGAGCTCTATAACCTTTTGATCTTAAAGTAGTTAGTGCTGTGTCAGGCTCTTCTATACAGCACACTTTCTTCTTAAGATGAGTGCAATATTTCAGAGATGAGAAAGCTAGGAGAAACCAGAGATGTAAATGAATAATTTTTACAGACGTTTTGCTCATCTCAATTTTGCATTTTGAATGGAACCCGCCTCACCAGACATTTTCTTTAAGCAAACACTAGTGTTTGCCCCTTGTGCTCTGAGCTGTCTTTTCCCGCCGGGAGGAAGAAAGAATATCCATGGAATCTTTTATGTGTTAAGGCAGTGGTTCTCAACCTTCTGGCCCTTTAAATACAGTTCCTCATGTTGTGACCCAACCATAAAATTATTTTCGTTGCTACGTCATCACTGTATTGTTGCTACGGTTATGAATCATAATGTAAATATCTGATAGGCAGTATGGTCTTAGGCAACTCCTGTGAAAGGGTCGTTCGACCACCAAAGGGGTCTCGACCCACAGGTTGAGAACCGCTGTGCTAAGGGAACAGATGCCGGCTTAGAATCCCACCAAGAGCAATATCAAGCAGCTCTCATAACAAAGAAAATTTCATTCTCTGGAATCACGAATTGTTTTGGGTCCAGGTTAAGGATGATATTAACTTGCCCGGAATTGGCAAGCTACATGGGTCGAGTCCAGTGGCTGCTGACTGTACCAGTACCGGCCCTAATACTGGGACGGCTAGGGAATAGTGCCATTTAGAGAAATGGAAAAGTGAAATTGAAGTATAAAATGACTTAGTCTCCACTCTGTGCTGTATTCACACTGCCAATTTAAAAGCCTTATGTTTTGATCTTCTCGGGCACAATGCCACTTAAATGCATTCTTCCTCTGTGTGTTCAGGGCGGGGGTGATGGGCGGGGATGCATGATTTAAGCGTATATTGCCATGACCTGCAAGAAGCTCAAGATAGAACCGTTTTGCAGAGGCACCGAAAGGCAAAGCAGATTAGTTCCCCCTGTGAGTGCCCAGATACGGAGCCTAGGGTGTTTGGCTCACTGTTGGCAAGCTGTCTGGTTCCTGCCAACCCTGAATTCTCAGGGATGACAGCAGGCATTGTCTTGGCTGCTGCCTGACAAGTGGAAGGGGGAGAGGGGCAAGATGAGGGAAGGAAATCCCATTGCAGTGCAACCCCCAAAGCTGTTCCACGCAGCACAGCAGCTGAGCAAACACCCGGCATGTCACAGGCCGGCGGGTCCCTCTCCTTTGAGCCCAGATAGGGTGTCATCCATGAGAGCAAGAGCCTCTGCAACTGAAGCTAATTTTGGAAACGTCTCGTCTTGGAGCCACAGCGGTAAGGGCACACCAAGGTCCCACACAGGGAGTGTCACACAGAAATTTAAATGACAAAAACACAAGGGTTCATATGAGGGGAGAAGGAAAGAGAGAATGAAGACCCAAGGTTTTCAGGAGTACAGATTATTTGATGAGTCTATATCCCAGAGTGGACATGACTTCAGAGTCAGGATGATGTGCTTTTTTTTTTTTAAAAAAATATATTTCTATTGACTTCAGAGAGGGAGAGAGGGAGGGAGGGAGAGAGAGAGGGAGAGAAAGAGAGAGAGAGAGAGAGAGAGAGAGAGGGAGAGACATCAATGATGAGAGAGAATCATTGATCTCTGCCTCCTGCATGCCCCCTACTGGGAAGCAAGCCCACAACCCGGGCATGTGCCCTGACCAGGAATCGAACCGTGACCTCCTGGTTTACAGATCGATGCTCAACCACTGAGCCACACTGGCCTGCCAGGGATGATGTTCTTTTTGGGGGCCTGTCATTGGGAAATAGATCCTCTCCATCTCCCTAAACCTACCATGCTCCTACAATTCAAAGAAATACACTTTTTTTTAAAACAACATCTCTCCTGAAAATATGCCAATAACTTTAAATGGTGTCACCCAATACTGGGAAAATAAGGTGCCTGACGTGGCATGCCATTCTCGTATTTTACCCCTTAATAAGCTATTTTCTTTTTTTTAAAAAATATATTTTTATTGATTTTTTACAGAGAGGAAGGGAGAGGGATAGAGAGTTAGAAACATCGATGAGAGAGAAACATCGATCAGCTGCCTCCTGCAGACTCCCTACTGGGGATGTGCCCGCAACCAACGTACATGCCCTTGACCGGAATCAAACCTGGGACCCTTCAGTCCGCAGGCCGACGCTCTATCCACCGAGCCAAACCGGTTTTGGCTTAATAAGCTATTTTCAAGGGAAACTTTGTCCATAGTTTTTACCTTCTGCACTGGCTTTGGAATGCCACCTCTAAGTGGCGAGCACCACGGGAAGCATGTGTATTTCACTGGAGGACATTATGGCATGTCACAGTTTGTGATAGCATTCAAGCAAACAGAGCCGCCTTTCCTAAGATGAGCATTGTGCACACAAATATTTGCATTTGGAAGGTGACCATCATGTGAGAGGCCCACAAATCTGTATGTGACTATTGCATATGTAGCAACATTGCCACCAAAGGTTATTATTTCACACAATGATGACTTTCATTGCCACCAAAGGTTATTATTTCACAAAATAATGACTTTCATTATCTCACATACTTAGAATGGTAGCTGGTCAGAACCTCGAGGTTGCTGGTTTGATTCCCGGTCAGAGCACATGCCCGGGTTGTGGGCTCCATCCCCAGTAGGGGCAGTGCACAGGAGGCAGCCGATTGATGATGTTCCTCTCTCATAGATGTTTCTATCTCTATCCCTCCCCCTTCCTCTCTCTCAATAAAAATATATATTAAAAAAACAAAGTGAGGGGAACATTTCAAATAAAAACTTAGCACAATTAAAAGAACTAATCTGGCCCTAACCGGTTTGGCTCAGTAGATAGAGCGTTGGCCTGCAGACTGAAGGGTCCCAGGTTCTATTCCGGCCAAGAGCATGTATGTACCTTGGTTTCGGGCACATCCCCAGTAGGGGATGTGCAGGAGGCAGCTGATCGATGTTTCTCTCTCATTGATGTTTCTAACTCTCTATCCTTCTCCCTTCCTCTCTGTAAAAAATCAACAACATACATAAAAAAATAAGAGAACTAATCTGTTCAAGTGTTACTTAAGTAGAAAGGCTAAATAGACTTGTCTTTCATTCTTGATGGAAAACAATTTAACCTCTAGAAGGAGACAGACCTCATAGCCTTAGGTCCATAAGTTAGCAACCAAAAGCACACCGAACTTAACGTTATAATAAATATCCATATCTGTAAGAGTGGGGCTAACTCTAGACTTACTCTTTTGGTAGCTTTTTCTTTGCTCTCTTCTATCTCCTCTCCACCCTCCCACATGGTACCCGGGAGACATCCCGCCTGGCCTACCAACCACACTTATTTATATGTCTCTGGGAGTCCCAGAGAGATAAAGTGACAACTTATTATCAAAGACTCACAGTCATAATTAGAATTTTATGCCGGTTATGGGAGGGGAAGGTATCCAGGCTGGTCGATGGGGGGACATGGTTGAGTCTGGGGGAGTCTTCAAATCACAGTTGGTTGGGAGTTGCCTGCTCTTTTTTATAATTCTAGTTAACTCAGGAAGAGAATCTAAATGTCAAGATAAGGTTTAGAAACATTTTTATAGCATATAGAATTGTTTAAGATGTAAAGGACCTTGTAAGTTACCTACCCCAACTTTTCCTCACATAAGTAAACGTAACTGAGAGAAGACATACGTAGAAATTATCATTGTAATATTCACATAAATCAGACAATGGAATTCTAAATATATTAGTGGGATACAGTCTTACAGATGAATAAGAGTATTCTTCAAAGAAAAGCTGCCATGGTAATTTCCAAGGTAAAAGAAAAAAATAAAAAATTTCTCCAGAAATGGACTCCGTATTCAAAGCTTGCAAATAGATTTTAATCTCAGGTCGTAAAAACCTTATAAAAACGTCAGTGAGTCACCGTGACGAGAAAATAACAAGGAGTCTGAGCATCCATTAGATGAGAATGAGACCAATCAAATTTGGGTACAAAGAGAGGGCAGTACAGTAAAGTAATTGGAGTTGTGCACAGAAAAAGTTACCCACGAGATATGAACAGATCTAAGTGAGGATAAATATGAACTACACAGATCTTAATAATGCTTCTTGTCGATGCGAGTGGAATCCCAGAAGAGAGCCTGCAAAGCTGAACAATTCATTGGCTGGCAATAGAAGAAAATAAAATGTGGAAACAGCGAGAGAGGGTCTTAGATGTTATTGTAAAGTTAATGCGCTGTGGAAAGGAGCGGAGAAATAAACAGACCCAGCTCGGCTGTATCAACCCAAGTTCAGGAAAGTGGGTAAGAGAATTCACTGCCTCTTTCTCCTCTTCTATACACAGAGGAAGCAATCTGCCCAGAAATCGTTCTAGTAGGTTTGACACAGACGACTTTAAAAATCAGATGAACTGGAAAACATCATTAGCAACAAAAGGAAAGAAAATATAATTAATCACAGAGAAGACTCATCTTTCTAAATGGGAGGAGGAAAAAAAAATGAAAACTTGGAAACATAGCATGGCCCTTTTGCTGGGGCAGGCGTGAGCAATGCCTTTTTTTGAAACATATGTTTTAAGAAGTGTTTTTCTCTTATTTTTTTATTGATTTCAGAGAGGAAGGGAGAGGGAGAAAGAGAGAGGAACATCAATGATGACAGAGAATCATTGATGGGCTGCCTCCTACATGCCCCTTACTGGGGATCAAGCTTGCTGGGAATCAAACCTTGGCCTCCTGGTTCATAGGTTGACACTCACCCACCGAGCCACGCCCGTACTGGCTGGGCTAGAACTGTTTTTCTATATTTCAAGGGGGATGGTTTGATGAGCTCCATCCTCTATGCCCCCAGTAAATCTTCCTGAACTTTGCTTCCCGTTTCCCAGCCATGCACCCCACTTGCTCACCATTTATTCTCAAATTATTGTGTTTCTCTGACCTATTTGTTAAGAAAGTACAGGACTCCAGGCTGAATCCTCTCTCCCACCTGCCCCGCCATGAAAGATTTATATCTACCAGGCTTACCTCCAATTCTCCATGTTCAGCTGATGGGGGTGGGGGTGTGTTTTGTGCCTTTTACTTTCACCAGCTCCATCCTCAACTCTGATCTCAGTGTTTTCTATCTTTATTCAATAAAGACTTGATCCGCAGATCAACCAAGATGACCTTAATGTTTCCATCATCTCCGCTGTTACCTCCACTGGGAAATTTAGACCAGGCTACGCCCCTCCCACACTCAATGGGAGTTTACTCAGTGTCTGACACGTGCATCCATTAGATGAGAATGAGACAAATCAAATTTGGGTACAAAGAGAGGGCAGTACAGGGCCTTGGTAAGTTTAAATTAACCCCGGCCAGTATCGCTCAGTGGTTGATCGTCAACCTATGAACCAGGAGGTCACATTTTGATTCCCGGTTGGGGCACATGCCTAGGTTGTGGGCTCGCTCCCCAGTTGTGATCAGTGCAGGAGGCAGCTGATCAATGATTCTCTGTCATTATTGATGCTTCTATCTCTTCCTCCCTCTCCCTTCCTCTCTGACATCAATAAAAATACATTTAAAAAAATAAAAGAATGATAGAACGATGAAATATTAGTATGTGGTCTACCTGAAAAAATATAGTTGTCGTTCTGTTAAATTACTGAGATACTAATTTGGAAAAGTGTGAGGGGGGAAAAATGAGACATGAAAATTTGGGATGGTCATTATACAGATGCTTTTATTTTCTCTGTAGGTTGGGAAGATATATAACGTAGCGGGGTTTGGTAAGGAACCTTTTGAAACCTTTTCTACGCTGACAAATATTTGTGGGATAAGGACATCCACATTCTGTCAGAAGGCACACTGTATCTTGTTATTTCTTCAGTATTTAAAAATGATCCCACTGCTGCTTCAATCCCAGCCAGAGCTAATTTAACGAGAAAACACGGACGCCTTCACTCTCTTGCTGAAGGGCAGGTCAAGGAAGGTTCTAATACGATTCTTTCCAGAACACATTTTAGTTTTTGCAGTAAAACTTCTCTGGATTTCTCCCCTTGGAAATCGTAGCTTACCTTGTCAGGTTTATCCCTGGCAAGAGGATAGGTAATGGCAGGATAGCGAGTTAATACTAATTAGATCACTGATTAGTATTAGGCGAGTTAATACCAACTAGATCAGGTTATGGGTTGACAGATGCTAAGTAATTGAACCGAAAGCTGTTGTGTGATTCCTACACAATTCTGTAACAGCGCATGACAACATACCCTTCCAGCCCTCGCTGGTTTGGCTCAGTGGATAGAATATGGGCCTGTGGACTGAAGGGTCCCGGGTTCCGTTCTGGTCGATCCCCTGTAGGGGGAGTGCAGGAGGCAGCCGATCAATGATTCTTTCTCATCATTGATGCTTCTCTCTCTCTCTCCCTTTCCCTTCCTCTCTGAAATCAATATAAATATATTTTTAAAAAAGGAAACATAGCCTTCCATAACATCCGCTGAATATTTTCCATGCACCAGGTCTTCTTCTGAGCACCTGGCATGAAGTAATGTACCTGATCCTCTCAACCTCCCTTGCAGACAGGTATTATTATTCTTTTTTTTTTTCTTTTTTTTTTTGCAATCAAGGAAACAGAAAAGCAGAGTTTTAGTAACTTGGTCGAAGTCACACAAGTAGAAAAGCAGGAAGTGGTTTAGCTCCAGACTCATTGGATTTCAGAACTCATCCTAAGTAAAATGCAAGGTTCCCGTACTTTTAAATTTATACGTCCCTTCGTACTATTTAAATATTAATAACATACTTGATATAAAAATTTGTTTCAATTTCGGGACCTCAAAGGATCCATCCTATCTTTCTTTCCTGTGTTTTCTTTCATAATAACATATTCTCATCTTCGGTCCCCATTTTTTCCTTTTCCATTATTTCTGCCGCAGCACTTTTCAGATGCTGGCTTTTACTCATGTTATAAGTTATTTAACTATGTTTATAAGACTTATTATCTGCATTCATTCTTCTAAGACTTTCGAAAATATCAACGTATTTAGACTTTTATAACCCACCGATTGGTGTGTCTTCATTATCCCCCTTTCACAGATGAAAAAACAGAGGCAGAGACAGGTCTAGGGATGTTTCCAAGCTGGTCAGTGGTGAAGCTGGGATTTGAACCCCTGCATTTCAGACAGGGTCCCAGGGCCGTGCTGCTCATTGGCTATGTTACCTGTGCTTATCCGTCTTTAAAATAAGTCTTTCATATTGGGCATGATCTCCTAGAGCAGAATGAAGTCTCTTTTATATATGTAAATATATGTCAGAGAGGAAGGGAGAGGGAGAGAGAGAGAGAAACATCAATGATGAGAGAGAATCATGGATTGGCTGCCTCCTGCACGCCCCCTACTGGGGATCGAGCCCACAACCCAGGCATGTGCCCTGACCAGAATAGAACTGTGACCTCCTGGTTCATAGGTTGACGCTCAACCACTGAGCCACACCAGCCGGGCAAAGTTGTTATATATTGATTTTCAACACAGCGTCTATGGAAATGGTTACTAGGGCAAAGGGAAGTCATAATCCAAAGAATTTAGAATGTAATTTCTGTTGTAGAAGACACCGTATACCCACTGATTAGAATATATATATATATATATATATATATATTTTGGGGGGGGGTGG
>NW_005370328.1:2850883-2858364 GCF_000412655.1 Myotis brandtii
ATAATTTGGGCGGGGCTGGGGACACATCTCAAGCTAGAAGAAGAAAAGGAAAGTAAAATAACAAGGTCAGGGGTAGCAGATGTATCTTTGGTGCTGTTACCGAGAGAAAGAACGACAAGTGAGTAGCTGGCAGGAAGCCCAGGCAGCGGAGGCTGACACCGTAGCCTTATTTCATAGCAAGCCGAAAATGCTGACGCGAACGAGAGGCCCCCAGCAGGTAAGCAGAGGGTGCAGACTGCTCAGTGACAGGGGCCGATTGTGGTCCTGTGATCACTTATATCGCAGCAGGGTCATCCATGTGAAACGGTGACTAGAAAGGACGGGAGGGAACATCAAAAGCTTTGCTACATGGAGCTTTAGGGCCATGATGATTTTATCCTTTTTATCATATTCTTTAAAATTTTTTTTTTTTTTTTTTACTGATACCACCTTTGTCCCTCTAGGACAGTATTCCTCACCCTCTGTTCATGATTGCAAGATTTCTGTGGCTTTCTCTGCAGCCACCTTTAGACACTCTCTTGAAATTGATGGCATTTTCATGGCTCTCTTCAACTTTCTCATAGTTAGTTTTCACTGTGGTTCCCACTACTATTTCCCTCCCCCCCTGGGGCAATGGCCTATGCTTGGGTAAATGATACCATTGAAGCTATTTTGAGTCCCATTTCCTTAGACTGGAGCTCTCTGTTATTTGAGAGTGGATGTTACTGCATTGATATATTATGCCTTATGGGCAATCCATTTGCATTTTAACTGGCGCCGTTTGAATGCCTGGCTCCATAGAAGAAACTTGTAACCCCGACATTACAAGGAAAGACGGTTGTGAGAGAACATTTTTCCCTCAAGCCATATCATTCTGGTCGTGTTTGTTCAAGTCTCTTCCCTAAAAGTAGCCACTGCCTCTATTACTTAATCTAGGGCTTCTGGAGACAAATCTATCGACACTGGAAGGGTTCATTTAGCAGATATGCATTCTCTGTCTGCTAGATGTCAGGTATTAAGCTTGGCATCAGAGTAGCACAAATAAATAAGACAGTCCCGGCACTCAAGGAGGTCAAGGCTAATAGGGGAGACGGACAACATTTAAAAGGCTATCAAAATACAGTGGCAGAGATAAGCACAGGGATTTCAGGGGCTTTAAAAAAGGTACTTAACACAAGAGACAGTGGGTTAGGCATCAGTAGAAAATTGAGAAAGAACTCCTGAATGGCCTAATATCTAAGTCAGTGATGGTGAACCTATGACACGCGTGTCAGAGGTGACACGCGAACTCATTTTTTTGGTTGATTTTTCTTTGTTAAATGGCATTTCAATATATAAAATAAATATCAAAAATATAAATCTTTGTTTTACTATGGTTGCAAATATCAAAAAATTTCTATATGTGACACGGCACCAGAGTTAAGTTAGGGTTTTTCAAAATGCTGACACGCCGAGCTCAAAAGGTTCGCCATCACGGTGCTGTCCTCTCCTCTGTTTTTACTCTTTTTACTTATGCTCTCCCCTCTGTCTGGAAAGAAGGAGGAAGTAGGAAAGGGGAAGGAGATGCTAGTTAAAGAGAAGAGCATTAACAGAAAAAGAAACCAAGGTGTGTGTAGAGCTGTGAGCTATTGTATGTGAACAGGGCCTGAATAGGGGAGGGATAAAGCGTGAGCTGGAGAGGGAATTATGGGCCAGGCAGAACAAACTTCTCAAAGGAGAATGTTCCCCTTGATTTCTTTCTAAGTTCAGGAATTCCTAAATTGAAAGACACATTTTAACATAGAATAATGTATATTGCAGCATTTCTTCATGTATTCACGGGCATGGCATAATGGCTCACATACATAAATTACTGTTTTTCCTCTCTGTCTTGGGATTTCTCCACCATCTGAATCTCTCATTTCCTCTCTGACATGCTGACCTTCATAAATGAATAGTGTCTCAGAAGTTCAGAAATGAAACATTGAGTTGAAGACAGGTGTAGGGTTTTATTTTTTCTTTCCCACTTAATCGGGGTTTAACGCAGAAAAGTACTTAGCATAGAAGATAGTGGGTACCTAAATATATAGACCCTGCTATGGCAATCACCTATGCCTGTGAATTCATATATACCATATTTATAGAGCAGGCAAAATATTACCCTAACCTATTTGCCTTCCTCCCAAAGATGCCAATGAGTAGGGAGACAGTGGGTTAGGCATCAGGAGAAAATTGAGAAAGAACTCCTGAGTGGCCTAATATCTAAGTTATCCAAGTATGAGTTGTACTGATTATCTTGAAGTACAAGTCAGAAGATAGTGGGTATCTAAATATATAGACCCTGCTATGGCAATCGCCTATGCCTGTGAATTCACATATACCATATTTATAGAGCAGGCAAAATATTACCCTAACCTATTTGCCTTCCTCCCAAAGATGGCAATGAGTAGAACCCCAGAGACACTCTCAGGTGAAGACAGTCACGCACCCAGAGGGGTCTCCCAAGAGTCCTGGGCGTTTTATTCACCTAAATCGGGTGTCGTATATGACACCTCTCTTATACGATCCCACAAATATCATTGATGTTTCTAACTCTCTATCTCTCTCCCTTCCTCTCTGTAAAAAATCAATAAAATATATATAAAAACATATGAAAGAGAAAGAAGGAGGAGGTAGGAAAGGGGAAGGAGAAGCTAGTTAAAGAGAAGGAAGAGCATTAACAGAAAAAGAAACCAATGTGTGTGTAGAGCTGTGAGCTATTTTATGTGAACAGGGCCTGAATAGGGGAGGGGTAAAGCGTGAGCTGGAGAGGGAATTATGGGCCAGGCAGAACAAACTTCTCAAAGGAGAATGTTCCCCTTGATTTCTTTCTAAGTTCAGGAATTCCTAAATTGAAAGACACATTTTAACATAGAATAATGTATATTGCAGCATTTCTTCATGTATTCACGGGCATGGCATAATGGCTCACATACATAAATTACTGTTTTTCCTCTCTGTCTTGGGATTTCTCCACCATCTGGACTTCAGGTTCTTCTCTAAGAAAATGAAGTAAATGTAAGTACCTATAAAATAATGCACCACCCTGTCCAAAAAGGTTAAGAGTCTGTGTAAGAGTGTACATATATGCATATTTCATATTACAATTCCAATTGATTTATATAAGCCTAAAGCACACTTATTAGTGATGGTTTCTTTCTTTTTTAGTGACCTGCATTTTAACATCCTATATAATAAAAAGCTAATATACAAATCAACCAAACAGTGGGACAACCGGTCGCTATGATACGAACTGACCACCAGGGGCAGACGCTCAATGCAGGAGCTGCCCTCCCTCCCCACCCCTCCCTGTGGTCAGTGCACTCCCACAGGGGAGTGCAGCTCAGCCAGTAGCAGGGTTCACTACTGGCAAGCGCAGCAGCGGTGATGGGAGCCTCTCCCACCTCCACGGCAGGCAGTGCTAAGGATGTCCGACTGCTGGCTTAAGCCATCAGTCAGACATCCCCCGAGCGCTCCCAGAGTGTGAGAGGGCACAGGCTGGGCTCCCCAAAGTGCATGAATTATCGTGCACCGGGCCTCTAGTTGATTATAATATTAGTTTAACTGAACTTTTAAAATATTAGTTTAACCTTGGCACTCAGAGGAATTACCTACTCACAATATTTCCCCCCATTTAAAAAAAAAAATCAGTATTTTAGAAATGTCAAATTAACATTAAAAGGACAAAAATTAAAGCCCTTCTTTGATTTGTCCTTAGAATACTCTTAAAGATTGGCCATAACATATATCAGAAAAGCATGTTGTATTCTTAACACAAAAACTAATCAGTAAAATATTCAGATACATGGCAGCTTATGTGAACTTTGGAAATGCTAAAACATTGAATTTTATTTTTGAACGACAGTGTTCTTGGAAAAGAACATTTCCATTTCTTGTTTACTCACATTAAATAATAATTACAGACATTTTCTGGTTCCTTCTGCTCATTTTGGCAAAGAAAGGAATTTAAGTTCATTCTCATGAATTTCCTCTGGGACTTAACATATAATTTCTGTCAAGATATTTTGATAGATGGCAGTTTGGAAAGATTAAGTGATTCATTTAATGTGACAGAAGGAAGTCCCTGCACAGAGCTGAGAATGGAATTCAGCTCACTGGATAATCATTAAGAAATCTTCTCTATCTCTTATTTTAAAATTTATTTTAAATTAAAAGACTCATTATAAGCCATTTGTTGAATATGGGTTGTTTAGCAGATCCTTGGATCCACCTGCCAGACTTTTCTAGTAGAATATAAACTCTCATTTTTTTCTTTATTTTTTTAAAAAAATATTTACTAAAATGATTTGGGTGACATTGGTCAACATGATCATATAGGTTTCAGGTGTGGGTTTCTATGTCACAAGAACTGTATAATGTACCGTGTGCCCACCACCCAAACAGACCAGCCTTCATTAGAATGTTTTCTGAATATATGCATGGTGGATCGTCATTCTTGACCAAATGCTATCTGTGTCCTAAGAAAAACTTTTCCCTAAGACACGGTTTCAGGGTCCATCTCTACACACCCTCTGCTTGTGTCCATCTCATCAAATCCTAAGGAAACCGGCTGTTAGGACATTTATTCCTAAGACTTAAGCCTTTGGGGCCTTTGGTAACCTGATCACCATTATGGCTTCAATTCTTGCTTAGTTATGGACATAGACTAAATGCCAAGTAAATATTGTTGAAAATCTAGAATATATGCAAAAACAATGAAAGCAATAAAAGCGTTTCACTGAGTTTATCCACTGAGAAATGGATTAGTGTTTAAAGCACTTAATGGTTTAATTATTCACATAAAATTGTACTTATTATGTTTGGACTGACTAGGTGTTGTGCTTGCCTAAAACTACTCCTTTACTCATTCAGACATGTTTAGGAAACACCTACAGTGTGCCGGGCTGTCAGCGCTGGCCTGCTGACTCCATACGTGTCCCCTGAAACATTTAGATAGTATCAATGCTCTATTGCAATCATAAAAAAGAGACATACCATTAGCATGCCTGACAGTCATTTTACATTCATTGATATTATAGTGCATATTAATCCCATCAGTATCATGTTCATCATAAATGTTGCCTCTTAATTTTTCAAAATACATTTTTACTTAGGTAGCCATAAAGGACTAGGAGAAATGGTCACCAGTATTGGAGAGTGATTAGCATTGGATGTGGACAGAATGATTCTTTAGGGAAGAAAAGACCATTTATTAATATGAATAGATGACCGTACTTTAGCATGACTTACTCTACTCCAACTTGTCAGCTGCCTATTCAGTATTACAAAGAATTGAGCAAACCCCCCGGAAAACATGAAAAGTACTTTGGGTCTTTCTGAACATGTGTTTACCTGGGGGTTTGTAGGTGCTTTTGCCCCCAAAGGAATTTTCATAGATTTTTAGTAGTTTTCCAGTAAATGTCCACATTTTTTGAAAATTATTGAACATTGTAATAGTGTTGCAGATGAAATGAGATTGGCCGGTTTCCACATAATGATGTACCAAAAAAAAAAAAAGGACAAGGGAAGGAGAAATCCAACCTTAGAAGATAAAAGCTGAGTGAGAGAGGATTGAACTCTGAAAACGTTTTGCAGGCTATGTGCATAGTAACTTCAGATCCCTTGATCTGATCTCTAATTACCAGAATAAGGGTCACCTTTTACACTTGAAAGGGATTATAAACATGTGAAAGTGTTTTCCCAGAAAGGTGATCTTGTTGGGAGAGATTCAAGAATAGTTCAGATACTTTAATCGATTGGGGGTGGGGGTGGGAGGGATGCATGTGGGGCCGTCAAAGGGAGTTAGACGCCTTCAGTGTAACATCTTGAAAAACCACTTACTGGAAGGCTTCAGTGATCGATCTGCTCCAGGATGACATTTTCTTCATATTTTTACACGTTTAACGTTAACAGAGACATTTAATGTTCCTTGTCCATCGGTTCCAATAATTATGTGGCTACAAATTATTTGTTGCATTGCCAGAAAGTTACCACCTTAGCTTTTCCCCTCCTAAATCTTAAGAGAAAGCAAATAGGTAGGTACATATTGAAGCGGGGAGGGTCTCTTTTGGAGATTGAATTGGGGGAGGAGGCCTCTGCTCTGTGCCATTCGTTAGATTTGGGGGGAGCTGTGGCCTCCTCCACGTCAGCCAAAGAGCTCTAACCAACCTGCTTCCTTACAGATAAGGAATAATGTCCCTTATTCAGGGCCATTCTTTGTCGTCTTTCCAACTTCAACCAACTCTTTTACTTTGTATGTCAAGGCATCCGTAGACATAGGATGCATACTTCATGCCAGATCATTTTTTTTTTTTTTTGCATATCATTTCTACTCTTGGTTATAATGTCCTTTATATGGATCCAGAACTCTGGCGACATTCTCAGTCATAGCTAAGTGAGTTTATCTGTGTGTGCCTTTTCTTCATATTGGAAATTGCTCTACGTAGGACAATCACTTACGTGGCAAGCACTGTCCCATATGAGTAGATTTTGAAGAACTACTGAACGCAACCGGAAACTCAAATATAGACTTGGCTGTATCTTACTCTGCTTATCAGTGCTTATGCTTCACAATAATTAGCAGTTTTAAAACAAATTAAGAAAAGAATCAGGTTGTTGGTTTTTTTTAACACAGCTAGTATTTATTTATTTTTTTAAAAATATATTTTATTGATTTTTTATAGAGAAGAAGGGAGAGGGATAGAGAGTTAGAAACATCGATCAGCTGCCTCCTGCACACTCCCTACTGGGGATGTGCCCGCAACCAAGGTACATGCCCTTGACCGGAATCGAACCCAGGACCCTTCAGTCCGCAGGCCCAGGCTCTATCCACTGAGCCCAACTGGTTAGGGCAACACAGCTAGTATTTAAAAGCAAATTTTTATTTAACTATGATTGGGTTTCCGTGATTACTTTTTCTTGTACAGGAGTTTGCTTTCCAAAATTTCAGTTACCTGCCGACAACCTTGGTCCAGAAACATTAAATGGAATATTCCAGAAATAAACAATTCCTAAGTTTTAAATCGCGGACGTGCTGAGTAGCCATGAATGCTCACGTTGTCGGCGCCACCTGGACGGGGCATCCCTGCATCCGGCGTCGCCACGCTGGGCACGCGCCCCCACGCACGTCACGTAAGTCACGTGGTAGCCGTCCTCGCCCTGGTGATCGCCTCCAGCTGTGCGGGGCCACGGTGCCTGCGTTCAGGCCGCCCCCGTTTTCCTTACTAACGCCCCGAAATGCAGGCGTGGCGGCTGCCCACCCGGCCGCGCCCGAGAGAAGCCGGAAGAGCTTTTCTAAGCGAGAAGGTGGGTGCAGGACAGTAAGGTGTTGGGGGAGAGAAGCCACGCGCCTTTTACCTCAGCCCGTTGTTATAATTGTTCTATTTTACTGTTTGTTGCTGTTGCTGGTCTCTTACTGGGCCTAATTCATACATTAAACCCTATCATGCGTATTAAGTGTAGGAAGAACAAACTATACAGGGCGT
>NW_005370328.1:2858636-2863050 GCF_000412655.1 Myotis brandtii
AGTCTTCGCTACCCTATTGCCCATGCCCGCGGGCTGTGCATATAAATGTGTAAGTTCTTTGGTTTGTTTCTTCTCGTCCCCTTCACGCCACCTCGAGGTGCGTCAGTCTGCTCCATGCCTCCCTGCTTCCGGTCTTGTTTTGTCGGTCAATTCATTCTGTTCATCAGGTGCCACAAATGCAGGCGGTCTTCCGGTTCCGTCGTTTCATGGTTATGTCGCCATCTCCCACTTACTTATAAAAAAAGGTTCCGTCGTTTCGATGTATGTACCTATGTGCTTTATGTTTTTGATTATGTATTTGCCACAAATAAAGGTCAGGAATTGTTATCTTTCTTTTATTATTATTATTTTTTTTACTGTTTCACTTGATTCCTGCTGTGCCTGTGCCCCCTGTGAGCGACGCAGGTGCTTATGTAGGTGGTTCCGACCCAAGGAGGGGCTTGGCATGGCTCTGCTCGTGTTTCTGAAAGAGGAAGCGTTTGCACCCAGATTCAACCCGGAATGTACACGCAGGAGCAAGTAACCCCCTCCCCTCCAATCGTGGGGGGATGCGCTGTCTTCCTGACCAAGGACTGAAGTTTTTGGGAATCTGTCACATGCCAGATGCTTTGCCAAGCTCCCTTATGTGCATTATCTCATCAAATCCTCACAATCACCTCAGAAATCCAGGGTGATCATTGTGTCTCTTATAATTGGTGAAAACACTGAAGCCAGAAAGGTTAAATAATTTACAGGAGTTCGCAAATGAGTGGAGCCGGGACCTGAGTGCCGAGAATTTGACACCAGAATCTATGGGCTTATTCTCCTTTTATATCAACGCTGCAGAAACTAGTCTCTTGGCATCGCTCTAACCTGTGATTTTATTTCGTTTCTGCTGTGTCCCCAATCTCTGAAGACTTGGACGAGTTCAGTGACTACCCAGAACCTGAGTTCCCTGATCTATAAAGAGTGAATGATCACAGCTATTTCCTGGGCTTGTTGTAATAATGAAAAAAAGAAAGAACAGAAGTGTAAAATGCTCAGCCCTATGTGGTGAGTCGACTGTATGATAATTAAGGCCATCACCTGGGAACCTGGACAGTGTCATATGTCCTAGAGAAGGGACAGACAGAGGGATTTACAAATGGAAGGTGAAGGCAAGTGGATAAATGGCTGTCATCTGGCATCGACCACAGCATTGGGGAAAGTAGCTACTTATCAATTTAGCTGACTGATACAATGCGTGCACTTCAATATATCGCCTCTCTTTAAAATGTAATATAATGCCTCTATCTAAAGACAAGGTCTGTTTAAAAACTAAACTTTGAGAATAGAGCAGAGTGACTCGGGCACCTGATACTGGGAATTTCTAAATCACCCAGAAAGGCAGGGACTTTTTTCAGCCTCCAACAAGGAACGTGGGCAAACCTGGACCATCGGGTAAGAGAAATCTGCTCTGGGCTAAAATAAAGACATTTTCATAGTCCCTTTTGGCCAGGAGGTTCCACCAAACCATCAAATGACAGTATAAAAATTCAGATTGTTAACTCCTGTGTGGCATCTGTACTGAAACCGAGCCATCTAAACTCTCAGGCAACGTGCTCTCCGACTAATTTTCATTGTGCTGGTGCAGAACCCATTCAGGAATTTTCTGTAAACTGATGTAGCCTACAAGATTATTGAGATTCTCCTTTCCAAGTAATCGAAACTTGGTGAGTAAAATCCCTAAGTAATTTGGTTTGACTAGAAGTCATTCCTTATCTGTGTGTGCTTTAAGTTATGTATACAGTCAACTCATTCCAGAAAATCAACACAAGAAATTTTGAAATTGGGAATGTCCTTGGCATTATACAGATGGAGACATCTGTAAAATGTTTTTTATATTGTTTCTCAACACTACCGGTGAACACACCTATTGTCCACAACAATATTATTAAAGAAACCCAGGTGACAAGATTCCTTACCTTGGGACTGATTTGAGAATTTCATTGCCTGCTGAACTCCAAAATTTGTCTGAACAAGACAAGAACAAGTATATTTGAACAATATTGACCTATTTTTTGGCTCTTAAAAGCAATGAATAACACTTATGGTCCATCACGAGTCACCAGTTAAAATTAGTGGAATATTCAGTTTATGTCTTGTTGCAGGTCTCAGAAATGCAAATAGTTTGGGGGCTTTCATAAATAATACATTTATTCAGAAAATTACTGATTTATTTTCTCATTAAAATTTAAATTAAATCTATGTGTAACATATTGGAAACATTGATAACTTAAGCTCTTGAGATTATAGAGAAAAGTCCATTATAATGTGTTTTCAGGAATGATGATTAAGTTTCAGAAAAATAAGGTAGACATCCAGGTTCCCCAGAGAAGAATAAAGGATTTGTCACATAAAGGCTGAAAGAACTGAGTCTCTACATATTGTGATATGTCACCCACTGAATATATACAGACTTAAATGAAGAAAGAAGTTGTTTGCCTTTAGGAGTGAAACAAGGAATGAGATTAGGGTTGATTTTTGGAAAGCAAGAGAAAAGGAATTTCACATTCACTAGTTTCTTCCCTGTGTGTAAAAATGTGGAAGAAGAATCAGATACACATCTATTACAGAGAACATTTTTTTATTAGTATGCACATCATTAATTAGGGAGCCACTAACTTCAGGATAGAAGTTAATTAACTGTGAGATCAATACCTAATGCTGACTTCACTTTTTATATCTCTCTGCCAGCACCAGACCAATAAAAGCAGTTATGTTTTGGAGTAAAACTTATCTGACCGGAACCTCAGTAGTTCCTGAGGCTCTCATGGAGAAAGAAAAGGCGGTTGAGTTAGTAAAACTGGGTGTTCCCTAATGGCTACGTAAAGCGAAGAAGATTATATGATAACCCAAGTTATTCGAGTTATATCAATTTTATATCCCTTAACAATTTGTCACAAGTAAGATAATCCATTATTTCATAATAGTGTTTGCACATGCGTAGTGTTACAATCATTTTTAGTGTGTTCATACTATGGTCAGGTATCCTTCTCAGGAGTATATATATTACATCTTCCTCTCATTCAGGCGAGGGATTGTCATATTTAAAGTGAGCACTTTAGCCCAGCCGGCGTGGCTCAGTGGCTGAGCGTCACCCTATGAACCAGGAGGTCACATTTTGATTCCCAGTCAGGGCACATGCCCAGATTTCAGGCTTGATCCCCAGTAGGGGGCGTGCAGGAGGCAGCCAATCAATGATTCTCTCTGATCATTGATGTTTCTCTCTCTCCCTCTCCTTTCCTCTCTGAAATCAATACAAAATATTTTTTTAAAAAAATTTAATAATAAAGTGAGCACTTTAAGGTCCTGGAGGAGGCTTTCAATTTCTAGTGGAGAGAGCTTTGGTCCAACCTCGGGTCCCCATCAGTGCGGGGTAGACTGTCTTTGAACAATACTTTTGAATGTAGTTGGTGCAAATTTTAGTTATGGGAGCTTTGTTCTAAAGACAGTGGAGTCAGGGAAATACCTGTTTATGGTCATTGTCCAAGACCTGTATCCAAAGTATCCATTAAAGCATGTTAATGTTAGAGGCCAAACGTTGACCATCCTGAAACCTAGCATGAAATTGAAGTGAAGCCTGGAACCGAAAATCCCCAACTTGCTTATTTCTCTCTCTGAACCAAGGACTTAGCACTCTTTCCCCAAGGCACAGTATCTGTGTTTTCATAATGACTTTCTTTGTTCCAAGCTAATTGCTTTAGAAATGCTCTATTCCATTTTGCATTTTTATCACCCTCTTGACGTAGACCTGAGTTGACACACGGAACGCACTTAGAAAACTGTTTGTCACGTGGTAAGCACTTAATACATGTATGCTATTGCTATTAAAATAACAGCAATTATTATTTCAATTTTTTTCCCCTGACTAGTTTGTAAAGGACCTATAAAAAGATGGGATACATGACATAGGATATATGGGGAAGTGGACACTGGAAATTCACACCAACATGTAAACAAATGTAGGGGGTATGAGAAGATGGTGAGTGCAGCAAGCAACACTTGACTTTTCTAGAATCTTCCCATACACAGGGAACACAAAGATAGCAAGACCCCACAGATTACCATTTAAAACAAAACCAGTTGGCAGAAGCATCTGGGGAGACATCAACATAAAGCCTGGGTGATTATTAAATACTAGAGGCCTGGTGCACGAATTCATGCACAGGTGGAGTCCCTTGGCCTGGCTGGCAAGCAGGGCCATCTTGCCGAGTCCCTATTGGGGCTGATCCAGGGCCGGTCGGCTGGAGGGACCACAGGAGGTTGGCCGGCCATGGGAGGTTGGCTGTGGGAGTGCACTGACCACCAGGGGGCAGCTCCTGTGTTGAGCATCTGCCCCCTGGTGGTCAATGTGCATTATAGCAACCAGTCGACTGGCCATTTGGTCATTCGG
>NW_005370328.1:2863089-2907550 GCF_000412655.1 Myotis brandtii
ATATTTATCTATAGAGCTAAGGTACAATGGTTTCTAATGGAGACAGTGTAATATGTAAAGGCTGTATTCTTTACCAAAGTGACATATTGAAGGGGGGGGGGGAGTAATAAGATGGAGAATAAGCTTGCCAGGTGCCTTACAAATATATTCTAGTTACTAAAAAAAGGACAAAGGATAGAATATTATCTATTTTCAAAAGCAGTTTTGAATTAATGGTTGTAGGAAGTGACGACTATTAGCTGATAACCTCACACACAAAAAGAATCCAACCAACATCACAAACCTTTGGATGAATATGTACAACTCATCTTTGAAGTAGGTGTACTAAAGTCAGTGAGGTTGTGTATGTTCTTTCATTAAAATGTTGTGTAGCTCCTTTATTCATTAGTTCAATAAATAATGTCAAGTCTCAGTTATGTGTCAGGCACAATTATGGGTACTGGGTGCAATGACTTGCAAAAATAACAACAACAAAAAACAACAATAAGAAACCTACCTGTCCACATACCCCTGGAATGTTCAGTAAAATAGAAAATGTGGTCATTATAATTAATCTTACAAGTAAAATGTCTGTGCTAAATGGAGGTGCATGGTGCTATGAGAGTAAATAAATAGAAGGACTACACCCACCAGGAGCAGGCCTAAGCCGTCAGTCGGACATCCTTAGTGCTGCTACGGAGGCAGGAGAGGCTCCTGCCACCGCTGCTGCTCGCCAGCCATGGCTTCTGACTGAGCAGCACCCCCCCTGTGGGAGCACACTGACCACCAGGGGGCAGCTCCTGTGTTGAGCGTCTGCCCGCTGGTGGTTAGTGAGCATCATAGTAACCAATCGTTCTGCCGTTCCATCAATTTGCATATCAGCCTTTTATTATATAGGGTTGGGGTTCTTAGGGTTTGCCTGTCCCCTCCAGGGCATTCCATGATGTCTTGGTCCTTGGCCCATTGTACTTCAATGGATGTTTATATGCAATAAGGTCTCTGAACGTTTCCAGTTTGCCGTATTTCTCAAAGGCACTGCATTGTCTTAAATGCCTGCCCTTAATTACATCATGTTTGGGAAGGGCTCCTCGGGTTTTTGTTTTGATGTTTTGATACTGTTTATCCTCTCTCTTGCCTGCACTCCAGGTGCACTTTGGGAAGTTTCTGCCAAGACCCTGCAGGAATAACTTCCTGAGCAGAGAATCGCCTGCTCACCCGAGGACGGTTCCATGCCTCTATGATCGCTGCAGAAGCTGGGGATTTCTGTGTTTAATCACTTCCCTGCATTGTCAGCCGGGCCTCGTCCTCATTGATCCACCCGCGCTTCCGCCCATTAATTATTAATCAATATATATTAAAGTCCCCCAGAGTTTAATGTCAAAGAGCATTCTCGAATCTTTCGATCAGAAAATGAGCTCCCCTCTTCCTGAATGCGCCTCCTGCAGCCGTGGGAATAAATGAGGCTCGGCGGCATGGTCCTTCATCGATACCCAGATGGAACATGTAGTTGTCAGCGCTTTGAAATGTATTTTTGTTAACGTTGGAAGTATTATTTCATATGTTTATATATATATTTTTAAACCAGTGGTCTAGGTGTAGATTCCAAGTGACTAAGTGAAAGAAATCAGACCGTTCTTGAAAATGTGCAGCCTCCATCGATGATTCCATTTCTTAGTGGCATCAAGTACATTTCGACCTCTGACATGGCTCTCTATCCAGAAGGTTCTTCCTGGGATGCTTAGTATGATTTCTGGTTCATTCACTGCTATTCCAAGGCTTCATCACTAGGTGGCACCCTGCCTCCTTATTTGAATTTCCTTCCCTTTCGTCTCTCTCCTTCAGTGTGATTGCAGGATGTTCAAAGCCGGGGTCTGGACCCAGATGCCCAGGATGGGGATCCCTACTTTGAAATGTATTAGGCTCTGTGACAGAGGACACCTAGATAACAACTTTTCATTAAAATGAAGATAATAGTGGTAACTCCCTTATATAGGAGCCCAGTGAAATCTTCAAAACTCCAAGTATTTAGAAAAGAACCTGGCAAAGAATAACTATCCCATAAAATGTATCTGCTTTTTTATTACCATATTCAGGGTAGTACAGCATAAACTGGGAGTACAAAAATGAGTATGTCACAGAATTTAAGGAATAGTAAAAAACCAGGTAACACAAGCAACAAAGGCTGGATAGAGACTGTTATGATGGCACAAGTAAGGATCAGTGCCATGAAGACTTTAAGTAGAATGTAGTGGACTGTGTCTGGGTTTGTCCTTTTTAAAAATATACATATATATATATTTATTGATTTCAGAGAGGGAGGGAGGGAGGGAGAGAGAGAGAGAGAGAGAGAGAGAGAGAGAGAGAGAAACATCAATGATGAGAGAGTATCATTGATCAACTGCCTTCTTCACACTTCACACTGGGAATCAAGCCCGCAACCCGGACATGTGCCCTGACCAGGAATCAAACCGTGACCTCCTGGTTCATAGGTGGACTCTCAATCATTGGGCCATGCCTGTCAGGCTGGGTTTGTTCTTTACAAATTCTACCGCACATGTCTTTCACAGCTGCTACATGAAATGCATATTTCATGCCCATTTTCCAGATAAGGACTTCACACTGGGGATCGAGCCCACAACCTGGACATGTGCCCTGACCAGGAATCAAACCGTGACCTCCTGGTTCATAGGTGGACTCTCAATCATTGGGCCATGCCTGTCAGGCTGGGTTTGTTCTTTACAAATTCTACCGCACATGTCTTTCACAGCTGCTACATGAAATGCATATTTCATGCCCATTTTCCAGATAAGGAAATTGAGCCTAACAGAAGTGAGATAATCTGCTTGAGGCCCTTCATCCTGAAGTGGAAGGACAGGGATTTCAATTCAGGCTGGTTTCATTCCAGAGCTCTTTCTCGTGGGCACCCGCTTTCTGCTCTGCCATCTGCCTGTATTTTCCATCTCAGTTGTTACTGGTTAAAAATTTAATATCACCTCCTCAATATTATTTCTTATATTCTGGAAGGAGTTAGGTTTCCTGTGACACCTAATAAGAAAATCATAAACATGTCTGCAGACCGAGCCGCTGCTGACTCTGAGGTGGATGCGGAGCCCACAGAGCTGCCAGCCCCTCACTTAGCTTCTTGCCGTTTCTGTGACAGTCCCCTCCCCTCTCACAGGTGCACCTGCTGCTGCTCCTGATGCTACAGCCTCTGGACCCACACACCGAATAGAAAGCACATGGTGACATGTCTGTAGGATGCCCTCCTCATGTGAAAGGCTTCCCCACTACCCAGCGGGTCAAGAGGGAAACTCAGAGATGGCTCTAGAGGCCTTGGGGTGACTCCCCCCACATGTGTGCGGCCAGCTAGTATTCCCAATAATTTGTTATGGAAAGAAGTGAATTTTAAATGGCAAATGGAAATGTTAGGTAAGAAAATGGTCTTGTTTTGTTGTGTCTAAAGCAAGATATAGGCCTGCTGACATGACATTAAAAAAAGCAGAGGTATGCGAGGTAGGAAAGGAGTCCAAGGGAGAGTTAAACATCATACTCTTCAAGAATTATAAGTATTTACTCGTCATTGCCTTTCAATATCTTTCCGAATGTGGAACGTTACTTAACTATTTAAAAATATATTTTTTAGGGTGTTTATGGAAACGGAAAGGGCTTTATAATATAAAGGTCATCACTCTACATGGCATGATCATAGGTGTTCAAGAAGCCCCCTCCCTTCACATTCACAGGAACATCACACACACACACACACACACACACACAGCTCTCACCTGCCACACCTCCCAACACACATCATCCACACAGACTTGCATATCCAGAGACACCACATCCTCACATGCACCAAACACAGACACATGATGCTCCTAACTTAGGAGGAGCAGGGGGTAGTGGACTTGGAAGAGTAACAGATGAGATTGGCTGGAAACTAGAATTCTACTGCAGGGGCTTCAACACACACTCAGAGTTTTTGACTTGGGCGCATTCAAATTCAGAGCAACTTGCAGTACCTCCCATGCCAGACTGCTGTTTGTCAACGATGCTTTAGCGAGAGTGTGCTTCTGATCGTTTCTGGAGAGCAGGCTTTGTAGACAGACGGAGCAGACTGTGAGGCCCAAGGCTAAAGGGGAAATAAGAACAGGGCAGAGAGAGAGGTTGCTGGGGTGTCCAAAACAAACTCAGCTGGCACCGTGATTTTTCCGGAGGTCAGTACTGCGAGCACTGCCCATAAAAAAGAAACAAAAGGTTGCACAGGGAATGCTGCAGCTACAGAGCACACTTTCCTACTTATTTCAGTGTGATGCTTGACTGGTTACTTCGGTCTATATAAAACCAGAACTTATTGGCGACCAATAAAGTAAATGAGACACCCCAGACTCCAAAGCCAGGCAGACATAAATCCCAAATCCTAAATGCTTCCACCCAACCCCAGGCTTAATATTTTAAACTTTAGTAATAGGAAAGGTGTACTCATTTGCCTTTTAAATTGCATGTTTTAGTAAATGTCTTAGTATCTAAAACGTGAAAGAGGGCTCATGAAGAAATGCTAACGTTTTCGGAAATTGAAACCAAAATGCTATGATTCATCTAGAGAAACTGACCTGTTTCACAATTTAGTGATGGTTTGGAATGAGGAACAGTAAACAGAGAGGAAATTATTTACAAATTTAGGTTTGTTTATATTTGATCAAGGGAGGATTACTTTTAAAGAATAGACAAGAAACCACTAAAACTGGAGATTTTATCACCACATAATTCCTTGCATATTTCAGAATGAAAACCTTCTTGTCTGGTACCTGTATCAGCCAGTTCTAGCATTTAGAATGTCACTTATGAAATGAAAAATTTGCATTTATATAAAATCTTTATATCCTGCTGAAGAAACTTCAAAATGTCAATTTCATGCCGTACATCTGGGGAAAATCTGGGCATAACACCTTACCTGTCACAGAGCGGTGATAACTTATCTGTATCAACAGTGCCTCGAACTTTTCAAGCTGCGTGGTCTCTTAAGACAGTAGGTGCTTAAGCATATGAGTCAAGTTAAGGGCTGTAGGTCCCTTTGGATGGATGGAATTTCCTTGGTAGATGTTGACTGAGGTGTGGGTGGAATTACATTTCTGATGACAAGAGTTTCAAAAAGACATTGAAACTCTTTTCAGTGTGATATGTTCAAACATCATTTCCATGACCTGTTTCTTCTACCACATACTTTGGTCACTGGAGTGGAGAGTACATTAAACATAGTAACCTCCACAAATATTTGCAAAGGACATTGTAAACAGAAGACAGTGAAAAAGGAAAAATTTAGAAGGGACTTTTATTAGGTAACTAAAGGCCCGATGCAGGAAGATTCCTGGAAGAATAGGCTGTCCTTCCCCTGGCTGCCTGCACCGGTTTCTCTCTGGCACCCAGGACCCGGGCCTTCGCTCTGGCAACTGCCTCCCGCCTTCGTTGCAGGGCTGGGAGCCACCTCCCGCCTTTGCTCCAGATTGGCCACCGCCATCTTTGTTGTGTTAATTTGCATATTCCCTCCTTATTGGCTGTGGGCGCCGCCATCTTTGTCACAAAGTGATGGTCAATTTGCATATTTTGTCATTATTAGATAGGATATTCTATCTCTTCAGTGAAATGGTAGTGTGACAATGATATCAATTGGAAGTTAGGGGTGGGGAATTGGGTATAGTAAGAATAGATATTTTAGCCATTTTGTGGAATATAGAATTATCTATGGTCATGCAAATTAAAAAGCACATATTATGGGTTGGGTTATTGTATCATGTGGCAGGTAATTTTATTTTGTCTGCAAAGTGAAATTTTTGGTTGTTGGTGGTGGTGGTTTTGTTTTGTCTTTTTTGTCCTGAAGGGAAGAATTAAGGCCAGAGTAGCTGCACATCTTAGCTGCGATGATAACCATTCTCCTGCTTGGATTTACTTGGGGATGCTTCCAAATATGGTAGCTATCTTGATAAATAAGTGTTACATTCACATATTTATTTTTTGAAGTATAAGGGAGGTACATGGACACAACATTTCTTGGATTGACATAGTAAATATCATAAGCTATCACAAATCAATATTATAAGAGTTTTGAAAAACCTGGTAAGCTCTAGCATTACATATATTAATTATTAAAATGTTTTAATTTTATTCTATACATATGTATGTTTTCTTACATAAATAGAGAACTGAATGTGCTCTGTTCTGCTCTGTATCTTGCTCTTTGGAAAAATGATGAATGCCTCAAGGGAAAATAGTATCTTTGTTACAATATATCTTTTCTTTATTTGTCTGAAAGTAACTTAATATAGGTTTCAAGATAATAAATCTATTATTGGAATACAAGCACAACATTTATTTAGTCTTTCAGAAAAGCAGTTGGTAGAGATGAAGGGCTTCCCCAATATTCCAGAACAAGCAGAGAGGGTGTAGGTTAAGCTCTTGACCATCAGTCTCTCTGGCTGTGAAACACATCATCTGATATGTCCAGTGAAATGGAAGATTCAGGAGAGCAAGGGCCGTGCCTGTCCTGTTGTCTTCACCATTCTACCCCCAGCACCTAGCCCACTTGTGGCCATTAATCAATATTTGTGAAGTAAAGGACAGAAAAAATAGCCTAATTTTGTTTAAATAAACTGATTGGAACAAACTGACAATATAGCCAAAAGAAGGTTTAGACATGATCATGCTTTGAAGTTGAGGTGATTGAATTTTTTAGGTAGTAGGTAGAGAATAGAGGGAAATATGCTAATTTCCTGAATAATGTAAAATGAGTGAGAATGGGCCATCTGTGCTCTTCCCCATGGGATTCTCTGCTCCAAGTCTCTAGAATCATCACTGGTTTGAAGAATGGAAGAATTAAGCAATTTCTGTTCTGCATTTGGAAACACACTGTCCAGTTACTCTTGTTTCACACACACAGGGCGCTCAATAACAGGTGCCTCTCATAAAGCCTTCCTTTGCGTTTGTATAGTCACTTTTACGGGTCATTACTTATGGGCCAGGTGCTCTCTCAGGCCCAGTGATACAAAGACCATTGAGAATCACCTAAGGCAGTCACAGTCTAGAGCTCATTGGAGTTGTGTGAATATTAGTTCCATATCATTTTACAAGTGGATTGAGTTATCAATACACGATTTATAACTAGTCATCAATTACTACATTTAACGATGAATATATATCTATAATATTACCCATATATGTTATATATTATATGTTATATACTATATATGAATACATGTGAATATATACATATATAGATAAGTAGAGATTTTGCTTCAGCAGAAATGGAGGTCGGGTTATCTTATGAAAGTTTTATGATGGCATTTGGAAACACACTGTCCAGTTACTCTTGTTTTGTTTCACACACACAGGGCGCTCAATAACAGGTGCCTCTCATAAAGCCTTCCTTTGCGTTTGTATAGTCACTTTTACGGGTCATTACTTATGGGCCAGGTGCTCTCTCAGGCCCAGTGATACAAAGACCATTGAGAATCACCTAAGGCAGTCACAGTCTAGAGCTCATTGGAGTTGTGTGAATATTAGTTCCATATCATTTTACAAGTGGATTGAGTTATCAATACACGATTTATAACTAGTCATCAATTACTACATTTAACGATGAATATATATCTATAATATTACCCATATATGTTATATATTATATGTTATATACTATATATGAATACATGTGAATATATACATATATAGATAAGTAGAGATTTTGCTTCAGCAGAAATGGAGGTCGGGTTATCTTATGAAAGTTTTATGATGCTGAGTTTAAATTTTAATCCATTGATAATGAGAATCAATGAAGACTTTAAAGATAGGAGGAAATTGCTTAAAATTGACTTTTAAGTAACTTTGGCTGGAATATAAATTAGGAAACTGGGCATTGAACCTGGTAGAAAGGGTACAGACAAGTTCAAGAGCTCTTATAATAAGGCAGGTGCAGGGGTCAGAGCCTTCTAAAGGGTAGTTAGTAGACCTTGGTTAGTAATAGCATTGTGGGATAAGGAGAAAAATGAATCATTATGTCTCTGTAGTTATTTTAGTGTCTGGTTATATGGAAAATAATTACTAACCTAGAAATTGAATATAAAAAGAACTGCTTATTTTCAAAAAGCCTTTTACTATATTTTTAATACATTAAAAAACATATATATATTTTACCCTGGCCAGTGTGGCTCAGTTGATTGGGTGTCGCCCCATGTACTGAAGGGTTGCCAGTTCGATTCCTGGTCCGGGCATGTGCCCAGGTTGCAGGCTCAATCCCCAACGGTAGGCATGCAGGAGGAAGCTGATAAATGTTTTGCACTCTCATCAATGTTTTCTCTCTTTCCCTCTCCCTTGCTCTTTCTCTAGAAATCAATAAAATTAACTTAAAATTATATATTAAAATATATATGGAACTGCATATATATGCATATGTATATCTATTATCTGAATTACCCATCCATCTATCTAGATGTATGTATGTGTATAAGTATCAGAAGTAGAAAAAAAGACTTCACCTTGGAAAGCTATTGGTTGTGGCTTTTTGGAGTAACTTTTAGGGAAGAATTGCAAGAGGATCCAGGATCAACAGGAAAGAACGCTGATGTGTACTGTCTCTTGTCCTGAGGCGGGGAGAGGGGCAGCATTCATGTCATTTTGTTTCCAACCCAGAGATAGTTGCGAGGAGGTGAGAGAAAATATCTCTAGGGAGATGACACAGCCATTCCCATTGGCCCTGTTTCTTTCCCAAGTCTCTGACCTGATTATTTTCTCATCCAGGATGCTCATTCATATGCTTCAGAACTTTAAAAGTTCCATTTCTTAAATTTCTAAGCAAGCCATCCAGTACCACCGTTCCTTAAAGACATAACTTTTCTATCCCTTTCCTGAGGGCTATAGTCCTTTCTTTAAAATCCAATCCAACAATAGATACCTGCCAGCATTACTCCTCCAAATGCCTGCTGTCCACTCGCATCCACTTGGAACCCCTTGGACATAGGTTCTGTTTGCCCATTACAAACACTTTGATATTGTACTTGGTTCTGCCCCGTTTTCAACTATTTGCTTGAATAAAGTTGGAATTGGCCATGGTGTGGGGGACACTGTATGTGAACATTTATTATCAACTATTTTCAGCTGGGGTATCTCTCTCATTGCTTATCCCAGTTCTAAAGATGGTGCCAAATGCCTCACTAACCATTGTCTATCTTTTAGGTAACTGGCTACGTCGTGTGAAATCTGAGACCCAAAAATAACTCGATGTGCAAAAATAGTATTAACAGCTATCGAGCAACTCTTGCCCTGATTTTGAATAAAATGGGATGTTTTATTAGGATCTGTATCTTTATAGCTTCTTTTTAACAGCTCAAATCAACTCTTTCAAAGCAATATGCTACATGAGATCAAAGAGCTGTGCTCATTTAGAGTCATTCTTTATTAAGGATAGTCAGAAAGGAGTAGGGCATAAATCAACCTGTGTCCGGTATGTCCTTTTTCAGACTGGGAGGATTGTGTCACAGAGATAGGTAGCTTTAAACCGAATTCAGCACCCCGTGAAATACCCCAGCTTCCTAAGCCATGACGGTTGACCTGTGATGGAGACACTGTCTGGATTTCTGAGACCCACACCCCCTAGGAGCTCTTCTACGAATCAGGAGAGCAACGGTGAAAAGCACCTCAGGAGGGTCCTAGCATGCAGCCCGTTTACCCTCGCTAAAGAGATGTACAGGTACATTGATTGTACTGATTTCAGCTTGAACAAAACAGCAGCAGGCTTCTTTGTTGTGCATCAGATAAAGTGGGTTATCAAATGCAGTCAGGGCAGAAAATGACTTAAGCTGTGAGTCACAGAAAACCAACCTCACACCGTGTGGTATGGCGTATACCAAAGCAGCAGAGCGGGGCAGAATGTGCATGAATGGGTAGAGTTAATCTCTTCAGAGGGGCTCAAAAAAGCCACAGTAATTGAGCCACCATTCTCTCTTTATCCTGGCTCCAATCGTCCAGTCATCTTTGGTGGTTTGCACTCTTCCATGACCCATATCTAGGCCTTACCTACATCTATTGATTTCCCCCTTCATGTTACTATGTACCTACCTATCATTGTGTTGATCTACCCAGGATTTTGTCTACCTGTCTACCTATCATTCATTCATTCTGTGGTTCTCACAACAGATCTGTGAATTTATCGCGATAGAGAGTGAAAGATCTGTTAGTACAGTAACTTTCTGGAGGATGAAGTCTGGTAAGTACAGGGGATCAGGTTTCTTCTTCCGTGGGAAAATATCTCAACTGCTCTGCCCCCAAGCCCTGGCAAACCAAGGCAATGACTCTTGGTTGAAAAGTAGACACACGTAAGAGTGAACTTGTAACTTTGTCATTTTCTATTCCCACCTCTCTCCCCCACATCCCCAGTGATATCATCACCTGGAGGTTTGATTGGATGAAGACCAAGGTCAGTTTAACTTGTGGATTCCTAGGATGGGAGTACTATTGGGGTCTGACTTATTTGCATTATGATGCAAGTCCTTCTACATTAATTACACACACACACACACACACACACACACACACACAATTCAAAGCAAAGAAATAGTGAAGTATGTTAGGAGTGGTGATAGGAAGAGTCACATTTTGTCATAAGAGACATTAAGAAGACTACATGCTTCTATGATGGTCACTTTTTGGTAGATTGTTTGTTTTTAATGCAATGATTATTTTTGAAAGGCTCATCTGCACCAGAAAGTACACTAGAATTTTCTCTCTTTTAATATACAATTGCTCTTAATTTTATCTAACTACAATTGGAAAATTTCTTATATAATTACTATGTTAATATAATGAAATAGTTTGGTTTCTTGGTTTGATATCCTTTGTAACTTTTCTTTTTACTTTTAAAAAAATAGATTTCAGAGAAGAAGGGAGAGGGAGAGAGAAATCAAACATCAATGAAGAGAGATAAACATTGATTGGCTTCCTCCTGCATGCCCCCTACTGGGACTCAAGCCAGCAATCTGCACATATGCTGTTACCAGGTATTGAACAGTGACCTTCTGGTTCATAGGTCAATGCTCAGCCATTGAGCCACCACGGCTGGGCTCTTTTTAGTTTTTGAAAAGGAGGATTCAATGTCAATATCCACTTGAAATCATAACTATATTTCTTGTTCTTGAAGTATTTGAGTGGACCCAATAACCACGTCATAAACACTTTATTGAACTGAGGCACGACAAGAGCTTTTTCTTTTATTATTGGCTGTTAACATTCTTGTCATATTTAATGCTTCACCTGGGAGTTGGGTTTTAGACAGAGTTCACTCTTACGTGTGTCTACTTTTCAACCTTGACTCAAAACTAATGACTTATTATTATCTCAGTCATAAACGAATCTTCAAAAGACATAAGGGACTTTCTCTAATCTTGTTAAGGGTTTCTATCGAGGCATGAACTGTGCAGTTTGTTCTCCTGAACTTAATGGCTTAAAACATTATTTTAATAACACATGACACTTTGCTAAAAATCTCAGAATTCCTTTTTGATAGTCTCATCCATTAAAAAAAAAAGGCAAAACAGCACTACTAATCCCTCCTCTGTCAGACTCAGAGGGTGTTTGGTGAATCACGAGCAAATGTATCTAATATAACGTGCTGTACTCTCAATATTTTAAATTGCAGTGAAAGAAACTTTCTCAGAAAACACTAAGAAAAAAGTTTAAAAATTAACTGCTTAATGTGAAAGAGAATAGGTTATAAAGAGCCCTTCTTTTACTTACCCTATTTTTTTAAAAAAAACCCAACACGTATTTTTATTGATTTCAGAGAGGAAGTGGGGGGGAGAGAGAGAGAGAGAGAGCAACATCCATGATGAGAGAGAATCCTTGATCGACTGCCGCCTGCACGCCCCCTACTGGTAATTGAGCCCACAACCCGGGCATGTGCCCTTACCAGGAATTGAACCTTGACCTCCTGGTTCCTAGGTGGATGCTCAACCACTGAGCCATGCCGGCCAGGCTTAACTACCTATTTCTAATATGCAGTTTGGTTATTACCGTTACAAAATACTCTTGCTAATATTGTCCATAAGTTATATTTCTATTCCAACAATTAAGAATGTACCTCCAGAATTGAATGGACTAAGTTCCAAGAAAGATTTCACAACTCAGTCAGCCAAAAATGCTAAAATCATTAGCAAATGCAAGATTTGAGATTTAGTTGTTGTTCTTGTTTTGTTTTGTTCTTAATTACGAACTAGACTAAAGGAATTTAATATTTATGTACCATGGATCACAGGATTTCTGAAGAATGCATGGGTATCCCGGTTTCTGTCATAGGAAATGACACTTCTATTGCCCTCCCACCCCCGCTGTTTTTGTCCAAGGGATGACACCATTTATTGCTGTTTGTCTCTGAGAGATATCAATGACACAATAAGGTCACTAGATAAACATCAGACACAATTGATGAAGATAACTTTACCTCACTAGGGGCTTGAACTAGTTAATTATGGATGTGTGTTTTTTCCTAAGTAAACTTTACCTATTAAGATGCCTAGTGGTTCTCAAAGGAATTTAAAAATAACCTGTGTGAAAGGAACCAATAGGGGCCATTTGGGAATGTTAATCGAATTTCAAACACAGATGGGTTTAGTATCCAAGAGTGTTCTTGGGCTCCTTTGTTTTTCTCTTTGTGTAAATAACCTGCCATGTGTATCCGGGGCCTTTCTGTTCAGCCCTGTGTGGGCGGCATCATCACACAGAATGCTCTCAGTAAAACATCTTTCCACAAATGTTAGAGCACAGTTGGAATTTGGTGTCACCTACAAGCAGAGTCTGATGGATAGACGCGTATTCAATGCCAGAATTAGGATAAGTGTCCTATTTCTAAAAATAGGACCTAATAAAGTGAAATAATTAAGCTTATAATTAACAGCACAGGTAATCCTCTCCCTTTGTCTCGTGACTGGGTAGCTAATTCAGGGGATACTAAACAGCATTGCAAAATAACTTTTGAAGGTTGCTCCCTCTCGCCCACTAGAGTCATAAAACAAATGGGAGCTGCCCACAAAGAATGTTTAGAAAGAAATGTCCTCAGCTTACAGTATCGTCTTTAATACCAACTACCTTCCACATGCTCTGTGCTTACTTTCACATCTATTGGTTGAAAATACCACCCTCTTCCTGGAGAAATGCCTTATTTTTCATCTCCCAAACCTAAATGTTACATTTAATTTTTTAAAAATATATTTTTATTGATTTCAGAGAGGAAGGGAGAGGGAGAGAGAGATAGAAACATCAATGATGAGAGAGAATCCTTGAGCGGCTGCCTCCTGCATGTCCCCTACTGGGGATTGAGCCCGAAACCCAGGCATGTGCCCTACCCCGGAATCAAACCGTGATCTCCTGGTTCATAGGTTGACACTCAGCCACTGAGCCACACCAGCCAGGGTACATTTTCTTTAAGTCACTGATCAAGTAAGTCATCACTGTTTACTCTATGCACAATTTATTGTCCAGTAGTGTCATAGACAAAAGACGTAAAGACTATGGGACAGTTTTGACCCACAAAAAGTTCTATGAGCAAAAGAATCCCATTTGCACTTGTCTGAATTGGTGTGTAGCTAACCAAAATGGATTTATCTTGACATGAAACTGAGATGTATGCATATATCAGTGCCAAATGTGATGTTGGGTTCTGTGATGAGATGTAGCAGGTATTGTATCATGCACTAGAAAGTGTGTGGGTGAGATCATATCTCTATTTGCATATTTTCTTATTTTTCTAATACAGAAGCAATGCATATTCTTTTGAGAACATCTTAAAGTTAAATAGGAATATAAAAATTGGGGGGAAAATTCCAATTATAGGTTATAATAATCATCATTGATAACAGTCGCTAACATTTGGGTATATTCTCATATTTTTCTGTGCATAGGTTAAACTATTATAATCCCTCTATGTGCAGTTTTGCTTTTTATAAAATAACTGTTTTTAGAGCTAAATGCCTCAACCTGCCATGCACCAGAATGGTGGTCTTGTGGGAACACCAATTCTGATTTTCTTTGCTGATTGGTGTCGATCTTGGGGGACTCTCACCGTGAGGTGTATTTCCCTGTGGCTTCTTTGCTAGATTGGCCCGAGGAGGCCACAGACCGGAGCCTGATTTGGCCGAATGGACCGACTGATATCCTCAGGACAAAAAATACTTTGGCACTCTGACGTAGCATCTCCTGCTCTGGATTTAGGTTTTATTCCTCAGAACTTTCCATGATCTTTTTAGCTCTTCTCTATTTTATTTTATCTATCTATCTATCTATATCTATCTATATCTATATCTATCTATCTATCTATCTATCTATCTATCTATCTATCTATTCATTCTTTGTTTTCTTCATTCCAGAAAAGAAAGCATCTTACCTAACTCCCAGGCCAGGACTCATAACTGACCTGCCATTATGATACCATGACTACCTTATTTTTCTGCTGTAATGCCACATTCCACCCACCATACTGTTCAGTATTTTTTTTACTCATAAATCTACACATTCTTCTTATAAGGGTCAATTCAAAACTAGAATCTGCAAGAAGTAAGCATGAATAATGCTTTCTCCAGCAAGCCTAGTTAAAGCTTAATGTTCACACTCTTCACAAGTCGTACAGAAACGGGGTTGCATACTTGAAAATTGAAGACTGCAATGTGTCCTAACCTTTCAAGACCTCACATTCCTTTTAAATCACAAGATGCGAAAATTTATTAGAGTTTGATGGGCAAGTGATGGTGTGCTTAATATGTTATATGAGTTCGGTGTCCTCTAGAGCTCCCTGGACCAACATAAAAACAAAAAGTTGCATCTCATTGGAGCTGTTGAAACACAAGAAATTTTAATAAATAAGAATTATGGGGCAGTAAAATTTATCATTACGTGAGGAATTGGGATAACACTAAATGTCTTTGGAAACTCATATTATTCTTTTGCTCTTTCTGTTTCCATTTCATTCCACCATTATAATGAATTCTTTAGATATATTTCTTTGGGGGATTTTAAAATCAAAACTGCCCCCAAATCCCCTTTTTCTCTAAAATGACTCCAGGATTAAATTTTAAGATTATTTTTCTTCTTCCCGGTAGGATTGCCTACACATTGTACTTGGTTTTGACATTGTGCAGAAATGCACAAAGGCTTTCCTGGTTCGGATCTTCAGTTTTTCTCTATGGATGCCGTACCACGTGCTGCCTGCCCGTGCCCTGTCTGCAGCCTCCTGGCAGTTACATTTCCATGCCCACTGGTGCTACTTCCAACTGCTAGCATCTGCGACTCTCTCTAAAGATGCTGACCGGCCCTGTGAGCTCACTCTTTCTTGAACCAGGCTGCAAATGCCCAGGATTTCTAGCACTCAGAATTAGCACTAAATCACGGATGGATTTCAGTAGATATAAATGCTCTCGCCCTCTTACTCCCGTAGGCAGCATACCTGAGGTTGGTGTTCCACACTGGCTTCCAGCTTTCACTGTGGTGGTAACTTGCTTGGTAACAGACCCTTTTTTGGTTTCCTTCCCTTCTCTTTCTCACTTTTCTACTTCTCTCCTGAAATCTCCCGGGATCACCTCCAAATAAACTACCTGTACCTAAGTCCGTGAAAAAGGGTCAGCCACTTGGGGAGCCTAAATAAAGACCCATCCTTTGCTCCTCCCTGAAAACCCACATAAGTTTGGGAAAGGCACTGGTTAACTGAAGCAAGGTGATATAATGCAGACTTTACCTTCAACTTTCCTGAATCATTAGAGAGTTCATAAATATTCAAACTCACATATTTTCTAAGAAAATCTAACAGTAAGTAAATTTACTAAATGCTTGTCTAAGTTATTTAAATTTGTCTCAGAGTGGGAGTAACAGCTATTAGTAAAAAGATAACAGATAATGCAATGGAACTGTTACAAAATGTATATTTCATTTGTAAAATACCTCACAACACCCCTATTAGATTGGAGCTCTTATTATCAGCATGTTCAATGAAGAGATGGGGAATGAATGGTTGAATAACTTGTCTAAGTTTCAAGCCTGTGAAGGTTCAAGATGGGCTAATATTGAAGCAGACCCAGCCAGAGGCTGCAATCCTAAACCCCATGCTTTGCATGATTGAAGTAAAGCTGTTGTTGTTTTTCCCTGAGACTAACATCTAGTCTTAGAAATATTCTCTGCATGCCATTGATTTGATCTGATCAATGAGAACAGCCAGGGTTCTTTAATCATCTAAAGAATGTATATATAACATTTGCCCTCTGTTTCTTATCCCAAATGGAAATGATCCTCAGGCTTTCATGGCTACCCACAGTTCAAGACCATCAATAATAGAACTTTGTATAGTCATCTTTGGGGGCTTTTGGATGTTGAAGTCTTATTTAGTGATGCCATTTAAACTTCAAGATCACATACGTTAAAAGCAAACATATGCATTCACCTAAGCTTTATCTGGTAAACATTTTATAGATATGAAATTCTCCCATGTAGTACAGTCTTATTTATGAGAAAATTATCGTTATAAACATGGCTAATTCATTAAATATAGTCTGCTAGCTCTAACACATGTAAGCCCTAAAGCTAAGAGAAGACCTGAAAGTAGAATTGAGGCTGCCTGTAGATGTTGTATAAAACCACAAACAAGAGCCTGGCTGGCTTGGCTCAGTGATTGAGCGTCAATCTATGAACCAAGA
This sequence comes from Myotis brandtii, assembly GCF_000412655.1. NCBI lineage: Eukaryota > Metazoa > Chordata > Mammalia > Chiroptera > Vespertilionidae > Myotis > Myotis brandtii. Next base: position 2,879,784 of record NW_005370328.1, read on the forward strand.
GGTCATGGTTCAATTCCCAGACAGGGCACATGCTGGGGTTGCAGGCTCGATCCCCAGTAGGGGATGTGCAGGAGGCAATCAATCAATGATTCTCTCTCATAAACAACAGAACACATTTGAAATGGAAGTTAGGATCCATGAGGTTTTGCTTGGTTAGAATAAAAAAAACAAACAAAAACCTCTGAAAAGCAAAAAATCAAAGAGCTCCCATAAGTTTTTGCTCAGAAATATTGCAAAGGAGTCATAGGTTATAGTCTTAAGGGTCATGGTAAGATCTTTTCTCTGAGTGAGATGGGGAGCTGCTGGATGAATATGAGCAAAAATAGGAATTGACTTCACTTTCTTTTTAATAGAATGCTTCTTGGGGCTAGTTTGGGAGTAGACTAGAAAGTTTAAGACAGAGTTGGGAGGCTGCAGAATAGTCCACATGAGAGTTAAGGTGGCTTGGACTAGGCTCACGGCAGTAGGGGTGGTGAGAGAAGCTGATACCTGGACATATTTTGTGGTTGGATCTAATAGGATTTGCAGACCACGTGTATATAGGATGGGGGACAAAGAGGAGTCAAGGATGACACCAAGGTTTGGGGCTCGAGGAGACTGGGAGTGGGGAGCTGCCAGGGACCGAATAAATGCTCCGAGAAAAAGTTGATTTGGGGGCAAAATAGAGGAGCTTTGTTGGATTTGAGGTGCTTTCTATAGAATCATAAGAAATTCTAGAACATTTTCCTCAACTACATCCATCAACTGGCTGTTGCAGACATCTTGACCCTGGTGACAATGTTGCTTTTAAAGCTAAACCCCTGTTCTCTTGTGTCAAAGATTTTTGAATGAAAAGTGCTAAGCTGTCCAATAGACTATTGTCTAAAGGGTGTTTTTTGTTTTGTTTTTTTGCATGTGAAGATGAATTAAATAAAATATAAAAATCTCTCTAGTCTCTCTATGAGATAATCTAATTTATTTTTCCATAGGCTTGTCTAACACCAACAGCAGCACAACAAAGTTGCCCTTATTTGAATCCCCTGGGCTGGCATTTATTCTACATCCATCACTCGGTCTAAAATCGATGCTCACTTCTCTAGTCACCTGTTCCAAGATGCTATTCATTAAGTTTTAACAGGTGAAATCTAACTTGTTCTCATTACAAATGGATGAATGTAGGCCTACATTGCTCTTTTTTTTTCTTCTTTCTCTCTCTCCTAGAGGCATCCTGGCATATTTGAAAAGAAAATAGGCCAAATGAATCCTAAGCATCTCATTTTTGGCATGCTTAAAGCCCAGCATGTAAATGTGACCCCTGAGAAAAGCAAAGACAAGCTTACAAACAGATGTTTTGACAGGCAAACCATTGATTTTTAACCTTGAAGAGATGATAAAGCAATGTTTATCAGCATGAGAGGGAAGTCATTTATCCCAGGGGCTTAGGATGCTTATAAATGAGTGGCGGTGGCATTGTCAGTCTGACACTTCTGAAAAAATATATTTTTATTGATTTCAGAGAAGAAGGGAGGGGGAGAGAGAGATTGAAACATCAATGATGAGAATCATTGATCAGCTGCCTTCTGCACGACCCCACTTGGGGATCTGGGCATGTGCCCTGACTGGGAATTGAATTGTGACCTCCCGGTTCATAGGTCCATGCTCAACCCCTAAGCCACACGAACTGGGCAGTGTGACACTTTTGATAATGTAATGCTTTAGATCTCTTTGAGGTTGGGATCTCATACTGAGAGACCCAACCTGAAGCAGCGTATTTACATATCCCTCACATCACAGTGGATACTCAGAGATCTTTCTACATATCTTCAAACCGTCTTCTAGGATGACATTAGCCAGGGCAACTTCTCTAGCTTTCAAATCAGTGCCCATTTCAAGCTTTTCCAACAGTACTTAAAATGGACTTTTTTTTTTAAAGAAAGTTAAGATTATGTCTTTGACGTAAGTGAGACCTTATTACATGATTAACTTTTCTTTTCAGAATGTATTTCTAAAATGTAAGAAGACTTAACATTCTTATTTGCTGAAAAGCAAAGACTTCTTTCTTGACAATGCCCTCATCGGTGTTCATTGAGTAGTTACACTCTCTTCCCCTCTGGGCATTAGTGTGAATTTGCTCCTTAGTTATGACATAACTTGGTGGTTCTCACAAAGGGACAGGAAACCTGGTTTGGGAGAGTTTGAGTGCTCATGGAAATGGGTGGAGAGGCAGGAAAGAAGAATCAGGTTGAAGATACATAGCATAGAGATGGCAGTTCGAATTGTAGATCAAGGTCATTACTCATCAGTCAAAGGGCATTGTTGACATTTTATTCTAAATGAACAAATTTAACAACTAAACCAAATGTTCCTAATGTTAACAGGTTGTCCAAAGTTCACTTGCTCAGTGCTCACATCTGCTTATAGGGAAGGAAGTGGCATGATTGGATTTTTTCACCAAGATTAATGAAAATGTTATGCAAGTAAATTAAAGAGCTACCTAGCTGCTATACTGTGTGTATGGTGTTCCTGGGACATGCATTGTCCTGATGTGATCGTTCATCAGACCTTCTTTCCTTCTCAAAGCTGCTCCAGGTTGATAAGTTACATCTCTCCCCAGTGGTAGGCAGCGTGGACCACCCTTTGGGAGGAAGTCACAATGATAGCAACCTCCCCAGGAAGAGTTTCAACCCCAAAGAGCAGCAGCTTGTTGGTTGCTGGTGTTGGTCTTGTTCCTCTTGGCATCTAGCAAAGTCTGCAGGACTTTTGCACGTTACAGGCAAAAGCTCATGGGGAAGGTCAATATTCAAGTTCAGCAGCCACACAAGATAGTTGGTACGTAGGGAACCTGTTTCTGGGTTGCTTTCTCAGCTCTGGTGGGAGTTGAAAGCCTGCTAGGGCTGTTTTGGCAGCCAAGCAACAGAGCTGCTCCCGGGCCAACATATAGAAAAGCTCCATAAAAAAACCTCTATTTTTCTCTCTCTGGCACATCCCACACTTCTGGGAGTCTGAAAGATCTTACCAAGCACTTTCTTCAATCTCAATTTAAATAGAACTTTCCACCCCTTCCCAGGAGAGAAACAACAATGGACTAGATGAGAGCGAGAGACACTGGAGGGAAGTAATGCCCCATATCATGTGGTTAATCTATTCTTGTTTATTAATTTATTACATGGAACAGCACTTTTAATGGGTTTAACTTTGAAGTGGAAAAGAAGCCCCTGAAGCCTACTTTCAAAAAATGCAGTAATGACTATAGGAAGACATAGGACAAGAAATGCATTTGCTATTTGAAGTTATGTTTCGGGGCTGGCTTTCACCTTAGCCTTCATGTTGCATTGGCCCAAATTAAGTTACCGCCATGAGAAAGCTTGTATTATTAAAAATCAGAAGTTTTCTATATTTATTAGTTTTAGTCATAAAATTGCTGTTAGAAAGAGCATGTGGATGAGTCTGATATCCATAAAATCATCGAAACATAACCTGGCATTTACTGCCTGTGGTACACAGTTGCACTCACGTGCTCACAGATGCATTTATTTTTGTCACTGGGTAATTATTATCAGCAACTTGTGCTGCACTTTCAGAAATAGATGTTTAGTTTCCTCCCTCCTTGTGCACTTCTAATTTTGAAAAGAAATAACTTCAAGAGAGATACTTCATGGAAAAAATGTCTTCTTTAGAGGACTCACCATTCCTTATCATTTTGATTTTTCAGTAGTTTTACTCCTTTTTCTGTTTATTTTATTGAATCTACCAAACTGTATAACAGTGGTTAACTACAGATGTGTTGACCTATTAGTATATCTGCTATTGCACCCTAACTTTTAAAATAAATGCTGTAAACTTCAAATTTACATGTATTGAAAACAAATGTTTAAAATATTACTTTTATGATTTGTGTCCATTTTTGAATCATTTTTTATTTTATCTCTTCACTGACCTTATAGACACACAATATATTCTTAACATTAACAGTTTTGAGTCTCTTAAATGCATAGGATGTATGTTTTCATATAAGTTTGCTGAGCTGTATTTTTTAATAATACACTGAGTATGATGTAAATGAATGTGACTATAATATTAATATTATAGTTTATTATAATATTAGTTTATTATATATAATTTATTATAATATTAATATTGTAGTTTCAAACTGCTATTTTATCTGGAAAAATTATAAGAATAAAAAATACAGCTAATACTATAGCCCAGACAGGGTTATATTAAACAGAGAAAATGCGCAAAATGTTAATGTAGCATTACATTAAGTAAATGATAATATTTTTCTAACTGTTCTTTAAAAATTTTTTGGTGGATTTTATTTTTATAGTAGAGGTACAATTTAATTAACAAATATGAACCTGCTTTATTCCCAGAAAGATTAGTTGGGCTTAAATAAATATTAAATATCATTTTGCTACTCTATAAGGGAAAATTAGGTAAGTATAAAAGAGAATAAAATTATATTAATACAGTATTATATCACACTTCCACTGTTTTTAATAAAAAGAGATTGATTATGTTTCTTTATTTGTAGAATGTGACAATTTCTCTCTAGTTTCTCATTTCCGTTTCTCACATTCCCCTGTGTGACAGACAACTTTCTGTGTTTGTATTTTGTAAAATGCAATGATGAATCTGAGAAGCTGAACGTTGGCAATGCAGGTACAAAATCGTGCCACCAAGTGATTAGTTTGAAAGTGAAATGCCCAGGAAGTCTGCGAATGGCATTGATAATAGAGGTAAATGAAAAGCGAAGACCTATTTCGACTGTCCCATTTCATTCATTCTATTATGTGCTCCCGGAGTCACCAACAAGAGGGTGGGATAGCTATTTTTCTTAAGCTGATAGGAATATAGATTGTAGTAGGTATTTGGAAGGTTTTCCAGGGTGATTTATGTGTACATGTGTATGTTTTTCCTTGATATGTGATTTGTATATTAAATGCATTATTTTCTCTTAAAATAATGCTTTTGATAAAGCTCAGATAAAAACAATCAGACTAATGACTTAAAATATGGGAACCTAAAAGTTGCTCTTGTGTACTATCCAAGTTAAAGTTCCAAATAGTCCTATGGAGCTTGAAGAGCATTGAGATATATGATCCAGTGAAATACTGGCTAAGACTTCTAAATGATTCACCCTGGTTGAAAGCACCTTCTTTTAGGGCAAATGCAGGGGCTCTATGATCTGTAAGGATTCGAAGATGAGATAACGCTCTTCCCGCTGTCCTTGGAAGCATGGGGATGCTTAGCTCCTCTTGTATAATCCTTGATTCGAAGGGGGGCAAAATTCTCACTTTGACTTTTCCGGAGAGGAACTTGAAATTGATGGCTGATGAAGTGAACTGTATACTTTCACAGGGGTTCAACAAGGATTTATCAAATGCTCACTATGTGACAGACACGGGGGTTGTATCATGAACAAAACTTGGTTTCCACTTAGAGAAGTTTAAGCAGATCATTTAGGAGTATATTCAGCAAGCCTTCAGAGAGAGCGCCCTGCCTGCCCGAGAGAGCCACTGAGGCCAAGCACACACTTCTACCCAATGTCAGCAGGGGGCGTTGGGGGCGGCTTCCCTTAAAGGGTGTGCATTGTAGCTATTTTCTCTGCCTGCTTTGTGCAGACCTAATTTCAAAATCGATTGAAATACGTTTCCTTTGTGCCCGCTTCCTGATTAAAGGTTTAATTCTGGGTCGATAGGCTATGGTACAACCTGGGTTTCTTATCCTCCTCAGAGAACCTTTATCTTTCTCGGAATTAAGTAAGAATTGTCATGTAACTGTCACTGTGTGTCTGAAGGGATTTCAATATTCTTGTTATCTGTGAATGTGTAATTCATAGTCTGGAATATATATATATATATATATAATCTTCAAAAAAGATGTCTCTCTCTCTCTCCCTTTTTCCCTCCCTCACTCCCCGCCTCTTTCCTTTTCTCTCGGTCTCTCTCTCCTTTGCAGAGGTGACCTTGAGGCCTCTAATTATTATTGATGCAACTTGAAGATTGTTCTTACTTCAGATTATATAACTTTCTAATCTTCTAAAGGATAGTCGCACTTCATTGTCCCAGGTGGAGCCGGAGACTTCTAGTGCTGCTGCCACCGTATCACTATAAAGCCAATCCCCAAAATGATGTTTACCACAGTGATCTGTTGTTCCAGGCCACTTAGAAATAGGAACCGGCTAAATCCTTTTTATTTTTAATCAACTGAAATTCTACTTTGAGGAAGGGAGAAGATTTTTTTCAGCGCACACAAAGCATGTGCAGCAAAACAAAAATGCTTTTAGACGAGGCTCTGAGGGTTATTTCTCATTATTTCTGACGTCCCTCTCTCCCCTGGCACAAGTCACAGGCGTATCTACAGTTGATCAGTTGACAGATCAGCAGTTCTATTAAGATGAAAACTAACCTTGGAAATGTTTAGAGGGAAAAGAGTGTCCTTTGATTTATTAGGCCATTTTATGCTGTGCCATTATTTCCCTTTCAGCTATTCAAGCTATGTTAAGTGGAAACCAAGCCAGCATTTTTAATAAAGTGCTTCATTCAAACCAAATATGAACCAGCAGCATTTTAGAAGAGCTTTCTGATGAAAGTAAATGAAATAAGGATCATCCAGCTCTACTCAATAATGGAGAGTAAGGCGTAATGAACAGTAGACAGCGATATTCTTGTAATGACAAACTACGCTGTCATTTCTTTTTAGTGCAAGCTGAGGTCCAGGTGTTTTTTTCAGAAATTATAGGGACATTTGCTTTGTTTAGGTGTTGGCAGTGCATTGTAGTTACCTTCTATCTTTATAAACATTTGGATGAGTGCTATGTGGTTCATTTGTATATTTAGGTAAAGTTATTTTGAAAATGATTATTCATTTTGCCTAAAGTTAGAACTGATAGCTATTTCATATAATTGAAGCTTCGAAGTTCTGTTAAAAGTTAAGTATTCAGATTTCCTTGACTTTCAAAATATCTTCATATTTCCGTTGTATTTTTGATGTCTCATAATCCACTTTTCTCACCATGTTCTTCCACAGCTTCTAAATAAGATAGGAGATTTTTAGGAAGAGTTTCTCACGCAAGAGGAAATAGAAGTTAGAAGGGAAAACTGATAACATTATATACTCTGCATAGAATTATCTTAAAATTGCAAAGTTCTCCATTAAAGTTTAGTTTTGGATGTTGCATTAACTAATTCAAAAATAATATCTAATTACTGTATAGTCTTGACTTAGACAGACTTAACTTATAAAAACAATACTACTCAAAAATTGCTATATGAATATGGTGCCAATTCAAAGAATGTATTAGTGGTTTCTTTTTTATGAAGCATAGTACTCAAACTTAACCTGTTAAGTTACTGTTTTTATATGGACTTTATGTAGGCTATATAAAATGATAAATTGTAGAGTGAAATAACGTATGTTTTTTTCACAGGGTGAAACACGTGGGGGAGGTTTTTCACTATGAATTCAATTTCTTTTGAAAATGGTGGTTGATGCAGGTTATCTATCTGTTCTTGAGTGTGATTTGGTAGTTTCATTTTTCAAGAAATGTGTCTCTCTTTACACATGCCTGTTTTTCCTTAGATTCAGGGTTACTTTGTTGACCTCTGCTGCATTAAAAAAAGTTGTGAATTTTCAGATTTTTCCGGTGTTTTCTTGTAAGTCTAAGATCAGTACTCTTTCCAACTTTCTTCCGCCCATGTTGAAGTCCGTAGTATATCGTTTCCTTCTGAATGTTTACCCTTGAAACAGTTTAAAAATCCGTCCTTAAGGTTAAGATTTAATAAGCATTTGTTCATTCAACAAATGTTTACTGAGCACGAGTATGTGGAAGGTACTATTAGGAGGCAGAAGTGAGTCAGACAATATCATTAGGATCTGGGTGCTCATATTCTCGATGGGGTGGGTTATGGGTCCTTTATGATCTGTATGGCAGGCCATTGTGATGACTTTGGCTTTGATTCAGAGGGCTATGTGTTGGAATAGTGGGGTGTCGAGTATAGAAGTAATATGATCTGACTTTCATTTTTAAAGGCATCACGTTAGCCACTGTGTTGGGAATAGACTGGGGTACTGAGTATGAATGGCATAATCAAATTGTCATGCCGTTTAGTAAGGGTGACCTTTAAGGAAGATTTCTCCTTTGAGCCCCATTCAGAGTTCTTGATCCCTTCTGGTAAAATTGTATTTGATTGTCAAAAATGAAGCATGACTTTATTCTATAATTAATGGTACTTAAAATGCTAAACTGCAAATCATAATGGCTTTAACTATCCACCAGTAAATTCTGAAAAATATTCTCATATCATTCATATAGTCAACTTCTTTGTGATGTTCCTGCTTTGTCATAAATCACATACATTTGGAGAATCCTGAGAGCAATACTTTCCATCTTTTTAAAATTTCTTCAACTTATACTTCCTATTTTTCTCACTTAACTAGACTGTAAAGTACTTGAGACTAATATTATGTGGTTTGAAGTAAAAAGAATAATAGACTTGACTTTTTAAAATAAATATTCTATTACCATTTCCTCACCCCACCCCTCAAAGTATATAAAAAGTACCATATACTCATATGTGTAATTTATCTTCATGGTGATAAAGTTTGGTGGAAGCTGTTCTAATTGTGTTTGTGGCAGAGGCTGATCAAAAGTTATAGCTACTAATATATGTAAATATATAGGAATATCTCTAAAGACCTTTTACTTGTCCTTGTACAGGTTTTGATGTTTTAAAAATAGTTTACAAGTGTTTTTTTCAATAGTTGAGAGTTATTTTGGTTTCAATATTAAACATTCTGGTGCATGAATTTGGATGTCTAATGATAACTTAAAGGAACAAAAACAAAAGGACATGGGCAGTGACAGAGAAAAACCAATCAAAAAAATTGCAGAAAATAAGCCATATATTTATAATTAAAATATTTAGTAGCCCTACTAAGACAGAATATACTTACCTTTTTGTATCATAAATAGGACGTGTAGTGTGCATTTACATTCTGTTCTCTTTGTTTAGATGCCAGAGGTGTTTGTACTGAGAGCAGACACCCAAATTTCAATATCGTTAATATGTGCCAGTGCTACTTCTTTATCCGACGCTATGCATCACATTCTAATTAATCACCGCGGAAGAAACCAACTATTCCTTTTCAGATATGGGCCAATAACTCTTGGGGAAATTAAATCATCTCTCAGAAACATTTCATTCCTTGGTGCTAATAATTCAGTGCAAATGAATTTTCAGAATAACAGTCAGATCCTATTATATAATTTTCTTTATGATCCTTCATCTTGTGTATGACAATTTGATTCTGCATTTGAAATCTGCTTTTCTTTCAAAGTCATTTGCAGTATTGTGATTAAGTAGCAAAAGGCCATTCACAATGTATAATGTGAGCTTCAGTTGAAGGTAGAAACTGTTAAAGAACAATTTTTTTTGTTTGTAAAGGCAAGAAGAGTGGATGGGTCACCATGAACAAGAAAAGAAATGAAGGATATTCTCATCCTTTTAGTAACATTTAATTTCATTTTAGCCTTTGTCTTTTCACTATTATACTTTCTAACATATTAATGGCCCAATTTTTAAGGATAATTTGCAATTCACTCTAAGGCTCATCATAATACATAAACAGACAAATTCAAAGGAGTAATGTCTTTCAAGGTCTATTTACATGTATTATTTTTTTAGAATCATAATCTCTGTGATGGAGAAAATACAAAATGAGTGAACATTGAGCATCATAGTGCTACAAAGTAAAGAAGTTCTTACATATACAAGCACACACATACTCACACTGAATGCAAGTGGTAGTGTGTATGTGCACAAATATACACACACACTCACACTTAATACAATTATTTTTTGAAAGATCTCCCAGTGGCCAAAGCTATAACAATTTGAGCAATAAAAGAAATAAAATTGTATTGGATTATAGCTCAAAGTCTGAATATCCACAAGTGTGTACTGATAGAAACAGATGATTGAAGAAATGGCTAAAGGGGGCAGAATAGACAAATCTCTAATGCATAGAAATTCCAAATAATTTACACAGAGTCCACGCTCAAGGAGGGTCAGCATACTCTGCATGGTTCAAGTGTTGACTCCACTTGGTGGCTTTCTTCCTGAGAGATCATTTGTTAAGGGGGGTGGGGTGGAGAGAAGAACTTTGGAGTAGAGGACTTGACAAACACTACCTCAGCCAGGTGATCATGGTTAATATCAACAGCAATAAGTCACGGAGACAGTATGCATCTTAGATACAGTGTGATGAGGCATGTACTTGACATCCTCCAAACCTGACTGAATCCTAAGAAACATACCAGACAAATCCCAAAGGAGAGACATTATGCACAAGACCAGTCCCCCTCCAAACTATCAATGGTGGTCCCAAGCAAGAGAAGTCTGAGAAATGGTCACCCCCAGCACAGACTAAGAAGACAGGGCAACTCAATGTGATGTGGGGTCCCGGATGGGGTCCTGGAGTAGAGAAGGACCTTAGGGAAAAGTAAAAGGAACCAGAACACAATGTGAACTTCAGTTATTAATGTATCAATAATGGTTCATTGATATGACAAGTGTACTATGGGAAACTGGGTGGAAGGTATGTGGAAACTATTAGCAATGTTTCTGTAAATTTAAAACTTCTATATTTAAATGTTTTCAGTGTACTTTGATTTTTATAGTCACATAGCCACAAACATGGATTTTTATTAGCTGAAACTACCCCAACACCAGTAGCATAAGAATATACTTAATGTGTGAAGACATAACGTAGTGTTTTTAAGTCTTTACAACACTTTTCTCATAGGGCCCATTCAATTTCTTTTTTCTCTCTCTAGCACTTCTTAGGGACTATTTGAAAAATTTTTTAAACATTCTCATTTTATTCCACTAATCTTACATCCCAATAGTTTCCATAGTAGATTCTCTTAAACATTTAACAAAAGACAGTGTAGTACTTTATAATTTTGGTCTGCTGAGAAAAGAAAACCTGCGTTTTTCCCCGTTATTTGTTACATAATCAGTTTCCACCTCGTGTTTACATAGCAAACAGTAGGGCAAACACTTAGGCCCCTTTTCTGAAAGCTCTAGGCCAGCGGTTCTCAACCTTCTGGCCCTTTAAATACAGTTCCTCATGTTGTGACCCAACCATAAAATTATTTTCGTTGCTCGTTCATCACTGTCATGTTGCTACTGTTATGAATCATAATGTAAATATCTGATATGCAGGATGGTCTTAGGCGACCCCTGTGAAAGGGTCGTTCGACCGCCAAAGGGGTCGCGACCCACAGGTTGAGAACCGCTGCTCTAGGCCAAGATGTAATTTAACCCATATGGTTTTCACAAATGGTTCATCAATTATTGATTAGGCTTAACGAGTATCCTCATAAGCAGACCTCGAGTGGCTTCTCCAGCCTGGCTGTGCTTCCCAGGTCCTCATACATTTTTGAAAGGGTGGCTGCTGGAAATAGACCGCGGAGTGGGGCAGGGAGCCATGATGCAGCCCCCACGGGGTGTTCACGGGCTGGTGCCCGTCCTTACGGGAAAGCATCAGACTGCACTTTGCGTGACAGTTGTTCTCAGTGTAAATTAATTTGTAAAGTTGCCCCTCGTGCACTTGGTATCCGTATTGCTTCGTGCTCACAGGAGACACGAAAATACAGACTCTCCTTATTTTAAGGGTTTGATGGTGAAGGATCACATTCAAGCTGCATTGTGTTTAGAAGTAGAGGTCAGTGGGGGAGTGGGGAATGGGGACACATGTAATACTTTCAAGAATAAAGATTTTTTAAAAAGAAAAAATATCTGTCAAGATACTTAAAAAAAAAAAGAAGTAGAAATGGAGACCTAGATTTCAGATGGAAACTTCTGTAGATTGGCTTCACTGTAGGATTTACTCCTCTCCAAGTCCTGAAAATAATCTCCTGAACCTGACTCCTTTATTCTCCCGCTCCGAATGACATTGAACTTAGTAACCTATCCCTTTTAGCATAGTAATGCACTCTGATTATTATTTCATCAGAAAGACAGTTAAAGGATACTTGGACTAGTCAAGAGCAACTAAAATTATGTTTAGAGCATAATAAGTCCACCGTGCCCCCTTGTCCGAGGTTTCACTTTCCCTGGTCGCAATTACCTGAGGTCAACCACGGTCTGAAAATATTAAGTGGTAAGTTCCAGAACAGACAACTCTTAAGTTTTAAATTGTGTGCCGTTCTGAATAGCAGAATGAAAACTCTTGTCCTCCGGCTCTGTCCCATCTGAAATATGAGTCACCATTTTGTCCAGCGTATCCACACTGTATGCTCCGTACAAGGAGGTATTTTGAGGCTGAAAAAGAGGCCACATCCGCACAACTTTCATTACAGCAAATTGTTTTTAATCTTGTAATGTAATATTTACTATTTCTGGGTCCTCATACATCAAAGTTACTATTCCTTCTCAGTAACTTTAATTCAGCTAACACCTTTTATGCTTTCGTTTTGAACTTTAGTAAGATGGTAAAATATGTGATTATTTATTTCACCCTGGTTCCTGAAATTTAGACTGTCATTCTTGACGTTAACATCATAGTAAAGCTGTGATAAAAAAGTGAAAACATCAGAAAGAAATTAAACAATACAAATACTTAAAAGAAATGGACTGTGGATTACCTAGAGCATGAGAAAAAGTAGTTCAGTTCCTAAAGTATTTCCTAATAAAGGGATAAATAAGGATTTATACAAACCACCGAAACAAAGTGTTTATCCAGATATTGTCCCCTTGTCAATGCAGCTTAAATTAGATCATCTTTACCAACTTATACTAAGGTTATTCCTTTTACTACCTTCCTGTGTTGAATAAACTAAAAGATAAACCAATATTCTGACCTTCTTCAAAAAATTACAGCCACTAGAAAAATATTATTCTTTCTCAAAATTGTGTTCAATATAGTTATTTAGTATGAGTAGATAGGACTCCAGAAGAAAGACATTTAATAACTAAATCACGACATAATTAAAATTTTAGCTGTTAAGCATGGGTTAACATGCTTTTTAACTTCAAATGCTATTTATGAAGCTATGATACTCTAGGTCGATTGATTTCTGGAAATTATTTATTTTAGTTTAAATATATTTACTTTCAAAAACAATTTCCTTCACCCCCCAAAAAAACTTTACCAGAAAACCATAAATAATCATAGAAATAAATAGCAGGATCCTAATTTACATTTAACCTTTGTTTTAAATGATTAATGGATGCTATTTATGTAAACTCTTTCTACAATGCAGCATGAAATGAAATTTAAATTGCAGATTTTACAGTGGTGTATTTTAACTAGTGACCCTATCCCCACAGAGTAAAAGAAAAGAAAACCAATTACATTTGTAATAAAGATGCTAATGCATTTCTTGTTTTAAAGTTATTTAAGTTGTGGTTGTGTAAGAAACTTTTATTCCTAATAAACTAGGAAGAGATGCTCTGCTTTGTGAAACTTGATAAGAGAAAAATGATGGGGTTTCTGTTCCACTCACCATGGCAACACGCTTTCCTCTCTGGACCAGTTACTACTGGGGTGAGCACGTGGATTGGTGTGAATCAGGTGTGGGATGCTCTGTGTGTCCAGACAGAGAGAGAGGAATGGGATTTCTGTTTGGGATGTCAGAGGCTGGACACGTCGCCAGCCTGCTGTGTAGAGGGGATTAGAACACAGGGCATTCTGGGAATAACTCAGTTCACAAGACCTATAGACCTTTAATTAGGAACATAGACATCAGCCCCTTTGCATGAATCTGTTGCCTCTGGTCTCAGCCATTCTATAAGGCGTTAAATGGGTGGGCTCTTAAGCAGATAAATGCAAAAGTTTACTCCTTTTCACTTAAACATTTTTACCTTAAAGATGTTGTGTTATATTGTATCAACTGTTTATGTTAAGATGATTGCTCTATTTTTCTTCCATATCCAGTTCATATGATGAATTACAATAGTTCCTTTTTGAATGATAACTAAGATTAAATTCCTGGAATAAACCCAACTTGATTTTGATATACTTTTAAAATTAATATCATTGGATTCATTTTATTAATATTTTGTTTAGGATTTTGGCATTTATGTGAATGGAAGACATTGGCCTGAACTTTTTCTTAGTTGGAATATCCTCTCAGGCTTTGGCGCCAGTTCCATTAAAGGAGGATGTGTCTGATTAAAATGTGGATTTTGAAGCCTTTAAAACAATTATATATATATTTTTAGGTGATTGCTAGAGTGTCCTAGATGTATAGCAATACTATCCTATGAATTAGACTTCTGTTTTATTGTTGCTGTGTTCAAAACAAAAGTGCAAACTTTCACATTTTATGAAAATGTATGTTACAGTGTTCAAGCCACATACTCGTATGAGAAAATGCCCTAAGATTCCATAATGGGTTGATTTTTGGTGGGAAATAAAATACTAGATTGTGCAAACAAGTACACTTTAAAGCAAATACAGCATACTTCTGCCAGTTGTTTTTCATTACAACTCTGACAGATTTAAAAACATGAACTCTATTGCTCCAGTGTTGCATTTGCGGATAAAATTACGTACACATTAACTTAACTGAGGGATGATGGGGGAAATCCATTTCAAATGCTGGTGCAATTTTATGACTCAAAGATTTAAAAAAAGCTCTAAAAGTATTGTTCACAGAACATGACTTGATTTTACAATCTTTGCTCACAGAACTCTTCCAGTGTAAGCAACAATAGTTTTGTGTGTGAACAGGATACGTGGTGAGTGAAGTTTTCAAAGCAACCATAATGCCTTCTCTTGGGTAGAGGTTATTGAAGGCATAGCTGTGGTTTTCTCCATTTCTTTACCAGAAATATACAGGAGGAGCATCCAGTGTATGTACATTCATTTGGATCTTTGCAATTTGCTTTTAAATCTTAGACCAGTTTTGCTCTGTTGGGAATATTGGTGTATCATGTATACATGACATATGTAGAATAGCGAAAGTCATGCTCTGAGAAGGCACAAATTTATGCACAGATAATTTATACGTATAAGAGAAATAAAGTCTACTGAATCAGTGGGTGAAACAATTTTTTGCTATTTTCCCTTTAACAAATCTAGATTGCTGCAATACTAAAAAATTATGTTAATAACCTATTGAAAATCTGACGTTTTCATATTATTAACATGCCATTCTCTAAATTCACATAGAGAAGTATAGGGACCTGCATCACACAACTTTCTATATAGTCCTTCAAAGAGCTGCACTTGGATTTTTTACATTGTAAATTTTATTTATTTATTTTTAAATATATTTTTGATTTTTTACAGAGAGGAAGGGAGAAGGATAGTTAGAAACATCGCTGAGAGAGAAACATCGATAGGCTGCCTCCCGCACGCCCCCCCACTGGGGATGTGCCCGCAACCAAGGTACATGCCCTTGACTAGAATTGAACCCGGGACCCTTCAGTCCGCAGTCCAACGCTCTATCCACTGAGCCAGACTGGTTTGGGCTATAATTTTTATTTTTGTTTCCATTTTCTAAATTGTTTCTTTCTCTATTTAGATAGTGTGTGGGAGTCCTTGTATAAGATACGACACTTTAATTATACTTGTTGTATTTGTGGAATACATTTCCACCTTGGGATAGAAGGATTTAGCCAGATTCTTTTTTTCCTCCCTATTTGTTTTGTTTTGTTTTGTTTCCCTTCCACAACATTTTTATAGAATTGAGAATTAGGATACAATTGAATTAATGTTGAATAAATTGACACTTGCTGGATTGAAGTGCAGCTGGATTCATCATCAGTTTGGAGAGAGAGAGAGAGAGAGAGAGAGAGAGAGAGAGAGAGAGAGAGAGAGAGAGAAGGGTCCTGCAAGAAGTCAAGACAGAATGGATGGGTTTGGCTAGTCACCCTGTTTGTCTCCGTCAGAATGTCTGGTCTTGGGAGGAAGAGCTTGGTAGGGCCCTGAAACCTTATGGCATTTTAACTGCCTGAATAAAACCTAAACTTGCTCAATGCTGTTTTGTATCACAGAAGAGGATTTCTCTATACGTGCACTTTTAAGAGGACATGTATTAAAGCAACCGTAGAAGACTTCTTCTTAAACACCAGGGGGTCGACTCCACTGTGGGACAGAGACAGGCCATGAGCTCGCACCATAATTTGGATAATAACTGCAACAGCAACTAACATTTCTTTATAAGGCTGAGACCTTTTCTTTGCATTGTACCCAGATTAATTAGATTAGCTGCCAGTAAGCCTACAATATGGGTACCATTCATATCCTCACTTCATAGATGAGCAAAATGGGACATGTCATAATTGAATGAGTTGCCTGCACAGTTCAAACCCATGTTATCCAACGCTCAACTGTGAATTGGAAAGAAATGCAATCCCAATTTTGACATTATCATGAAATGTTATGGATATTTTGCACTAAATCGTATCTGGATTCAAATATATATGTTGTTAAAGCTGTAAGAAACTACATTTTTCACAGGAAATCTTGAAGAAGAGGTATCATAGTTTTTCTAGCATTAGTTTCTCCCTCTTCTGTTTCTTAGCAACTGATTTTCCCCCCATAAATCTATAACATTACATGGGGATTTTCTCAGGCAGAATGATTTAGAAGAAATTCTTGGAATTTTAGAAAATTTACGGGTCTTGGGTCCTGTTGTCCAACAGCATCCCCGTTGCCTCTAGTGATGGATGTTGTGTTTGGGGTTTAGGAAAGTTTACTTACCTGAGAAATACGACTTCTGTCTCCCCCCTACCCCCCCGGCCAGCCACTTTCTATGTCTTATTCATAGAAAAGTGCAACTCGGGTCTAGTTTAAATACAGTAATACACTCAGTCACTTTTCTTTTTATTCTAAAATGATACAGGAATAAAATTGCATACAGAATTACCTTCCTTATATGTTATCATGAGTAAAACACTGGGCTTTAATGTTTAGATTTTTGAAGCTGACTTACATATTTTTCTTCATTAACTAATTATGTCATCCCTTTTTCTCTAGTTCTCACATATAAGTGATAAACCATGATTGGGCACCGTGTGGCTAGGATATTGTTTTTATTTTCTCAAGGTTATTTATAATCATGTTTTTGTTCTAGAAACCAGCTTTCTTTTTAATCATCGGCAAGTAGTCCTTGCACTTTTCTCATGCAGTTTGATAGTGTTTGATATATTGCTGTAATTATTTTAATAATAAACCAAATTATCGTATGGCGATTGTCTCAGAAAAATCCCTGTGAGATGAAATTGAGCTAAAGCCTGTATTATAATTAAGGACTTCAGGGGGAAAGGCTTAGATATGCAATTAACAAGCTTAAACATATAAACAAAACCGCTTAGGTTTAAAAAGGGAGATTTAGGAGATTTCATTTTATTTTCCTCCTGATCCTGTTACAAGGGACCTTGAGACGTACCTTTTCCGTGGCCAATTTTAGCTTTATGTTCTTGTGGCAAAGGTCAGCACACCTTTGAGTTACAAGTTGCTTGAAATTTTGAAGTGTTGTTAAGATAACATTCCTAATATTTGTATATAGAACAGACAGTAAGCATAAACCCAAGGAATTGCTTAGATAATACTGTCCCATTACAAAAGGAACATCATAATTTAATAAATTTAGCAATTCTTAATTACCGATCTAACCCTAAACACCAATTTTCTTTAAGCCAATGCTAGTTAGTTAATACCGGGGAGGTAAGAATATTTAGATCCTTACATATATTGCTTTCCTCCAACCTCTGTGAATTTCCTACCTTCCCTATTATGTCAGCATCTGAACTTGCGTCTCTGAACATCTATCCCCCTGCAACTTTCCTGATGTCAATATCCACATTAACAATCTATCCTCCTCTTTTTAGTGTGTTATTTTATCCTTCTTCCCAGTCTAAGCCCCGGATGCAATGAGGTTTTATTTTGTGGGCAAATTGCCTTTGATAGACACGTTGCCTGCACCGCTCACTGAGTGGAGAATGATTCCAGGGTTTGTCTGGGCTCAGTAGAAAAGGCAACCAAATGTCTTCGTGGTGTTTGGGGCAGGATCCAGTGTCCAGCCAGGGCCCTATGTGTGTCCTGGGCCTGTTTCCTCAGTACCACACCTCTTCCCACCTGACTTCTCAGATCAGCTGGGATCCCCAAGGAAGTCCTCACAGCCACTCACACATTTTCCTGTATGTGTGAGTGCCAGTACCAGCATCTACCAAGTTATCCAAGCTGTCAGACCCGCATTTTCATTTCACATTTTCCTTTCCTTTTCTTCCTGTCATTAGGTCTGTAAATTCTAGAAGGAAAGGAAGAATGAACTATCCTAGGTCAGACACACATTACAGTAGGTGCTTTCACATCTTTGATTATGTTTTGTGTAGATGCTCCTTCCATTTTTCTGTACATTTAGTAACTGTGTTTGTATACTTTTCAATTTTGTACTTAATATTTCATTTTAACTACAACATTTCTCTTCATTTTCAAGGTTTCATATCTAAGGTACCCTGACATTTTCACATCTACATTAATTATATATTTGATTTGTTCTTCTCTATTTTTCATTTTGAATTTCAAAGAATTCCATTTGTCTAGCTTGATGTTTTACAATGTTTAGTGCATTTTCTAACTTGATGCACTAAAATGTTTCAAAAAATATTGTATTGATTAACATATATATGGATTTTTTGTTTTATAATTTATTTTTAAAAATATACTAAAAACATTTTCACTTAAAATGTTCAACTGTTCATCCATATGTGTAATAATTCACATTTAACCTTATGTGCAAAATTCTCAACATTTTTATATTATTTCATAAATATATCATTTTAAAATAAATTTTCAAGTGATTTTTTATGGGCAGAATATCACTTAAAGTTATTATATTACTTATGCTTACATTTTTATTCAAACTAAACAAAACTTCAAACTATTTTATGTCAGTCTAAGAAAACTACATAATAAAATTAGCACTATAATCTAATCATTATTAATTTAAATTTTCTTCAAACAATTTTGGATGCAACCGATTAATCTAAAATAAATCTTAGGTACATTTTTTTCATCATTTGAATATTGAATTGTACTTAGTATAAGAAATAGAGATTTTTGTCAACAATCTAAAAATACATTCCTGAGAAAATTGCTTAGCAATGCATTCCAAATATAGATATACTTGAGACAGAAAGTAAATGGCAAATAGG
The DNA here is from genome assembly GCF_000412655.1 of Myotis brandtii. Taxonomy (NCBI): domain Eukaryota; kingdom Metazoa; phylum Chordata; class Mammalia; order Chiroptera; family Vespertilionidae; genus Myotis; species Myotis brandtii. Next base: position 2,898,941 of record NW_005370328.1, read on the forward strand.
TGGTTTTGATTAAAAAAATGAGACCTCTAAAGAGTTTTATTAGAATGACATGTTGTTTGCAATTTTCTCTAGGCATCTGGTATTTATTTTTAGCCTCTTTACTTAGGATAAAATCAGGATAAACGAAGCAAGAAGGCCACAGTTATTGATGGTCCATTGAGTATGCATGTTTACAGAGAACTTCCCTTTTCAAAGCCTCCTAGTAAATCAATATCGAAGCTTATTTTATCACCCCTAAGTAAACTTTATCTTAGCAAAGTGATAATCATTCATTGCTGAGTCCTTTTAACTGGTCAAGTTGACACAAAATATATCCTGCTCTTTTGTTCAACTAATATTAATAGAGGCACAGCATTCTTCTTTGCATTAAAAAGACAACCCTATAAATATCTGCATGTGTTAGCTTGGTTCAAATGAGCCATTCTTTAATGTGTCTTCACAAACAGATCTAAGTTTAGATGATTCTCAGCTGTTCACCAGAAAAATATCCTGAATGACTGCTTTCAGATACTTTATTGAAATGACTGTTTTTTATTGTCCTTTCAGGGCTTATTTGCCTGGAAAGAATAATAATCTTGAGTTAAATGTTCTCCAAGTTCAGTTACCAAAGATGTATAACTTATCCAAAATTATAGTAAACCCTTTCCTACATAAATACTCAAAACAGTCTGTATAGTAGTGTTATTACAAACACTAAGATTAGAGAGAAGGAATCAGTGAGTGATAAGCAGTGTTAGAAAGCTATATCAATAGGACTGATAATTGCTTTCTATAATATTTTGGTCAAACCCTATAATTGGGCTTTCAGTTTCTTTTCTTGTTTAAACACATGGGGCTTTCTGACATTGACCAGTTCTCCTACTTGAAGAATTTCACCATCTTGTAACTCTCTGCCCTGCTTATTTGTTCATTTGCTTCTTTATTTCACAAATATTCATTGGGCCAGTACTAGGTCAGGCACTGTTCTAAGACTGGATCTGGGTAACTAGAGTCGGGATTTGCTGCCTCTGACCTAGGTCCCAGAGACCCTTGATTGACAGGGAGGCCAAGCCCTGTTACGAAAGGTCCCTGAAAATTGCCACGAATAAATCTCCCTGCAAGATGTTAGTGGAGGGACTCAGAACCATTTGCCAGGGAAATGGAAATGTCCCGTTGCTTCGGGAGCTGTTAAATACCAGCTCTGGACTGACACGAGCACCTCCCCGGGGCACGGGTCGGAGTGGGGCTCCTGCAAGCCAGGACATAAAGGGGGTCTTGGCCCACACCAGTCTCAAGGTGAGTCCAGTAGGGTTGGAGGTCCATTCTGCAGCTGTTTTCCAAGTCCAGACTTTAGAGAGGGAGTACTTTTAAATTTATCCTTATAATTCTGCTCTTTTTAAATTTTTCAAAAATATATTTCTTTGCCCTAACTGGTTTTGCTCAGTGGATAGAGCATCGGCTTGCGGACTGAAGGGTCTCAGGTTCGATTCCGGTCAAGGACATGTACCTTGGTTGCGGGCACATCCCCAGTAGGGGGTGTGCAGGAGGCAGCTGATTGATGTTTCGCTCTCATTGATGTTTCTAACTACCCTCTCTGTAAAAAATCAATAAAATATATTTAAAAATATATTTCTTTATTGATTTCAGAGATGAAGGGAGAGGGAGATAGAAACATCAATGATTATGTTTCTTCTAGCACTATTATTTTTAAAAAGGCCAACTTAAAAAAGGGTCTGGAACTCCCCCCTCCCTCATGCTCTGACCAAAGTTATACCCCAAAGAAACACTTTATCCCTGGATTGCAGGTTAGATTCCTGGTCGGGGTGCTGGGGGAGGCAACCAATTGGTATCTCTCAATCTGTCTCTCTCTCTCCTCTCTCTCTCTAAAGTTAATAAAAATAAAATGAAATATTTTTAAAAAGAAAGGGCACTTCTCTTGCTGTGAGATGTCTGCAGACCACATAAAATGGCATTTGGGTTACCCATTAAAAAGAGCTTTAAAAGCCAAAAAAAATGTTTCCAGTAAATCTCTCTTAAGCTTCTCTCCAGGCAGCGTTCTGAGCTGGATCTTTTGGCCCAGAGTAAGGATGAAACTCTTTAGTTATTTCTAACCTTTCTGACTGCTTGTCAATCAGGATATAACATTCCTAAGTATAAAACACAAAATCCACATGTTTGGATTTGTGAAAAGGTTGGTTAATCGTATTTCAAAGAACATAAGACAAATTAGATACTGGGGCAAGGGAGAATCCATTCACTGGCAGGACTATAGCTTTTTAAAAGCATAAGTAGGAAAAGTATATTGAAATTTCCAGTGTCTTTATTCTGACATTCAGATGTGGCTAATGAGATAGCTTACATGAGCTGTATATTCAATAGTTTAAAATACAGTGTCATACCTGAGACAAAGGGGAAAAATGTGCATCCCTGTTTTCACTTATTCAAATAGACATCATATTTTGAACCAAGTGGTGATAATAAATAGTTAACAAAAACATCATATGTAAACCCTATGATTGCTCGATCTGTTGGCATGTCATTGTCAACCCTCCTAAATCCACCTGGTGGGGGACGGGGGATTAGGGATGGGGAGGGGGTGGGCAAGGAATGGCCAGAACCCATGGCAAGCCAGGCTCCAGAAACAAACAGACTATCTTTAAAATTGTGACATTTTTCTTTCTCATGGAAGTCTTTGCATTCATTTTGCTTTGTTTGAAGTGTTGTGTTAAGTACTGTTTATCTTGATTACTCAATGTTCTGGCAACTCCCTTCATTGGATTCCTGAGGTGAGTGATGCATTCACTTTACCCCCAGTACCAGCCCTGAGGAAGGCTAAATCTCAAGCCAAACTTTCATCCCTAGAGGCGCCTTAGAGAAGCCCGGGGAGGAGATAGCAGGCCACCCGAGACCTGATTTAGGGCCGGCACTCATCACTAATGTTGGTGCCATAGGGCCATCCTCCCACTGGGGATTTAAACAGGAGAAAGTCTCAAACGCTTCAGCAGAGGGAGAGGTCAAGGACTGCCATCAGTGTGTTAATCCATCCCCAAAGTCCGGCATTTCTCCAGCTCATTCCCTGCCGCCCACGGCAACCTGGCAACTGGGTCCTCCGCCCGAGAACCCCACGCTTAACTACTTTCCAAAGAGAACTGACTGATGAGAATTCTTAATCTCACCCTCTGTGGATCCCCGTGATAAAGGATTCAATTTAATCTTGCCTCCCGGACAGTGGCTGTTTGTTTAACTCTCTTTTCTCAAGCGGTAGAAATTAAAGCTTTAATCTCGATGCTGACCCACACCATCAGGAATGTGTCTCCAAATTCTGTCACTTACTCCCATCGCTCCCTGAGCGCACAGCACTTGTCCCCTGAGTTATCTCGCCGTTCCCCTCTTATTGTGTGCTCAAATACACCTGCGGAGGGACAAAAGGGACGCCGGTGCCTTTTCCTCTAATAATGGCTAATTGAGCTCCATATTATTTTATCACCAGGCCCTGTGATTTCCAAATCGCCTCAACAGGTTACACGGTATAAAACTGAGCTAGCAAATGATTCTTTTGAAAATTAGCATGTTCAATCAAAATCCAGCCGGCTTTCCCTGTTCAAAGCATCTGTTGTCATTTCGAATTCATGGACCACTTCAGCACTGTCTGTGACATCAATTGGCTTCTGAGCTCTCAGTCTCTAGCACGTAGCAGTGTGTTCTGCTGAAAGTTGGTAAAAGGCAGTATCAGCATTTGATGGCTCGTCAATGTGTTAGGATTAAGCGATCTTTGAGAATTGTTTCTGTGCTATGCTTTGGGGTTTTCAGCCTAGGAAAATAATGGGGAAATACAGTTAGGCCGATGTAGGCACTAGTTTGTTTTTTTGTGTTTTTTTTTCCTGTCCCCCAAAGAACAGTTGTTATCCTTGAGTTAAGAGTTAAGGAGACAGGGACCCAATATCTTGGTAGTATTTGTATGCCGTCCTCAACAGGCCAAAGTTCTGCTGTTAAAAGTTATGAACAGAAATTCTTCATCTACAAAGAGTCAGAATTGGGGATATATTTGAGGTTTATTCATTAAGCATTGGAATTCTTGAATCAAAAGAGATTTTATTTTATTATTTTTATTTATTTACTTTTAAAAAATATTTTTATTGATTTCAGAGAGGAAGGGAGGAGAGAGAGATAGAAACATCATTGATGAGAGAGAATCATTGACTGGCTGCCTTCTGCATGCCCCCCCCCCCCCGGGGATCCAGCTGCAACTGGGCATGTGCCCTTGACCGGAATCGAACCCGGGACCCTTCAGTCGGCAGGCTGACGTTCTATCCACTGAGCCAAACCAGGTAGGCTTAGTTACTTTTTTATAGTAATTAAAAAAAATTTTTTTTTGTTGATTTCAGAGAGGAAGGGGGGGGAGAGAGAGAGAGAGAGAGAGAGAGAGAGAGAGAAACATCGATGAGAGAATCATTAATTGGCTGCCTCCTGCACATCCCCTACTGGGGATTGAACACGCAACCTGGGCATGTGCCCTGATGGGAATCAAACCGTGACCTCCTGGTTCATAGATGGACACTGAACCACTGAACCACGCTGGCCAGGCAAAAGAGTTGTAATTAATAATTAATCTCTACTCTTGTCGCAGACTACTATATTTAGTGCTTATTCATTAGACAGGAACAGAATCACACTTATTTACTCTTGGATCATTCCATCATTTTCTCCTTTTTCTTGCTAAGCATCCATAATTTTGGGGTACTTGCCAAAACGTTGATGCTATCTCAGGGGGTTGACCCACAGGAGAGTCTATCTAATGACATCCAGGTAATTTGGGATTTAGAAGGAGGGAACTGAGTAAGGGAAAAGGTCAGTGGAAAAAAAGGAGATTTTCTCTGACATTATATCTCTTAGTGTGGTCCTTGTGGAGTGGGGATGGAGGTAGCTATGCCTGGTTCCCGGGTGACAAGGCATGAGACCACAGAGTCACTCTCATCTCCTTAGCCTCTATGAGACGCACAGAACAGTCCCAGAGTGACGTCTGACCTGTCCTGGGTAGAAGCTGCCCTGGAGTGACCGGGGAGCTGGGCGTTGTGTCCTCCCCTTGGTGTTAATACTTAGATCTTCTCCAAGCAGACACCTGCTCTTCTTCCGCTCATGTTCCTGGTTCACAAATAGCTTGGAATAGGTTGGTGTCCAAGTTTTGAAGAAGCCCCAGCTTTTTATTTTAAACTTGTTTTGTTCACTTGACATTGTGGCTCTTTCCTATAATCATTCCTGTTCTCACAGCCCTCTTTCCAACTTTCGTCTAGATCATTAGAGATTCCGAGTGTGTCGTAAAGCTCCCCGTCATTTGCATGAATTTAACTGCCTTCTTTTTTCTTCTTTCTTGCTGGAATAATGTGTGATTATATTAGCATAACTTTTATAGTCCTCAGGTCTTCTTGAGTTATCAATATTCTTAAGACTCTTAGAACATACGGTCATTAAACTATTTTCCTGGAATGTTTTAATGTGTTATTATACGTCTATTTATTAGTTGTTATTAGCGTAATAACACTTTGTGATTTTGAGAATAAAAGTCAAGTAGGCATATAGTTAATGGACTATTGGTGAATGTTTAACAATCATTTCTCCAAAGGGGGGGTGTGTATGGGAGGGCGAAGATGAGTAGACTTTTCTGAAATCTCTGGTGTAAGCCCCACCCCATGGCCAATTTCAAGCTGCCAGCTCCCTGTTTCAAGCTGCAGAACAGGGAGCAGGAAAGATGAAGGCGGACTCGGGGGATCTGGTGTGAGGGGCTCCAGCGTTCCTCTGATTCTCTTAGTGGTTTCATGCCAGGTACCACCCCAACCCAGTCCCCTGAGTCCTCTCTCCAGGAGTGCCATTTTTAATTGTTTCATCTGGCATTTAGGAATCACTAGGTATTTTTTTTTATTAATAAGGTTATACAGCTATTTTGGTTTATCTATTTTAGATATGATCCATTGACTTCTGATTACAGTAGAATTTAATTCCCTAAAAGTGCCATGTCTTTTGCTTTTTTCCCTCCTTCCTCTCAGTGTTGTTGCATGCAGGTTTTGTTTAATTCAATGTTAAGTTTATTATGCTTATGAATATATAATCCACATCTTGTGGCATCCTCTTATTACTTTTCTTTTCCTGAAATGAAAAGTAGGCCATTTGTTAACTTGGGTGGGCTATTTGTTGAAAAAACAAAACAAAACCCTAAGGTAAGGATGATTAAATACTTCTTCTCAGAAAATAATCTTCCGATTTTTTGCTTTCAGAGTAATGGCTAGCCCATGTTTGTGGAGCCCACAGGGAATCAGGCAAGTGAGGTGGGAGTAGAAGAGGCTTTAGCATCCAGCGTCTAGTCTGCATGTGTGTATTTTATTTTTCTGCTTTGGTCTGCTGTTCCCACCCTCCGTCATGGGGGGCTGTTACAGCCTGTGGGGACTCAGTTTTAAACTGACTAAAGGGTGCGGCTTCCCTGTCTGCTGAGATATGGGCAGCTGGTCAGTCAGTCAGGTGTTGGAAAGGCTTCTAAGCCTAGTTTCCCCAAAGGTTTCAGTCGATCCTCAGTGGTTCAACTCTTTCTCCCAGGTATCCTGGGGCACCTGAGCTGCGAGTTCCTGAGGCATCTGGGAACTGTGTGTATGGATGGGGTTGACTCTTGGCTTTCCCGTTGCTGATGTAGGGTCTAGCTTTTTAGTCTCGTTTTGCTTTGTTTCGTTTTTCCTGCCAGGTCAGTTAGAGCTTGATCATCTCCCTTTCAGCTTCTAAACGTTTGTTGCTGTTGTCTCCTCTCTATTCCCTCTATCCGTGTGGGTTTGTGTCTAATAAAACAAAACCCATTATTGTAGCTTTGGGGGGGGGGATGTGTGTGGAGGAAACAGATCATATGCACCATTCAATCTGCCACCTGCATTCGGAAGGCCTTTCTCTGAGGATTTCGAAACCTGCTTTTCTAAGCAGAGAGCACATTTCTGGGGAGACCCGGGTCTCCCATCTGATGATCAGAGACCCCACGAGAACTTGTATATCACGCCCCAGAGTTCCTGTCATTTCCACTTCACCCAGGCAGTTCTCTGCATTTGCTCGTCATCGTATCCATGGTTACAGTTCCCCTTGTTACTCACTCAAGCTCCAGAGAGATGAAATAAGAAGAAAGTCAGAGCATCCTTGTGCAAAAATATGTCTCCCCTTCTGGGCAGAGGCTCCATCCTGAAGAGAAGGCAGTGGAGGTTGGGTGGGAGCGATGAGGAACAGCACAGTGGTCCTGGTTACAGGGAGGGTCAGGAACTCCCACAGCCATCAAGAACTGTGCTGGTAAATGCTAGCTAATGTGTTTTTTCAGGGCTTAATCTCAAAAGATGCTTCTCTCTGATCAGAATCGTGAACTACATATATGGTTCCACAAATTCTCCCCTCGTTCTGAAGACTAGGAAATGCACAGAACATCATTTCCTTGTTCCCCAGAAGAGAAAAACGACCCACAAACATTTCATTTAATCACCAAGCGCATGTCCCTTGCTCCAGTCCTTCTCAGTGGTGTGAGCCAGGGAGGTCCAGGGAAACTCCACCGTGGCCTCTGCAGGTGCCTCCTTCCTGCCAAGTCACTACACCAAGACTCACTGCTCTCAGGAGACTCTTCATATTTCTCCTCGCCTTGTCCATTCTTCCTAAAGAAAAGAAACAATGTTGTATCCTGGGGAGACATTTGTAAAACAGTCCTCCTTTATTCTCTGTGTAGGAATAAGAGAATGAAGACCATACTCTCTACCTTGTGGTCATGCCTATATGAACCGTAACCCGATAGAATTGCAACTTTAGTTTTTAACAATCTATTTTCTCAGCCCATTCATCTGTGTCTAGTCAAAGTCAGCTGTTCCTCTTCATGCCCTAAAGTGTGGGGGTGCTCGGGGTCCCGGCTGTGTCATCATGCTCCACACAATCTGAGCAACCTCCTTCACTCACAGTTTCTCTCACCCGAGACAAATTCACATCTCTCGCCCTTTCCCTCCATGGGCTCCTCCTTGTCTTAGCTCCAGCAGGTCCTGCGGGTATGGACCCACGGGCATCCCCAACCCCTGCCCTAGAAGATCACAAGGAAGAAACCGGGCCTGGGGATGCAAAGGGAGAACTACTGGCTTTCAAGGCAAGGTTGTAGCTCTGTCCAGACAAAGGAAGCCTGACGAGTGAATGCCCTTGAACAAGTCCCTCCCTTCTCCTAAACCTCAGTTTCTCAGTCTGTGAAGGGGTATGATACTTCCCTTCACAGAGGTTTCGAGATTTAGTAAGAATATTTGTAAAACAGGGAGCTCTTTGCCTAGTAAATATGGATGGCCAATGAATAGCAGCTAATATTCACATTTATGAATGCTATTACCAATGGAGAATGTATCCTATCTAATAATAGACAAACATGGTAATTGACCGTACCTTCGCTACACCTCCCATTGGCTAATCAGTGTGATATGCAAATTAACTGCCAACAAAGATGGCGGCTAATTTGCATACTGCAGGCAGGGCGGGACAGCGCCATCCCGCCTTCCCCGCCACCATCTGGGCCTGCTATTTGCGACCGGGGGTGGTGGGGCGGGACAGCGCTATCCCACCTGCCCTGCTGCCATCCGGGCCTGCTATCTG